>NW_023998432.1:3522861-3579281 GCF_014805625.2 Glossina fuscipes
ATATATATATATATATATATATATATATACATATATGTACATATAATTATAACTATATATACAACTATGCATATATATGCATATATTTACATGATGCGACTATATACAAATGTACGTGAAATATCTGATCCATATTTCAAGGCCTAATAAGCGCAGACCCAATTGAATTGGTCAATTGGTGGTAAACACGAAAGTACAAAAAGTGCTGCAGGTGAAAATTTCGCAATACCATCTAAAAAAAAGAGAAGAAGCTAAGAGTTTCTATGCGCAATTTCGTACAAAAATTTTCGATGTCTCTGAAACGCACTAATCGTGTAAATCGTCATTTTAAATTTAAAGTTTCAAGTTTACGGTTATCCCCAAAGTTATTTGAGCACTTTATACGTGAAATGAATGTGAGACGTTAAAAACCGAAAGCTATTATTTTTGCTTTAATGAGCGTTGGCTTATCGGCAAAAAACTAAAATGACATTTAAAAGAGAAAAATTATTAAAATTGTTAAAATTACTAAACACATTTTAAACACTTGCGCATTTCTATACATACTCGCGGCACACCTCTCTCCATTTAATTAGACCATTGGTGATATATAACCAAGAAAACGCAATGGGATTATTAAAAACTTGAAAAATGTTAAATAATCTTTTAAACGAAGCGGACATTACGTGAAGTAATTTCAAAAGGAAGCATACACGAAAAATCCAGAAAACAAACAAAAAAAGAAGCAATTTGCTGACGATTAAAAATAAACTGAACCGAAAAACTATTAAGAATAAACGGTACTACACCACATTATAATTCTACAGACACAAGCACACACACACACAAACACCCACACACGCGCGCGCGCACACACAAATAAAAAGAAAAGCTAACAACTCCAAATATTAGCCAAGGGGGGAGAAAGAAAGAGATATGGGGAGAGAGAGACAGAGAGAGAGAGAGAGAGAGAGAGGAGTAAATGAAATAAGAATGAAGCAATTGCCTTGAAAGCGAATTTTAGACACTCATCTCCTGCTATAAATAGTTACAGCTACTCCTTTTTTCTTTTTCTATACCTAAAAAAAAAAAGACTTTACTTGTAATGATTCTAAAACTCCGTAACTTAGATTTAATTCTAATTAGTGTGGATGACGGAGCGCTATAGAAACTTTGTCTGCAGTAAAAAAAAAAAAGAAAAAGTCAACTAAACCCGTGGCTATGTTTGCCCACTTATCAAAATTACGTGTCTAACTTTTACTAATATATGTTTGTATATTAATAAATTAGATAGATCAAATGTTTGTAATATATAGAAATATGCTTAAGAGATTCCACAAAATATGTTGAATATTGGAGCCGTTTTGGTCGATATCTGTCCATTTGTCTATGCGGGCGTTGAAATTATGTTACGCACTGGTTTCCAGTTTATTTCTATATCGATGTTGCGTCACGTTAAGTTCGTGGATGCATATAAATCGGCTTAAATGTCCTTTTTTCTTTCCCTCTAAAGATCGATGTCTCCTAATCGATTACGATTTGATTTTGTGATATGTAATTTCGTTAAAATGTTCAGCTTAAATATAATATTTGAAAGTTAGAGGTTCATCCATATAATAATAATGTATTTTTGAGATTTGAAGAATCACTTATGATGTCTTGCTATATTGCTGAAAAGACATTAATCGAAGTAAATGACAATGATTGTATATCGATTAAGCCAATGGATCAATCTTTCGCTGTATTCATCAATAACATCAAATATCTATGCGTAAGCCGTAGATGAATAGAGAATGACTTCTTCACATTTTTTTTTTTTTTTTTTTTGTTTAATAGGCTTTTTATTAAGTTACTATGGCTGCACTTAAGCTTTTTCATTGCTTATAATCTTCTTCTTATACCCATCACCGGAGGATGAGGAGTACGTTCATTTTATAAAAACGTTTGCAGTGCCGAAAAGCAAATCTTAGCCAGCATCAAATTCTAGATCGGTATTGAAATTTGATCAAATCGAACAAAGGACATGGCCAAAGCAGAATACAATCTAAGACCAGACCACCCCTGTTTTCGAACATGAAAAAAAGTAATCTTTTGCTCGTTACTTATAAACCACAACGTATATAATGATCAAAACTTGCATTTATATTCTATGAATGATCTTGACTGATGTGCACAAAAATTGAAAGAAAAAATCGAATACGCCTTCTCAATATTATTTTATTGAGAAATTTGCAGCAGCCAGAAGGAAACTTTACGCTCCCTATAAAATCTGTCTATTATTGATAAGCATTAAATTCATGCTGTTTGGTGTAAAAGATTCGGTCACGGTTGAATATAATTTTCTTACTTCCTTTTATTACCTAACTAGCTCAGTGCTATGACGGGAAATTTTACAATTTTCCCATTTACGCAAACGAGCAAGAGACCGAAAACTGATTGAAAATATTGCTTGCAGAAAATCATCACTTTCCGGTATGTTTTCATTATTATAATCATAAATTAATTAAAATTTCGTCGACAGAACGAATACAAATATTAAAGCTTCAATGATCGAATTGTCGATTTTAAGCAGCTGAGAGAAAACCAGAACAAATATTAGGACAGAGATCATATATCTTAGTATCTCAAAAGAAATACATTGGGAATGGATATTGCGTACTTATGAAAATATGCGTACACTTTCTTTTACCTTTTTACCTTGATACCTTAAGGATTTATGTATTTCATTTTATAAACGTTGATATGTTAAGTAATAAAAAAGAACGTCTACGCTTCCACATCAAACTCCTTTAACTCAATGGTATTGCATATGTAAAGATGTTTTAAGAGTACTTGTTCAACTCAAATTCAAATTCAAATTCAATTTTCAACATTTAATTAAGAATGTAACGATTTTGAGAATTTCAACAATGAATTGTCTTGGACGGACTGGGCTAAAGTGATTAAAAATGCTATAATAAGGAAGAATATACATAGATATGCGTATTGTTCTCATTGCACGCGCAAATAAAGTGAAAGAATGACATGTAAGAAAATTAAATTTGGTCAGGACCGAATCTTTTATACCCATCAACGTTTACCCTAAAAAAGGCAAAAGAAGTAAAAATTCTCATGCTCTATAATATGGAGCGGGCACAGTTGACTTCGTCTATTTTCAAACTAAAACTTTTTGTCGTAGAGGCGTGTGGGCGTTGTAGGCGCGACTTTTGGAAAGTTTAGGTCAATTTCAAATTCTTTTGCAAATTTTTTGGCCGTACCTTTGTTTTCGCCAACGGGACAATGTGTACCACAAATACTACTAAGTAAAGCAAAGAGACAGATGAACCGACAAACAGGCGGACATGTTTCGGTGCATTCAAGCGTTCTAACTGGCCAAGAATTTGTAAAATTTATGGAGTTTTAGAAGTTTGTTCCTGTGTGCTATAAAGGCATTGAAAAAATAATTCGATTTTGATACATTATAATATTGGCTAGGCGTCGTCAATTTTTCCCTTTTTTGTAAACAGATGCCACAGCATCGCCCATAGAATAAGCGTTCAAATTTTTGTACATTTGCTATAATTTATGAGTAATGAGTAAAAAACTAATTTTTCATTCCCTTTGAAAAACAGGTGTTCTCAGTATACGTTGTGTCGTAGACGTGTCTTGCGAGAGATTTTGCCTTTTTTCAGTACCAAGTTGCGTGCAAGAACTGCCAATGTTTCCGCCAAATTTGAAGCCGATAGGTTCGCTTTTGCAGCGAGGAGAATGTTTACAACAGATATTACACAGACGGGCAGACGGACATGCTTAAATGGATTTAGAATTTGATGTTGATCAAGAATATATATACTTTGTGGCGTCTCTGACGTTTCCTTATCGTCAATGCAAACGTTTTGAAAAAATGAATATACCCCTCATCCTTCGGTGGTGGGTGTAATTATATCTTCAAATGCCAGCTGCGCTTTTAAAACTATAAAAGAGGGAGGGGAGGAGCGAAACAAAATTTGTTTTTTTTTTTTAATTGAACAGATGTCGCACTAAATCAATCACTTTCTAATTATTGAAAAATAAACATGTACAACCTACTTGAAAAGCGGTTGTGGAACTGAAATTTGAAGATCACATCATTTTCATTGTTGATGGACAATGCTTTACTATTGTTCGCGACGAATTAATAATATTTTTAATTTTATGGCGCACATTATTCTCAACGCAGCACTAATGCCTCTCTTGTGTTTTAAACTGATTTGTAAACAAAATCCGTTGACGTTAATTCATAAACAAATGTACAAAAGGGGGAAAAGAAACGTTTTGTTTTCACCTCAGGCTTATTGTTAAATGTAAAGAAAAAAAGCAAAGCTAGAAAGAAAATATATTCGGCCAAGACCGAACGACAATACCACACACTTATTTTTGTTTTTTCTAATGGACAAATTTGAAAACTAACAAAATTGTGATATTACTGTAAAGTGTCAAACGCTGCTATGTAAGCATAGCTATGTATCGTCTTTTATAACTACAGTATAATGTATTAGGCAATCTAAAATATAACATATTAACATATTATTAATAGAGATCACTTTACTTAATTCCCAATGGGCCAAATTATAAATAAAATATATGTAATGAATAGCTTTTGAACTCGTAAGGATCTGCTTGTACGATAATATGTCACCGAATATATGAACTAATCCAACAAAAACGCTTAATAAGGGTACACGAAGGATAATAGGAAAACACGCCCGACGAGAAGGCAGACTTCAATTAAAACGAGGTTATTACTCGCATAAGGCTAATATATTTAATTTTCACATGTGCCCTAAATATGGGGTAAACTGTGGATGTATTTATATCTGTTTTGGAAACTTTGCAAACTGGCAAAATTTCCTTTTTATAATCTACACCACGACATGATAGTGATTTTTATACCCTAGAGTATTAAGCTTATCCGCCCGTCTGCCTATATTAATCCCTTGTGATCCTCAAAGTGATTCTGAATCGGTGTAAGCTTGTTCATTCATCTTGTCTTGCAGATCGCTATTTTCCAGATTTTTTAATTAAATATGGTATACTAATGTGCGTGCTTTGGCGCATAGGCGAACCCTATTGAAAATGTTTCTGATCGGATCGCGGTTTCGGCCACTGCCCAAATAACGTCTTATGATGATCGCTATGTAAATAAAGGTAGGATGCTTAATGTTGGACGGTGTGGTTCACATCTTAGATTTCCAACATTAGTGAATCTTATGATTTTAAACTTCTGTGATGCTTTGCTTGCATCCCGAAGCAAGTCTAAATCAATTGATCGCGATAGTCGGGTGCTTTCTATTTTGTATAAAGTTGGAATTGCAGGGCAAAGTAAAAACTCGCTTAAAGATTATAAATTTTCTTCAATAATTATTCTTTTTATAATAATTAACAGATTGAACACAAAAGAGTTCAATGATTTCTCGTTCCATGATGGTTTAAATTGTATGACCACTAGACTGCCGAATATTTGTGGCACCTAAAAACACTCGACATCGGAAAGATCGTAAATCAATTGAGAAATCCTGGTAATTAATTTAACATATATTGAATCCAAGGTAAAAGAATTTTGAAAGATGCAGAAATTTTGAATTTGTATTTTTAAAGATATTCTCTCCTGCGGCGTATTCAAATCCTTATTAGTGCCTGCAAGAACTGTTGACTTGATTAAAGGAACACTGACGATTTCAATAGATTTCTAAAAGCTTGCAATAAGGTTTTCTTTTTGGTTTTTTTAGTATATTTTTGGTATAATTTTGATTGTCGTCGTGAAGTTATTTTAATAAAATAACGAAAGAATCCATATACGTAAAGCGAAGTTAAATGAGCGAAGAATTCAATAAAAACACTCTCTATAAGGTGATTTTGATTAGCTTAAAATTCGTACGAACTTTAATTTCGTAGACGCAGGAATTGACATTTTTTTAGGCCATTTAATCAGAATTGATCATTTTTTTATTTTTATATTATACATTTAGTAATATGTAGTAATATGGATGTTAAATGGTTCGAGCCTAGAGGAATATAAATTTTCTTTGATTGCTTTATCTAAATGCGCAGCGCATTCCGAACATATTCACGCATATATAGTCATGCGTACCATGCAGTAGATGTTGAGTGCGTGCTTTTTAGCATAGTGAAATGTGAACGATAACGATTTTCATGTGCGTGTAAATGTGCAAATAATATTTATATATACATATAATCATGATCACTTGACTAATCAGTCATTCAGCGAATTGTGTGCGTGTTGCTGTTATATGATGATAGCAGTAGGAGTAGTAAAACAGTTTTTTTTTTACTTTTTGTTTTTGTTTTTGTTTTGTTAACTTACGCTTGTAATAAATCTCTTTGCGCTGTACTACCACCTAGAGACCAGACCTGACTCTTTTTCTGTTTGTTTGGATACGAAATTTTTTTATTTGTTGTATCATAATATCCTTTAGGATGACATTTACGTTTCCCCGGTATCCAAAGCGTACGTAATGCTGAAATCTTTTTACCGTTACGTGATGTCATCACAGCTAAATATATCGATTAAATATTAATTGTTAACTCTTTATAATATGAAAATTATGTATATATATACGTATATATATGTACATGCATATGATATAATATATATATATATATATATATATATAAATATATATAAACGTACGTTTTTATATATTATTTTTAAATTTTAATTAAGAAGCAAAAGCACTCAATTTAGATTTTATATAAGAGAATGACACAAAATTGCAACAGCAACCAGAATAGAGCAACACGACCACCTTAACTTCCATTGCGGTTAGCCCGTATAAGCACATAAAGAAGTCTATAAAATATTCAATGTGACATTCTGCGGCTAACTATGAACACGTATAAGTACGGATCAAATTTAAACGTAGTCGCTTTGTCATCGAATATATAGAAACAAGCGCATATACTCTACTTAATATATACGTACATAAATATAAGTACCTTTAAAAGGCATAAAGAAGCAGCCAGCTCTTTCCAAAACAATAAAAAAAGAGAGACGACAACTTTTAAAACGAAACCACACTTTCATAAAACATTTGGAATGCTGTCGGTCGTCTTAAATTTGTGGTTGTATGTGCATTTTAGTTCTCTATAACAAAGTATCGATACATACATATGTACATATATAAAATTACAAAGTCACAATATACATATTTAGACTTAAAGAAAAAAAAAATTGCTTAAAAAAGCATATTAGATGTCACAGATCTTATGATTTCATTAAGAAAGTAGTAAACGCAACAAATACCACTCAAGTCAAACTCGACACATCCATTCAAATACCACTTGTATCCACAACAGCAAGTCTATCGATTAGGTTTTATAAGGAATACTTTTCCCGACATATATAAGTTCCGTTAGCAGTTTTAATTAATTTCATTTAATTGTTGCGATTGTCAAACCAATAAAATTCTGATAAAAATTTGAAATTAATTACTGTAATTTGGCTTTACGAGCAGCTGTAATTAAGATTTTTATAAATTTTTGAGTTTGGTAAAACTGTGGAGATTCCAACTTTGCATAATGTTCACCTTGTGAACAATAGAAAAGAGACGAACAAAAAAATTTACCTTAAAAATGTTACGTGAAAAGTTCTGCATCGTAGACAAATTTGTGAAATTCTAATTAAAGACAATTTGGCCAAAAATTTTGTAATTAACATCTGATTCTCCTTTCTTTTTTTTTTTTTTTAAACGAAATATATTACTATTATGGTTTTAAAATTTTAATTAACTTTTAATAATAAAGTTTCCATATAAAGGAGTATTTTTCAGTAAAACTCTTATATGAATGGCAGATTGGGTTGTGAAAACTTCATCTATTTGGCTTAAATTTTTGCAATTCATTAATGGACTAACTGAACTTACGTGAAAATTAGACTTTTTTGCCGCATAAAGACTTATATGGAGAGTGGCTTAAAAAATCATCTAATCTAATCCAGTTTTAACAAAGTTCGTTCAGTATAGCAAATCTTCATCAAAATGTTTTAAAAATTGGCGACTCATAGATCGAAGATAAATATGCATAGGCAGACGTCAGACAAATGGTCGGACGAATAGAAAAGCTGAACCGATTCAAAAAGTAATTCTGATCCCTAAATTATTGTGGATGTGATATACATACATCCATCCGTTCAAACGTAATATCCACTACTCCAACAAGTGACGTGAGGTATAAAGTGTCATACAGAAAGGAAATTGTTTAGAGGTCTTGTGTCAGTTGAATACAAAAACGTGCGTAAGAAATTATCTGATGTATAGAAAAGTTCTAAATTATTTTATGTTCTTTGCAGAATAAAACTTATGTCAAATAGAAAATTGAGAGATAAAAAGTAGCAATCGTTATATCCCGATGATGATCGCATAATTGATTAGATGATGTATATTTATTTATTTATTTCGAATTGGTTACAAAAACATATTCCAAACTAGAATAAGTACAACTCAAGCCAAAACTTAAACTTAAGCTAATACTACTATTGATAATAATAATAATAATAGCAATATAAGAAACTATCTCACCGTTCAGTGCGCATTAATTACTGTTTTTACATTAACCAGCATGACAAAACAATTCATTATATACTACAATTGCAATTTATAACCATGTGCATTATAATAACAGTATGCTTTCAATTGCAATAATAGAATCAGCAAACTGATTGTTATAAAACCTACATAGCAAATTAAACGGACTTGCGGCAATGAAACAGTCTCAAAGGCATATATTGATTTAAAGACCGACACGGAACATTAATGTTGACAATGTTTAATAGATAAGAAGAGGAAAGCCAGCCAAATAGCAAAGGACATCTTAACGTTACAGTATATTAACCCAAGACGTCAGTTCAGATATTGGAACCTGTTTTACAATACGTGTATCGCAGTTACCTCATCAAAAGCATAAGACCAAGGACGCAAGATAGCTTGGAACGGCGGAAAAAGGTATAATTTTCCAAAAATTTACACTGACTTAATGCTGCTACTTAATAAATTTGCTAGCTTCCAGTAGTGTTAATATATGTTAATATAGTGGTTCTCTTTGCTGATAACATGGTTAAATTTATATATATATATTCAAATTTCTTGTATGCTTTGAAGTCCACGGTCGATTTTCTGGATATTCATCCTCAATGACAGCCTAAGCTTTTATTCATTCCCATTTTCATTACGTCAAGGCTTTTAAAGACTATCAGTGTGCATGTAACTTCATCAAGCTAATGACCCCCACAATCAATCCGGATCGCTTCAAAAAGAAAAAAAAAGACGGCAATCATTAATGCGTTGTAGCAGTGAATTGGCTCATACTTATGACATTGCACCCTTAATACCTGAAGATATTCTCAATGCTATTTGTAGTTAATTGTTTGTCTCTCAAGGGGTTCGAACCAAACCAAAGACTTGACTAAAGTGAAATGAAGTGAATTCTTCCGTTTCTAGAGAAAATTGTATTCTTAAAGCATGAAATTTCATGGAGCTTTCATATTACTATCAAAAATATTATATCATGTTTTCAGATCAACTCGACGCCTTCGTAGTGCTTTGCGCATTGTTGAATAGATATCCATGACAAGAGGAAATATCAATTTTTTTATGTGAAAGGAAAACTTGCTTTGTATTACAACAACGGCTACGACATATATGCCACCGATGGAGCCACAATGTATCTAGCTACTGAATAGTAAAGTGTTCATCTGAAGGATTCTTTAATATGAAACTGTTGGAAAAACTATCCCCAATCTTTATTGAATTACTTGACATCAGAGATGGGGGTAGCAGATTAGCCCTGCTTTTGATAGATGTTTGTATTATTATTATTATTATTATTATTATTATTATTATTAATTTCGCCAGAGAAATAAATTCTAAGACTAAACTCTTAAAGCACTATTATCTAAGGCTTTTATTAAAAACTCTGCCGCACTTGAGATCCGAACCCACGACTATTGAGTTGTTAGTCGAGATTCCTCGCCTTCAGCTACTCAGGCGGATAGATGTTTGTAATATATTAAGATTTTATACGAATCTTACATCAAGTATTGTTATTTAGCGTGGGTAGCGTACCTAGCTATTGGGGCCTCTTTTTAAATGAGAAAATTTAATTTCTTGGATGGAAAGCGAAAATTTTCTTTTTGAAACACTCTCCCAAAGAAGCGATAATGAGGGTAATTGGAAAATTCAACTTTCAATCCGTAAGCAACGATCGTAAAAAATTGCCCGTGACAAAAATTGTCATTTCTTATACACGACCAATACGACTCTTAAGTTTAAATTCCTGCCGGGGACAGGCTTCAACTTCTAGGACATTTTTTTTACAGATGCATATAAAATATATTTAAAAATGATATCTATGAAGATTGCAATGCAGAAAAATCTACTGAACACCTCATTTTTATGAGGTATACAAAATTTCAAGATAACACATTCAAATACGAACTGCTGAAGCACATATCAAACATCGTCAAATTCAAATCTTTTCTTTAAAATACGACAAGATGTTGCTGCCAATGTAATATTAGAGTATGCCTGAAAATAAATTCGAATTAACATTTTATCGTTAATTGGGGACGTGTTAGCAAAGCCGAGCGGCGTTATTTTTGAACTTAGCATAACGACAGATAAAAGTTATCGGCGAAAATATATTAGAAAAAGGCGGTATTTTGCTGAGACTGTTTTTTTCTTCTATATCGTGCGTACGCTCGCATTTGAGTAATATTGTGGGCATAGGTCACGATTAGCCTTAAAGCGAATGCACAGCAGCTTTTTCTTTATTTACCTTTTTAAGCAAGATACATGAGAATTAGTATAAGATGGTCGAGTATTTCTTTTCATGAATTATGTCATTATTCGAGAAAGGGCGGTTAAGTGGGCGTCATGCAATTGGTTTTGTGATTAATTGGCTTTTTCGAAACCAGTTCTCTACAGCAGTCTTTTAAATTTTTTTTCCTTTTTGTGTTATGTTGATCACCTTGACCATGAAGCATATATCAAATGTGGACAACAATCTATTTAAGCTTATTATTAATCGCTTATCTTCTTTTATGCTCACGCACTATGTACGAAGGTATTTTGTAATCATCGAATACATATATAACATTTCATTATTGCATTTCATTAACATATTGGAAATAAATATTTTATTTATGTATGTACTTCGAACGAGACCAGAATGTGTTCGTCACATTCTATTAAAGTTAGGTAAACATCAATATTGCATCTATTGAAGCAAATACATTACAAAAATATTGAATAACTTGAATGTATGATTTTACTCGCGCGTATAAGCACATATATATATACAAAGCACATATATATATATAAAGATCGCATTTTATACGTAAAACGGTGACAACAGTCGTCGTTAAATCAGATGCGCAAGCATACATAAATAGCAATTTGCAATAACTATGAATAGAAATTACATACACGTTGCCCAACCAAGCGATGTGACTTGCTGATGAGTTGCTTTAATTTCGAGTCATCATCATTATAAACTGCGTAGTTAGATATCTCTTGCCAGAGATACGATATACAACAAGTACATAGGGACATGATTTTTCTATTAAGTGTATTGAAACAAATAATATCTATATTTTTTGTTGTTGTTGTTGTTTTTGTTGTCAGTTGCAATAATTGTTTGATTTAAATTAAAGTAAATTGTTTTAAATTTTTATTTTATTTTATAAAGAACATATTTTACAATTTTTTTTTCGAAAACACCACCTTAGTACATACGAATTACTTAAGTGAGCTTGTAGTTCCAATAGCAAAGAATATGTAGAACATTTAATCGTTAAAATCAAAATCAAGAGAAAGAAATAGAAGGATAAAAAAGAAAAGAATCCAAACAAAACGTGTTTTCAATTTTCGCAATATATTTGAAAGCCAATAATCAGGCATTGGGTTCATTAGTTGTTGTCTTGGCAAATAATTCATTTTTAAGGTGCGTCATTGGCTTGGTTGTAACGTTAAATACATAAAATCACAAAGCAAAGCGAACGAAAAACGAAAATGCTTCACCAAACTTCTTGGCTATGACGTTATTGTTGCTGTAAATGTGTCGAGACGCTGGTTGGAAGACATCTTCGAGAGCAACAATTGAATTTCGTTTGTTTTAAGTTGAACGTTTTCATTACTATATACAGTTTATACAGTATTTAGCAGTTTGTCAGTTGCAATATGCACCAACGCAGCGTGATCAACACACTGATTTAACTACCAACCGTATCCGAAGAATAAACTTAAAAAACTGGTTAAAGATCAACATTTTTATATGGCATGACAGACAAGACATATTAAACAGACAGGAGACGTACCAAAAAATTCTCATACTTATATACCAGCAATACAACAAGAGGGACGATAAACAGCAGAAACAACTTGTTCGGTTTGTTTTGTCTGATTCTCCTTAAAAAAAAAAAAAATCTTTAACTTGTTCGTCCAAAAACTAAGAAACCTTCTTAAGAAATAAAAGAAAAAAAAAACTTTAACGATGAATTTCGGAAATAAAAGAGCAGAGATCTCTTTTGCATAACTCAATGCCGCTAAAAAAGAAAAATAAAGGACACACACTCAGGAGTTGATCGTCATTAAGACGTGTACGTAATCATGATCATTGAATTTATGCAGCTCTGAAAGGAGTAAAGCGAAAACCAACAAAAAGTAAAAAAAAAAAAAAGATGCTCAAGTTTATTATACCTACGACTGAAATCTTTGCGATATATCAGTTTAGCCTCCCGTTTGTAATGCTTTGCAATACGAATTAGAAACTCCCCATAAAGTATAAGCACTCTTAATCGACATGAGATTCTGAATCGATTTGAAGCACGCCTGTTCGCTTGGCCGACAACTATTATTAGAAAGTTTCCGTTCGCAAAAAAATGCAAATAGAAAACTGAAACAAAGAGTACGTTAGGAATTTTCACGCTTATTTGATAGCCACAGATCCCAACTTGTGATAACACTACGCCCACAATTCATATGAAAAATCAAAACTCGAAATTTGCAAGATATATTGTGATTTGAAACCTGGTGCCGTTATTTACGAGAGTTATCCAAAACAAGTCCAAAGCAAAATAAAAATCAAAAAAATGGCTTACACCTAGTAAGATTTATCGACCTAAAAATCGAGACAAATATTTTCTAGCGGCAGATGAAAAGTAAATGAATAAAATATGAAATAAACTCCAAATTGACCAACTGACGTATACGACGCAATTGTCAAAATTGTTTACAACTTTTATGGGCTGATGATGACGATAGATGAAAGCGAGTATAGATTTCTGACTAACTTTGTCTATCGGATATAAGCTTGTTTTACTATACTAATTGTTATTACTTGAATTCATGGATATCAAAATTTCAAAAAATTTCATTTCTTTTTTTACAGACTTTTATTAGTGCTAAACGCTAATTACACATATTTTTCATGATATGAATCCATGGAAATATATGGCTTGTATATGGAATTTTATAATTTTCATTCACGCCAGCTGCAGTCAGCCAAATGCTTAGAGAATATCTCATCGCAATCTCAAGGAATATACTTTATAATATCGCTGACACGTATCCGGAGTGACTTTATTATATTATGTATTTATCGTATGGCGCTTCATAGAGGAGAGATCAAACATAAAACAGAGCAACGAAACGGAGACGAAAGAACAACCAATACAGAAAAAAAGAAAAAAAACGTCCAAAAAATTGTGAACCAATTATAAGATAGATGAGTTTCGTGAACATTATTTTAGAGAGTGAATGATGTATTACTGCTATTAAGAAAGTTTTCATATGCATGGTAGGCGGAGTCGTTGTTAGTTGCATTATTATTAGTCAAGTTCGATTAGCTAATAATGTAACGTACCATATCGTATACTATCGTATTGTGCCAGTCTGCTACCTTACAATAAGGAGATATAGACGATTGAAATGTACAAAAATATATATTTATATAAATACATGTATGTGTGTGCGTAGTTACGTCCAGATTAAGAAGCGTTATTATTAGTGAAAATGCATTGAATAAGTTTTTTTATTAGAGATTGTTTTTTAGTTTTTTAATTTATAAATAGACTACATCTGAATTGAATTACTAATATATGTATGCGTAATTACTACTATATATAATATTAATATTAATACTATTTGTCTTAATACTAATGTATATTATATTAATAAGTTTCGGTAACTTCAAAATATGAGACTCATTTCAAAATAAATAGCATCTCCTGAAATTTCAAGCAGCTATCAGAGAATTCTAAATAATCTACTCTCTCGTAAGTGGCTTGCATCCTTTGTATGAATTGTTGCGAAATGTTACTATCAGTTTTGAAACCATTTGAAATTATTTATTTTAAAAGAATTCAGAGTTCTTTCGACACAAAATTGATCGTATTGCGCAACAAACGGGCTTTAAAGGATTATTGTTAATATCCCCGAACTGATTTCTTAAACTTGAGTAATAATCTTCTAACATCATCACCTTGACTTTGACCATGTATTCTTAATGGATCAACAGGCATGAAACAAGTTTTGACCTACTATTTGGTTGTTTTACATTACATAAGCTAAACTGAAGTAAACAAGCAAATTTTAATATTTCTCAATTTCTATGACCAATCATCAAGTGGAAAACATCAGGTCGGTCGAGAAATCCAGCAAAGTCAATTGAGAACTTCACTATAATATGTACTTAATAGCTGTGTCCCACAAGTGAAATGTGAAGTTTTTTTCCTTCGGTTACGTATAGCATAAAGGGTGAAAATCGGCCGCTTAGGTTATAATAATCTTTGCGCTATAGTATGTCATATAAATTCGTTAAATGTGTCACATTGGAAATAAACCTAACTCTTTTTTTACATGCTAGATACGTTTTTTAAAAAAACCGTGCAAAAAAAACGCGTTAACAAATACATGTGATAAATTCGTGGGGCATATTCCACAATTTTAAAAGATGAAAAAACTCTGAATGTTTTTCCAAAAAAAAAAAACTTGCAATTAAAATAATAATGAAATCTATACTACATATGTATAAAATAAAATGAATTTATTTTTTTATTACACAATAACATTTAAATCAGTGTACAATGAAAATTCAGTCGATAAGTACAACATATAAAAATTTAAATACAATTAATTAATTATCATCAATACAAGTAACATAAAAAATTTTAATTTGAATATTAACTCTTAGAACTTCTGCTTCTACTGCATCTTACGAACTGAACACTGTTAACACAAAATGAATACTAAATAACGAAATATTGTGTTGCTGTCAAGTAGAATGAAGTAGGATTAGATAAAGAAAGAAGAGATCACAAAATTCGGGTATTCCTCGTTAACGAAAAAAAAAGACAGCGGTACCATTTACCCTATTCGCGTCCTAATCTCGTCTCATTTCTATATCAAAGCAACGTTGAGAAAATCAAAATCAAAACAAGAGTCTTCGCGATGTTATTATAACGCCAATAAAAAGCCAATGGACGAAAAAATCTACTCCTTTAATTTGGAATTATGGCCAAAATCTTACGCTGAAACACATACTTTGTGAATGACGCAACCTTTCCAATACTCGAAAATACGTTTTCGAAGCCGTTAACCTTATGAACTCTTCCAAAGTGCCTGCAGAATTTAGTAAGAATACAACATTTGACTTTATTAAAGTTACTGGATTAATCATTCCGTTTATCATTTAAAAAAAGCTAGTTTTAGCTGCTGCCGCTCATCCTATATTATTTGTTGTCGTAGAATTTATTTCCTTGGTCTAAACAAATAATAATAATAATAATAATAATAAAAATATGTTATTTATCCATTAAGTACTAACACAAATATAATTTTTAAAAATACTGTGGATAGTTTGTCGAATTGGAGCAACATTTCCGGCGCCAACATTTCACTAGATAAATGCAGGTTATACAGTTCCGTCTTTCCTTTCGCAATATCATCACGAATATAGTTAATAAATTAAAATTCCTAAGGGGTTTTTTTTTGATAAATCGTCCAATTTCAAAGCTCGCCACCTCTTTCTCCATGATAAAATAATAAAAAGTCTTTATATCATCAAATTTCTTTTATTTAAGCACAGTTTTGCGCATCCATCCTTACTGATCGATGTTGTTCAGTCATTGATACCATCTGTAATTGCGTGAGGCTTGAAAATTTATAGAAAATCCACCAAAAGAATTATCAAACCTCTATGCAGACCATATTATGCAACTGTCCGCATTACCGCATTACCGATTTCAAAATCTATATTCACCATACTCATCAAAAATTATAGCTAATCTATATTTTATAGCTAATCTTATTTTTTATAAAAGTTGGTAGAGACTGGTAATCACTGATTAATTATCCCATCACCACAAATGTTATCTGACATACTTGCATTGCAATTGCCCGCACGTTACGATCCTGCAATTTTGCCAGAATTTCTCTGTAAAGAGCTGAAGAACTTTGCAATTCTGTTTTAAATTTTCCGCTACGTACTACGAAAGGGTCTTTTTTAACAATAAAATTTTCTAATTTTTTTAGCTAAAGCTTTTCGTTCTTGCGTATTAATTAAATTTAAATGGGAAACCGTTATAAAGGCATTTTCAATTTTTAAGATATTTATGTTCAGTTTTGCAAGATTTTCCATTTCTGATTTTGTCACACATTATCACAATTTATGGCCCAAATTTAAATGTACTATAAACGTTTGAGATTAATTTTTCTTCTCGGGTGACTTCAGTGACGCAATTAAATAAAGCGAAAGAACTGCTTAAATGTTTTGATTTGATCATTTTAAATCAAATAACATAAAGTAAATTTAAATTAATAGAAAATAAAGCATAAATTTATAATAAACTGTCTGCATTGGTTCTTCAACGTTTTTCCTTTCCCGTCTCGTAAATTTTCGTGAAAAATCAGCAAAGTTTAAGTCCGAACCCAAAAATACGAATAACGCATCATTGTGTCAGCCATCATATGTATTCTATTTTTTGAAATTGTAATATATAAAAAAAATAATAATCGCAAACTAACCCACGTTTTACAAGCACCATATTATGCGAGAGGAACGCTTACATATGCCGATCCATCTAAAATTAATATTGTTTCCTTCGCTTTTGTTAAACATATTAATGAAACAGTAGAACTTGACCTTTTGAGCGATTATTTTTCTGTATCTACCGTAGCTTAGGCTGCAGCGATGTATCATGCAGTAACTTGAGCTTCTGCGTATGTATTGATAGCCAAGGAACCCTTAATATAACTTTTCCTATTAACAATGGCACTGCTCCGATAATGGAAATTTGAGAAAAATTTATTCGAAATCCTAATAAAGCTGAACTCCTGCTGATGCCTTCCCATGTTGATATTCCGAGTTATTAACGAGCTAACGGACCCCACTGCTAAAGACTTAAGAGTTTTTTACAAAAGCATTCTTCCTATTTTGGCGATGCTAGATAGTTATTTTAATACCCAACACTACAATATAATTAATCCTTTAAAATGTGAAGCTATCCACCCAAATGACGTCAACATTAGAAATTCGTAAGACTCTAATTGGTACATATCAAATTCACCCGTTATTTCTATTAAGCAAGAATAGTGGAAATTTAACTCCTAACTTTAAGCCACCTATTAGATGACTGTAGTGTTCAATTTGGGCATGAAGCAATTGCACGCTTTCTTAAATCGCGAAATAATTAAATTATATAACTATATAGAAAGACAATTTCCAACCCCATCTATTTTGCCATCGACTTATAAACTTAATCATAATTCTAGTACGTCTTTTCTGTGGTGATTAAAAAAAACGGGTATGTTTAAAAATGCGATGTCCCCTTATTTTTTCATGCATTTCGCCTATCTTTCATTAAATTTTCGATAAAAAGAAAATACTGTAGGTGTAGTGGTAAAAGAAAACAAATGTAATACCAGCCAATCACCTACTATTATGATGGAGACTCGTTTTAACGCCTCCTGAGTATTTTGAATAATGTCTTCAATTCTTTTCAACGACCACACAAAACCCAACACACAGTAAGATTATAGTAAAAGCGTTAAAGTGAAAAGTCAGATTACTTATATAAAATAATACATAAGATGTGACGTTGATCAAATAAGCCATAAAATTCTAATTATCTTTAAATCATTTCAAATTTCTATTTCAAGTTGAACAAATTGAATAACTAAAATAACAGATGAATGCCTTATAATGGGCCGCGTTAGATTATTAAATGCCCTAAACACGGTTTCACTTAATACAGTTATTCATATGACAACTTTTCAAAACGACGTGTTATATAAGAAGTGATTGAAAAATTGGTCCGATCCTAATCATTTTCCGTAATTTTAATGTATTAACATGATATGATTATAATGAGTTTTCCTTTAGATTTGCGAAAGCAAATCAAAATGAGAGGAGCACGACACATTTCCCCAATGCTCCACCATAACCCATCTCCAATAGATCGATGTTAGATCGCATGATCTTTCTGGTACGCTTATTTAGGCATCTTTTAAGATTGCATGATCGTTGAATTTTTCTCCCAATAAAATGGTTTTGTCACGAAATATATGGCATTTTGCATCATTTTTGTTGAAGCCACGCGTCGTCCAAATCGAAATCATCTAATTCGTGCCTCAAAAACTTAACCGACATGCTTCTTTAGCCTCATCCATTGAGGGTAACTGTAAACATATTTTTCAGCCCACAAACTTAAAGCTAGTTTTATACATGTAAACGTCCTTTACAAGCATCAAATGCGTAAATAATCCTTATTTACGAACTCATTTAACAAAGGTAAATTTCATGCCACATGCACGAAACGTAAACATGGGTATATGTATTGTAAAGCATTTTCTTTCTCTTCATTATCGATATCAGTCAGCGAACGTTTCATTGATTTGTATATGCGAGAGAATGCAACACATTTACTAAACTTACGTTTTACATATTAACTGACAAAAGTAACCGTAGTAATGTGCTCATTCAATTTCAGTATACGAGACATCTGGACTTGAAAAAAGGTTTATATCCGTAATCCTAACTCTTTAACACAGTTTTCGCTATTAAGAGAAATATTCCAAAAACAAATCGTTCATCCAAACCATGGAAACCTGAATATTGTACATTAACGCTTTATCCAATCGTTTAAAACTTTTACATATTTCATACATCATTTATGTATTTATTTATCTGTATTGAGAAAACAATTCGAAGCGCTTCAAGGGCCAATTAAATCTATTGAAGTAACTACCGCTAACCCGCTAAAGTACAATTCGCACTGAATCGTTAAAGTTTAAAATTAATGCTAGGTGTATACGAATAATAATATTCTAAGCTTCATTATAAGAGAATCAAAATTCAGTAAGCACAAAGGCAGTAAATAAAGTGGATATCTCTTGCATTAATCAATATATCCATTTATTTAATAGCATAAACGATTCATCGCTGACATTTTACAATTTAAAATTAGTAAAGTGTCACATACAATTCGCCGTAAGCAATTTGGGTAGCTACTGCTAGTCGAATAAACATTATGGGTGTCAATGAATTGAAATCTCACAGTAAAGTACGAGTATGTTAGCTTCCACGCTGATTTAGAAAAATCAAACTGTCCAGCTGGTGAGACCCCGGTGACTGACATTGTTGAATGCCTTTGATAGATCCAAAGCTACCAGCGACGGCATGCGAGAACCCTTCACATTAATCCTAATAGTATCCGTTAAGTTTATTAATATTCTCGTGGTGCTATGCCCCCGACGGTGAAACAAGTCTCACCACAGCAGAAAGAATCTGGTTCTTGAGTATATGTTCTACAATTTTGGAAATAGCCGGAAGAATTGAAATAGATCACAAATCATCAATAGAATAGAAAGTTTTAACTTTAGGTGCAGGCACAACCGGTACACCAAGCGCCTTCTTCTAATTCAACGGAAAAACCGACTGAGTGAATATAGAATTAACAGGAATCATTACCAGTTTAACAATGTACGGGAAGATAAGTTTGATGAAGAGAATAGGAATCCCATCATCACCAATTGATTTAGATTTAATTTGGTGAAGTACTACATTTAGCTCATGACACGACACACAAGCGAACGAGAAAGGCCCATACAAGATCAGATTTTTCCAGGGGTCAATGCCAACCGACAAGTCAAAAGTCGATTCACATACAAAATGATCATTCACTTCATCCACACCGAATCTAAACGGAGAATCATTCCCTTTAATGTAATGTTAACTCCTTAACACATAGTAGAGGAGCCTATTCCCACAAACACGTTGATAAAATATTTTCTTCTTTCTTTCCGAATAGTTTTCTTGGCCTTATTCCGATAGCGGCAATAAACTTGTCATTCATCTTCAGATCCAGTAGATTGACAAGACGAGTATGCATAATTTCTAAGGAGCATTGCCTGAGTGACATTACTGACACGTCATCCACTTATCGGTATCCGTGGGGATTACTTTTCTGACAGCAGAAACAAAAGAATATAACGATTTTAAAAGCGAATACAAAAGTTCCGACTGCACAACGACGCTCGCGGTAGTCAGAAAAGTGCTTGAATTAAACTCAGCTACACAAGCAGAGAGCCCACCCCAATCAATATGTTTAAACTGCCTGTATACACTTATTCCTAAAGCTATCGTAGATCCATGAATGATAAGATATGGGCGGACGTTGCACCTGATTAGAATAGTTAAGCAAGGCATTATAACTAATCAACCAAAAGTCAAGTAGTTTGGTGTGCTAAGTCACAACGTCTCATATATAGTAAGCTTATATCTCCAGTAAACAGATCTAGTAACATAAGCTGTAGCTACATCGAAAAGATTGCAATTAAAATCACCAAAAATTATAGTTCTGCAGTACTTCGTTAATAACCGTAAATAACTATTTTTAATGGCCCTCATGTTACCACTCGGTAAATAGCGTACTTCAAAAAGAATGCTCACTGCTCCAATATCTGATTCAATGAACAGTGACTCGCACTCAACGAGCTCAAGCCCCTCAGAAATTATCTTGAAACCAATACCATGGACTATATAGATACTAACACCACTCCCCACTGACCTAATAATCTCTCATTTTTAATAAGGTTACAGCCAGGAATATGCACAGATCGACAAAAGACATGGGGTTTTAATCACGTTTCCGAGATGGCAATGAGGTTAAACTTGTCCAGAGCCTTCAATTTATCAAATTTCGTGGAGCGTAAAAGAGTCTTAATATTCTAGCAGTTTACATTCGCTATTATCATCTGCTCAGAAAGAGTGCCCCCCGACTGAAAGCTATATGAGCTACTACACGCAACGGGACCCGTATTAGGGTTAGTCAACTGATTCACAATTAATTTTAAAGAAAAAGACAATTACAATTATATTAATCACTAAAAAATACATTATACAACACTACCTTATCATCCCAAAACATACCAATCACCCTAAAACATGCCATCAAGGCGTATAGTTACTAGTTTTGCATATTCCGTTCAGCACTTAATTCAGCATTTACCATGAATGTTCTGTTCAGCATTTCCTTACAGACTTGAAGATCCAATTTCGTAGTGTTACCATCAGCACCAAAACAGCACAAGGCTTAATAGCATTAACAATCCTGAAATTCGCGACTCTGCCCTTTTTAAAAAGATCAGCACATATCTTATTCAACTCTCCTGCTGCACTGAGGATCGTTAAGATTCAGAATGTCTTGTGTAAATTTGGGGTCATCTACACAGTTCACAGCATAGAGCAGATGTACTTCAAAGTCCTTAAAGTACATGCCCACCAACAAGTCACGTATCTCAATCGAATTCAATATAAGCATTATAGTTTTTTATTCTTCATATAACCAGCAAAATTGATGCCATGCAGTGCAATAGACAATGAGCAGTGCCCTGCTATCTTTATCACTGTTCACGGTGCATCACTAAGATTTTCAGGAAAGCCGCTAATGATAAAGTTCGACGTGTTTATCATTCTATACAGTGCATTAGTTTTCCCATTCACGGCCACCAATCCATAACACCAGTCCATAACGTTCTTAATGTGATCTACACTTTGTTCACAGGACTTCACCTTAACTTTCATCCTTTCAGTACTCAGCTTCAGTTCCGATTTGAGAGCAATTAAGGCATCATTCATTGACTCCTTCATCGATAGCTGTAATTCCACAGTTAATTGATCTATCATGGATTTAAAGTAAGTGGCATCAAAAGAGATCGGGCGGTTCTGTTCCTTCAGACTAAAGGTATATTTTTTGTAATTCGTCGTTCTTCCTCTACAGTAGCAAAAGCAAAAAGTGACACATCATCACTCACCCTAAGAACATCCTCATTCGATAGACCAATACACGAGTCATGAAGCCACGTTAAATACATTTCGCAACCTACAGCCTCATGGCTACCAATTAAGATATAGCACGATGAACACTTGCTGTTCTTCTTAGTAACTGCCATTCTCACAAGTAAATAAAGTTTACCTTCAACAGCAATCAGGAAGTAGCTCGCTACACACGCACTTCAAATGCGTCTTTATGCCACACGGAATGAAAATTTGATAAACCACTGCAGAGGCGCCACCAAGCACGTTACACAAAAAAAGAAACCAGAAACCGTCAGGAGATCGCAATCCAGTAATTACTCAGAAAAAGTCAATGAAATGAAGTCCGTTTAATAACTGCATAACACAACATTATTTTCCAACACAATTACAGTAACGCTATCCGTTTATGCTCATTTCATCTTGGGAAACCATGGAACAGATTTGAATTAGGGAAGATGAGATGAAGTTCTACATATGCATTGCTAAACAATTCTGTCTGACACAGTTTGTCGACCTTTTTGCTCTCAAATAAAAAACAATGAAATTCTATACCGGGGCGTCAAATTTGACAAAACCCTTACTTGGAACCCTCATGCGAAACAACTGACCGGACTTAAGAAATGTACGGTAAAACCTAAGCGTAAGCCGACATATGATTCATTGGTCTCATACCACCATAATCATTTCTATACCAACCTATGTAGCTCCAGTCTGGTGGCCTAAGATAAAACAAGATATGGCGGCGATGGCCCTAAAAGAAATCCACTGTCTCGCTTGCATCGACATGACCGGAGCGATGCGATTCTGGTCCTTGAATACCTTATATAAGCTATTGAACATTTTTTCTTTTTTTTTACGATTATATTCGGTTATATTGTTAAGGATATACGCTAACATTGCTTCTATTTGCTCTTGATATTTCAACACGAAATATGCTTGGAATAATATAGCGTCCAACAAATCTACTTGTGATCAGGGCAACCTTGCACATACTAACCTTAATTTACGTAATGATAAGTGAGTCATCGAAGCTCTTGTGAAGAAAACGCGAGTCAGTATGTACAATATCAATAACACAAAGACTAGAGGTAAAGAATAATAGGTAATATTGCTGCTGTCCAGAACTAAAAATTTGTTCGAACAATAATAAGTGATTGCATCTATGGAAAAAACATATGGTTCGAACAAATCTGGTCGAGAAACAGTCGCCAAAAAAAATTGAGTTAATAAAAAAAATTTCATAAACATAAGAAACTTCATGAAACTGAACTTGCCTTTAGGTAAGTTCTACAGATCTAATTTAAAAAAAGCGCAATAAAAAAATAAACTTGTGAGGAAAACCTAAAAGCTTTTACTATCGATTTGATACTTGTTAAACATATAGACACATAAGACTTGACTCAAACGCCTACTAGCAAAGCGTATAAAGGCATTTTCTTAAGCTCTATCCCTTTTCGATCGCTTTTTGCTCCATTTTACTCGAGAGAATCAAAATAGAAGAAAAGAAAATGCAGAGTGTAGAAGACTTGCAATTTAGGAATTTGAAAACAAGAGTACTTACAGGGGTTGATGCACTGATAATGAATGAAGCCAAGTCGAGGACCAAAAAAGGTGTAAACAAATAGCCAGATGTATAATATTCATACTCAAATTTTTATAATTAAACTGGTGTACGAATTATGTATTAAAAGTATTCTGGTCGACTCGTGGAAACGGCAAATAATTTCGGCTTAAAACGAACTTGTTCACAGGTCCATTTCAGTCAACCGATATTTCAGCCACTTGAGTACGGTTAATCATTCTGAAACTTTTCATACAGCTGTCGTTTCGTTAACAATGCATTAAGGTGCAATCAGTTTCCCTGTACATTCACAATGGCGGCCGCTACAAAGTGGCTTATTATCTTTTTCTTAACACTTAAAAGCGTTTGAAGAATAGAATGCGGGCGCCACAACGATATGGATGTTAAATAAAAGGGCTTGGAGAGCAGAATGCGAATTAAAACAAAGACCAAAAAATATAAAGTAATTTATAGAAAAAAAAATTTTTTTTAACACCAGTTTTTATTTCAATTAAACCAAAAGATAGAAAGTCAATTTTGTCAGTTACTTTTATATGTCTATACGCAAATGATTAGGACTAATTTCCAATACATTAAAATCTTAAGCCTCTTAATCTTTTACGTGCACTCATGTAACACATAGGAACATAGTTTATTTTTTATCTTTTAGTTCACTTAAATGAAAGCGTATTTTACAACTTTCTTTCGATATCACTTAACATATTTCATTTGATCAATACGCTTTGTAAGCAGCCACAAGAGACTGGCATGCATATATGTTTACATTTTCCTTGGTGGAAGTTAACAGAACAGTACACCTCCAGATACTAGACATTAGATAGTCCCGTCCCTACAAGAACTTATTTTATTTTTACTCATATACTATACTATAGGATAGGCAACAAATAATGCAGACTAGTTATTTAAATTCGTCATTTATGCACCCGATTTGCGAATGGAATCATATTTACACACTATGAAAATGATAAACATGCATTTACATGTTTATGCATATACATTTAAAAATATTCATAAATACGGTTAATTACCTTTGCTTTGTAATCCTTTGGGGAGACTTGCTAACTTTATGAAACACACAATACATGAAGGTAGTATAGATCCTCTAATTCCACATTAATTACACGAAGACGGCCGAACACGATTGTAACGATATTTGCTTAAACTGTTGGGTGACAATAAAAAAACTTAACAAACCAGTTGTTAATCGAGGCCCAATAGATATCCAATTGTCCACACAAACAAACGTTAGAAAATATGTAATACAATATATTTTAATTCACTATACGCTGTTTTAAAGAAAACTGAAGATAGAACAAGGAATTATAATGAATACAAAGCAATTATATGTTGAGTTACTTCAAAACACCTCTATATTAAAATAATAAAATAGCCAGAAATCAATTCAGATTCCGCGGTTAATGATCACATATATGTATTTGTGTATTTGCGTGTATGTGCATATAATTCTAGCCCAAAGATTTGATAAACCTATAAACTGCCTCACCAATTGAGTGTATCACTACTTGCACCGACTACCACTATTTACTGATGTTATTAGGTTGCCTTCATGATCATCATCGCATCGAAATCAGTGACGGCAGCAGCTACTTGTGTTAAGCATTCACAACATCGGCATCTTGTTTTGAAAGGAGCAAAAAGTTGTTTTAACATTCCAGAAAAAGAAAGAAAAGCAGTCTACTACAAAGTAATGGCCATATATACGCACACACACACGCATAAGAAATCAATGCAAACTTAAAGGAGGCAATAAACAATGTTGGCTTAATAACAGCTAACCACATAACGGCCTCAGATTTGTTATATATATATTAAGGTTTTCCACTTCTATTATATTAAGTAACGTAATTTTATTTGGTAGGACTCGTCTTAATTTATTTATCTATTTTTTTTTTTGGGCAAATTAAATATTACTATAAATGCAAGCCAGTCTTACGTTGTCTTACGCGCGGAACCGTAAACATAATGGGAAAATTTTGAGGAAATTACAGAAAACGAATAAAGTATATTTAATTTCAACAGTGTTACCATCCAGAAGATTTTATAAATACAAAACATGAAAAATAAACGCACCTTAAGAAAACGCTAATAGTTCCTCGCTTCGCATCGTATCGTTTACACAGTTATCTTATTCGTGAATTCGTTACGACCAATAACATATCTAAAAATATATTTTTATTCTATTAGCTAAATTATTCACGATATGTGCGAAAAATTTTCAAAAAAGTCAATTAGAAAAAGTGTTATATTTAAACTTTAAAGTCATTTATTTTCAAGAATGCTCTTTCGAGCATTTCTTGTTCTGCTTTGTTAAATGGCATTGTTTGACAAGATTTTATATTCTTTATCCTTAAAATAAGATATCGACTGTAGTATTCAAGATATGGTACATTACGAAATACAAATAGCTTTGGGTACTTTTTTAGCAAGACAATTCAGGAATTCGGGCAAAATATTGATCGAATTGTATATCTGGCTATCCAAGCACATGGTCAATATTTTAATAATTCACCACTTATTAAAGCTAAGCTAACTGTTCCTTTATATTTTGCTATTTTCTCAGCGGTGTATTTTTTCGAATTAGTATAGAAATCCGTTATGTCCGTAAGAAAGTTTGCTGCGACAAGTTGTGAACATATGGTCTTAAAAAAAGTGGTGGAAATTTGTATAGTTAATAGCGATATATTTAATTAAGGAGCAAAGTAAATGTATACGAAAAATGTCTTCCCGTAATTTGACGGAAGTTTTTAATATAATGCGTAACAATGCTTCAAAAAATAGGAGCCTCTACGCGGAAGATAGAGTAAATTATTTCACTAGCCGCCAAATAATATGCTTGGTGATTTTTAATCTCTTATTTTTCCAGAAAGGAGGTGATGATGCTGAATTGCTTCTAAAACATTCAATAGGTGATATGGAAGAGGGTATAGAACTACGTGATGAATATGGATCGCAACCAACATGGATGGATAAGTTAGAAGAAGCTCAATACACCATGTCAAAGTATGTCGGTGAAACAATGTTACGCATAAATAGTCAAAATACGCCTTTTTAAGAACTGCCCAAATCTCTTTTTACATGTCCGAAAAAATCTTAGTTTTCGAAAAACGCGTTCAAAAGTCCGGTATGTTCCTCTGACTACTGTACATTTATTTGGTCTTAGAAAAATTTTGTGCTTAGAAGAGGGACAGTTTTTTGACAATAGTTTTCATATTTAATACAAAATTAGGTATTTCAACGAAGTGAATGTATTCCTGTGAAGCAACATAAGCTCGCATACATGGTGTGCTTAAAGTATCGTCATTTCATTTCGTAATTTTGGAAACCGGATTGAATTCAAGACGATACCAGATGCCGGTTGCAATAGCGCTTAAAAGTTTTACTTTTTAATGCGGATTGTCATATAAGCTCACAGTCTTACGTACGCACATACTTGCGTGGGAAGTGAGGCAAATAAAATTTTCCGAAAAAGGAATGAATTTAAAAATTAGGGCTTTTTCAGTATCGCATATCGAACCTTTGGTCAGTTTTTTTGAAACCTTAACTCAGTGCTCTATAATTGTAAAAGATTAATTTTTTTTTTTTATTATCGATGTAAGAAGCTTATCATAGAAATAATTTCATTCAACTAGAAGTAAATAGAGTTTACAAATTTCCGGTTTTATTTTATAGAATAAAACCAAAGCTAGATGAACTTGGTTCTTTGCACGCTCGTCATTTGCTTCGTCCGGCGTTTGACGAAAACACAGAAAATCAACAAGAAATGGATAAACTTAGTCAAGAAATATCGAAACTTATAACATCAGCGCATCGCCATACACAACACATACGTTCCTGTGTAGACGTCGGTACCAAGTCAGAACAACGCTTAACTTCAAACGTTGCTACTTTTCTATTGATTAGCCTTCAAGAACTTTCTATAAAGTTTCGTAACAGCCAAAATATGTATCTCAAACAGTTAAACATAAGAGAGGAACGTTCCCAGAGATTTTTTGATGATTTTACAAAAACTGGCGAAAGTGAAGAACGTGAAAATTATGTGGATTCCTTCGATAACTTTTTGCAATTGTCGAACTCTAAAAAGGGATCAGTTTTATATGACGAGGACATTTCTGAAGATTTGGATGGGCATTTTCAGCGGCCAAGCACTAGTAGAATGCTGACCCAACAGCAATTGTTGCTTTTTGAAGAAGAAAATAGTCGTCTGGTTTCAAGTCGCGATGAAGAAGTTACTAAAATAGTGAAGTCTATTTATGATCTTAACGACATCTTTAAGGATCTAGGTCATATGGTACATGAACAAGGGACGATTTTGGATCGTATCGATTATTCAATAGAACAGACGCAAACAAGAATATCTGAAGGATTGCGGCAATTGCGTCGAGCTGAAATGTATCAAAGAAAAAATCGTAAGATGTGCGTAATAATGGTGTTGGCAGCAATATCATTGTCTATGTTGGTAATTTTAATTTTTACAAAGGTTTAGAAAGAATCCTAATCTATTTAATTTTCCAATTAACTAATAAATATTGTAAGGCCTAATATTGAATTCATCATATTTTTTCGCTAATACGGCCAGCCACTGAGCGTAGATTACTATAAACTTTACTTGGTGGGGATCCCAATATTAAGTTACAGATGGCACGGCGGGCAAGTTGTATGCTTTGATAAGCGCCTAATATATGAATTTTGCTGTCGGCTAAAACAATACGCGTTTTTGTGACATTTTCAATTGTGAATTTCGTGCGTCCCCCTTTTCCAGCTAACCGTCCTATAGCACGGCTCATATGGTCGCCGCGCAAAGTTTTCACATCTTTAATTTCAAAGGTTTCAATGAACAAGTCATCTAGGCGAAGTAGAGCTAAAGCATCATCAGCATCGAAACCGCAAAGAAAAGCCTTTACAAAATCTACGCCTTTCTGAAGATTCGACAGATCTGGAGTTTCGGAACTTGAACGAATTTCCACCTTAAAATAAAAATTGAAGAAAATATAATTTTCCTTTGTGTGTGAGAATAGTAGCGTAATTACTTGTCGCAATTTGGTGTTAAAGCGTATTTGTAGCTTCATATTGTCAACTATTGGCGTAAATATTTTCATCCAGTTTTCCTTCAACGCCGAATACCTAAAAAAAGCACAAGTTCTCAAAAGCCACCAATGGATTGCGAAACTCTCCTGATTACCTGTGCGGAGGTACAGCAATTTTCCGTATTTCACTCTTAATGCGCTTTGCCCTTGGCGCCAGCAAGCTTTGATTCGAGTCTACAATTTCGATGGAATCTCCAACTCGCGATTCTGATTCGTCTATTGCTAATCGCTTCTTAGCTACTTTTTCGGGTAGAATATGTTCAGTTGCAATATATTCCTCTTCCATTTTTCTGTTTCTAACTATTTATAACTTTTTGCCTTCACAAGAACACTGCATGAATTTCCAGCAATACCATGTGCTTTTTCTTCTTCTTCTTAAAAAGAATTAATATAGAATTATTACAAGTGCTTGACGATTGCTTAGTAAACAATCTGTTACGAACTGTTTCAAGCCCACGAGGTTACATGTGAATATGGTGGGCCATTTCGTTCTTTTTTCACCGAATTCATTGAATTCTTTGAGTTAAATCGCTATAGCAGATCTTCATATAAAATTGGCTGTATTGATTAAAACTGGATCAATGTGAACACGAAGTTTTTGGTACGAAACTTAATAAGCTAATTTCTAAATATTTATATTAAAAACATTGGTTGTGTTTTCCCTAACTACAATCTCTGACAATGTTACTTACGGGAACTGCGGAACATTTGTAGAATGAAATAGAAAAAAGACCTTTTCGTTAATAAATTAATCGGAAAGAAGCTTTTTGCCAGTACCGCGTTCTACAGTTTGCAAAATTTCAAGTAAATAAAATACTAGGCTGCAGCGAAGCAGTAAGAATTGTCTAAACACAGGTATGAATTGCAATAAAGAATTTCAGTATGCTTTATCAACGGAAGCTACATTTGTAATAATAGCAGCATTTATTTATTTATTTATAGGTATCTCTTACTTATAAATGTAACTTCATGATCAACTATATTAAAAGCTCAATTTATAGTAAAATTTGTTGAGGTAAACTTAATTTTCTCCCTCATGATTCTCATAGATTAACTGGAATACCTCGATCTTTTTCAGTAGCTTATGCAATATGGAATCTTGTTTCAAAAATCTTGTAATCTTCGTGTTAGGAATTTTGTTTTTTTTTTTCATTATTAAACAAAGTTTTATTCTGCAACGAAAAATATTATTCCCTGTTCAACTTAACCCTTCAAGTGAATGGTGACAAAATACTACTACATCTGAAGATAGTTATAGTTATTGAGAATAACGTTAACTTATAAACTTCTCCAATATGGCAGACCAGTACAATTAATTTAAACTTCATGTCTAAACGATTCTATTTTTATAAAAATTCAGCGGATGTTATTCACTCGTAAACAATTCTCGCCCAAAGAGTGAAATCAAATAGTACCACGGCAAGTTAAATCAAGTGGGGTAATTTTATGGTCTACGTTCGAAAATTTGTGGACCAAGTCATAGATTTATACGTATTGTTATCGTTATGTTAATTATATTTCTCATTGAATAATTTTAAATAATGTAAGTTTTCGATTAGATGGATAAAAGGAAATACCTGTCTTTTAAATTATTTCGTAGTAACCCAGCACTTATTTGTAACGGTTATTAAAACATTGGTTCAATCATAGGGGACTGAACTAAGGACTCGTCATATTCGTGTTCGGGCTAAAAACTTGGAAATGGTGAACACAATGGGCAGCCGCGCTACTGTATTTTTTTACAGAAAATGTAACCAAAAACATATGATTTCAGAACTAAGAATAAACAAGTCAACGTAAACATAAACAACATATTTGTAAAAAATAGCAATTTTGTTAATCTTCATAATCTGCTTAAATGTTGTAATACCATCAACAGCCTTTTAATGTATTAATTGATCCATTATTTGGAAATTACCGTTTATGACTCCTTAATACAACAATGCCAGCTTTAAACGAAATAATCATCATAGATGTCTGTCTATGAATTTTGTGTTTGAGCTGCAGGTCGTAATTTGTGAGACATTTTGATGAAATTTGGTGCACTGACGTACTTTGGGGCAAGGACAAACGCTTTAAAAGTGCTTCGGATCGGTCCACTTTTTCGACCTCAACCCATGTTAACATATTACGTCCTATTTTGAAAACTCCTTATATTGAATAAAATTTCAATTCTCAAAATTTCTCGACAAAGGTGGCTAAGGAATAGTATTTCGCCGTTCTAGATTGGTGTGAAAGGTTTAGACCGGTTGGACTATGTTCTTACTTGCTTCATGTTTAAAAAGTTCTAGCACAGTTTATCATTATCCTGCTGAAAGATGAATGCAGGATCACAGGAATACAGCTGACTGGGTATGACGGAGTCCTGCAGAATTTTTAAATAGGATTTTTGCTTACTTTTTTGATTGCCCTTACAAGATTCCCGGATTTACTGTTGCTAAACTAACCTGACACAATGACATTACCCCCACCATGTTTGATGCTAGGCACTATACATGCTTCTCAAGCGCTCTTTTCTTTTGACATGCTTCTCAAGCGGTCTTTTCTTTTGACTTGCGTACAAACACACGTATATTAGATTCGAAAACCGGAAATTTTTATTTGTCCCTCCAAAGGAAATTTTCCTATCGGCCTATTGCCCAATTTTTAAGCGTCTCAGCCCATTTTAGTCTATTTTTCTTATGTCGAATTATTAGTTGGTTTTTTTGCAGCAACACACCCTCTTAGTCCCGCACACTTCATTTACTAGTTATTATTGCATGGTACTTGTTTTCATCGTCCGGCAGCTCCATGCTGCGAATGTGTCTTTAGTTTTTCCCTCATTAGGGATTTTGTTACTTACCTGGAATGCACAGGATTTGGGATTTCCGTAACAATGTGGTTTAATAAAATTGAACATTTGTTACAATTTCTTTACATTTCTGAAGCGACATTTAAAGCGGTCCTTGAAGAAAGTTAAAATTTCGTAGTTTTCCGAAAGTATTAGACCAATAATAAAATAAGTCTTTTTAAACTGAAAGTGGAATTTTTTCCACAAAGTTTCAGTAGGTAAGTAACTCAATGGTGTGCATAAATTGGCAATTTGGCAATACATTTTCATCAAACAAATGGATATATCTACACAGTCATTATAAATTTACTAAAAGTAAAAGTTCACTTTTGAAGTTCTACAGGCGCATTTTATATGAAAGGTTTACGAATATTTTGAGAAGAATAATGGAGCTTTTGCAGAAGCAAACTGCTGAAAATACTTCAGTTGTATATTTCCACTTTGTCTTCTTAACATATATTCAACCGTTAGTTTTTTACCAAAGATAGTTGCAATTATAACGGCATTGCTTTAGTGTGATGGTAATAATATAAAAAAACTGAAAAAAACGTGTTTTGAGCCTTGCACACACATACACAATCACACACATAAACAAACACATTGACATTGTTGTGTGATCGAGGACTTACTTTCAGTGAAATTTTTAAAATTTTGTCAAAGAGAATATGTTGATTCGAAGTAAACCATGCAGTCAATGTTATGATTGGACGATGCACGGTTCATTCATACTTCGTCCTGAAATTTTGATGAATTTACAAACACGAAACGGCTTTAAAAGAAAAGTAAGACAAACAGTTTGATTGTAGTTCGCCTTTTTAATTTATTAATGTACACATCTTTTGATCAATACCTTTCTTTACAGAAAAAATAACTGGGATTGCTCCAGTGAAATGATAAAGTTAACAACAATAACTTTTCATTTTAATTAGCAAATCACGACAAAACTTTCGGGGAATAAAATCAATTATCGACAATGCTATGTAGTCAACTACTTCTTTCCAGTGAAATTTTTGAAATTTTGTCAATGACTATTTTATGACAATGCCTATTTAAATGTTTGCTTTTGCTTAAAACAGTACCGCTCTTGAATGTTAAAACGTTGTACTGAAATTTGATGATAAATTTTAAGGAGATTGCCATTATGCTTGATTTGAAAAACACTGTACTTTTATCAATCACTCTCTACTTTCGTCGAGCACTTGAAAGGACATTATCAACTTCGCGCTAAAAGTCAACGTGAATTAGCAACAAACAGCGCCAGTACATATTTTCTTTAAGTTCATCGTTGAAAGGATGGAAAATAGATGGCTATTTTTGAAGGGAGGATTTTATCGATAAATTTCGGATATTCCACGGTATCTAAAAATGTTTAAATATAACTCCTTTCTCTTATTTCACACACACACATGCACAGGGCTAAACTCAGCCTACTGTGGGGGTCACAGGTGGCGGATTGTGATCGGCCTGCGGGTATTCAAGGGTATATCGGTAGGTTAGCTGCGAATAACCAATAAGCAGTCCCCGACCAAGAGCGGCAGAGGAGGAGGGGTGGCTGAAAAGGCCGCATAACTCTGCGAATCTTCGGTGACAGGACGAGTAAGCGCCGTCCTTGGAATAGGTGCTCCCCACCCTTAGTGTGGGGGTGACACCGAGGGAGTCAATTCTACGAAACCTAGAGATAGGCATCAAGACCGAGCCCGTTAAGGTTTTGATTAGGGTATACCGGAACACGTATTTAAATCGACGACTTTGAGCTGGTAGTGGCAGTATTCCGTTACCTGAGTAAGTTGGAGTGACATCCAGCCGAAATGGCTTTCGGGCTAATGCTGACACCGCCCTCGCTCCGTTGAAATTATGGCAAGTGTGGGAAGTACATTCCAGGCCGCACCGTTAAATTGGTGGGTGTAGGTCGAGTTGAGAAGAACTCCTGGCTAATGCTGGACCTGGCACTGAACGCTAGTCTCATAAGGGCTAGCGTGAACCCATTGCATGGCCTCACTGCTTGCAAAGATAACTATGGGGTCCTAACAGCAACTACACCAGCGGAACCGAATAGAGGCTTCCCAGTTGGGGTCCATATAAAATAAAACATGTATACAAATAAAACAAAAGTAGCAACACCGATGTCTGCCGGTTCGACAAAAAAAGTACACAGTGGGGTTCACGCCAGTGATCTGAGCGACGAGAACCCGTTAAGGGCGAGTAGCAGAATGCTACGATCCCCGGTTGGCGGCCAAGCCCAGCCACCGTCGCCTACCAAACTAGGGAGAGTGCCTATGACAGACGCGGGGGCTACGGAACCCTTCGCAAGGCTGGGTTATCACTTAGAGGCACTGGTGGAAATGTTGGAGGACGGCAAAAGGCGATCCATTCACCAAACAATGAGAGATGCCATTGAGGGCATCAGAATAGCTTATGAGCAGTGCGCGCTGCTAAAGGACCAGACGAGGGCCGAACCAGGTGGCAAGGTAGACAAGATCGATAAAGCCGCTCAAACGGCCCGTCCTCCTAATCTAAGAGGGGTGAGCAAGAAAGATGCCCCGGAGGCCGACCTGAGGATAAGCGACGCAAAGAGAAGACAGCCCGGTGATATAGACGCACCAACTGCGAAGTGTCGTAACGTGGCCAGTGCGTCCAATGGGGGCCCGCAGAAGCCCATCGATCAAAGTACAGGGGCTACCGGCGAGGATTGGCATCAAGTGACGGCCAGGAAAAAAAAGGAACGCACATTGCAAGCCCGTAGAGGGAAACCGGGCGTCATCGTTATAGCTGCGACCGGCAAGCTCTCCTACGCTGAAATGCTGCGTAAGGTTAAAGGCGAGCCCAAACTGAAGCAGCTCAGCGAAGTAGTCCACAAGATCAGGAGAACGCAGAAAGGTGACCTACTGCAAGTAGACAAAAACGGAGAGAAAACGGGTGAGCTGAAGAACGCAGTGAGCTCCCTATTAGGTGACCAGGCAGTTAGAAGCCTGAAGCAACGGGTTCTTGTCGAGTGCAGGGATATCGACGAAATCACCTCAAGGGAGGATATTTGCGAAGCCATAAAGTGCCAATATGAGCTGGCAAACGCAGAGGTAGTCAGCCTGAGGAAGGCCTACAGCGGCACCCAGACGGCAATAATCAGCCTGCCGTGAAAGGAAGCCAACAAGCTGCTTGCTGGTGGCAAACTAAGGGTAGGCTGGGTGGTGTGCCGACTAAGGGAGCACAGAACACCGGTGAAGTGTTATCGCTGCCTGAAATACGGGCACGTTGCCAAGCATGCGACCGATCAAAGGTCTGCCGACGATGCGGAGAAGATGGGCACATCGCGAAAGTGTGCTCCAAAGATCCCTTGTGCTTTTCCTGTTAAGGCATACCAAACGCTGATGCTAAGCATGTAGCGGGGAGCAGTAAATTCCCGTTATTCAGACGCGCTTTAGCTGCTAGAGGACGCATATGAGAATCATGCAAATTAATCACGGCGAGGCAGCTCATGATCTGCTCAGACAGACCGTCAAAGAAGAAAAGATAGACCTGGTGTTTATCGGCGAGCCGTTCAGAAGCATGAGCCGTGGTGGATGGATTGCCGATGTAGCAGGGAAGGCAGCAATCTGGTCACCGGAATCTGTACTTCTGGATGAAAGCGCCCAGCAAAACGGCTACGTGAGGGCGAGAGTTCGGGAACCTATTTTTCTACAGTTACTATGCACCCTGAAACTGGACGCAGAGAGAGTTCCTGAACATGTTGGATGAGCTGGTGGCGGATGCCCGCATCAAACCACTGGTCATAATCGCGTGGGGCTTTAACGCCTGGGCGATGGAATGGGGCAGTAGAACCATCAATGCTAGAGGCAGGGACTTACTGGAAGCGTTTGCAATGCTACCACTGACGCTGATGAATGACGAGTAAAAACACACGTTCAGGAAAGCAGACTTTGGATCAATGGTCGATATCACGTTCGTGAGCGATAGTCTGGTGCCAAAGTGCAGGTGAACGCTCAGTGAAGGCTACTCGGGCAGCGACCACCAAGCCATCTTTATAGAGGTTGTGGCTCGGCTAGGCGGAGGAGATATAAGCCAAGGGATATAAGCCGCAAAGGGATCGGAAATGGAACGACCCGTCGCTCGACGAAGAAACCTTTAGGCTGACATTTTCTTCCCGTTCGATAAACGGTGATACGGCGGCGCTGCTCTTACGCGAAGTTTATACCGCTATGAACGAAGCATGCGACGCGTCAATGCCTAGGAGAAGAACGTGCAAAAAAGGCGCCCCGTGCTACTGGTGGAACACAGAAATAAGCGCGGCCAGGAAGGAGTGCCTCAAGGCCAAAAGATTGGTGCAGCGATCAAAGGGGAAGCCATATTTCGACAGTTGGGTCCACGCCTACAAGTGCCTGCGCGGTGACCTCAAAAAAAGCCATTAGGCGCAGCAAGAGAAGCTGCATCGAGGCTCTCTGCAGAGAGGCTGACGTGAACCCATGGGGAATCGCGTATAAGGTGGTTTTCAAGAGACTTAAAGGGCACGGCAGGTGGCAAGTCACGTGCCCTGCTATGCTGAGTAAAATTGTGACGACACTTTTCCCACAAAAGTTGCCGTACGTAGCGGTGGACTTCTTCGGAAGAGAGCAGGAGCCACCCCCGGTTGTTACCACGGAGGAAGTGCTTGCGGTCGACAAAAGAATTGGCGACAAAAAGACCCCAGGTCCGGACGGGATCCCTAATAAAGCCCTGAAAGCAGCGATTAGGGTAAGGCCTGAGATATTTGCTCAGCTTATGCAACAGTGCCTCAGAGAGAGAGTCTTCCCGGAGAAATGGAAGGTGCAGAGGAAGGTCATAGCCACGGTGGTGACCTCAGTCATTATGTACGCGAGCCCAGTATGGGGGCGTCAAGTGCCACCTAACGAGATAGCGAGCGTGATGGTCGACAGTGCAGCAGCCTGGAACGCCGTAGACGCTTTCGCTAGCAATACTCTTGTGGAGTTACGGCGATTGGAGAGACAACGGGTGGAGAGCAAAGGGAGTGCAAACCGATAATGTATTCCACTGAGGTCCCATCATCAGAAGCGTTCTAGCGACAACCAGCATCCGCGAAGTAATACCTAACGGTGGTCCCGCGGGGGAGAGTGGTAGACGAAGTGTGTGTGGGGGGTAGTTTTTAGGACATATGCGTCAGGGATGGCGAATCGTGCATGCTGCTATTAAGATGCAGCAGTATCTTTTGAAGATTTTCTACCTTCAGGTCACAGAGCAAAACAAAAAAACACACACACACAGCTCCGGGTCCTGATGGCATCCCAAACTGCGCTATTAAGCAAGCCACGTTGGCAAGGCCTGCTATGTTTGTGAACACATTCAACGCTTGTTTGAAAGAAAAAATTTTCCCAGATAAGTGGAAACAACAAACGCTGGTGTTGCTGCCAAAGCTAAATAAGCCGTCGCATCTAGCAAATGCATACCGCCGTATTTGTCTATTGTATGCTTAGGCAAGGTGTATGAAAAAATCATTCGAAATTCTTTAGAATCACTGGAGAGCTCTAAAGGTCTGTCGGTCCTACAATTCGGCTTCAGGAAAAAGAAAAGCCCAATGGATGCAATAAAGGTGGTCACAAATACAGCAGCAGACACGATAAAAGGGACACGCTGGACTCACGCATTCAACTCAGCAAACTGGTATTGTGTCACAGCTGCCCTACAGGAAAGACGAGCCCCACCATATCTTGTAAATATAGTGGCTAGTTTTTTTAATGGCAGGAAATTTCGATACGTTACAGATACTGGGCGCAGAAAAAAGCTGATCACTGGAGGGGTACCCCAGGGATCAGTCCTAGGCCCTACATTGTGAAACGTAATGAACGACGATATCCTGAGAATACCTCTCCCAGAGGGAGCATCCACAGTGGGGTTTGCTGACGCTATAGTGATAACTATCGTGGCAAAAACTTTGGAGGGAATTGCCACTACGGCGAATAAAACCACCGACATGATCAAGGGGTGGCTGTGGTCAGTGGATGTAGATCTGGCGGAAAAGAAAACAAAGGCGGTATTAATCTCTTCTAGGAAGAAAGTTGAAGAAGAGACTATTCAAGTGGGAGATACGAGGATACAGTCACAAGAAGCCATAAAATACCTAGGAGTGATGATCGACTGCAGACTTTCGTTTAGACGGTATCTCCAATACGCGGGCGAAAAAGGCAGTGAAGGTAGCAAAGTCGCTGGCGTGCTTACTGCCAAACTTGCGTGGCCCTAGGCAAGACCGTAGAAAGCTGATCGCAGAAGTGGTAACTACGGCAATAATGTACGGCTCTTCTGGGTGGGAAAAGGCCCCCGCTATACCGTCATACACGACAGAAATCTTGTCAGCATACAAGCTATGTGCTCTAAGGGTGTGCGCCGTATATCGGACGGTGTCGGAAAATGCGGCTTTGGTTATCGCTGGCATGTTACCAATCGACTTGTGAGCTAAAGAAGGTACGTATAGGGTAGAAGTCCACAGATTGTCGGCTGAAGAGACTAAGCAGCGAGCAAAACAGCGACTGGTGGGAGAGTGGCAGGAGCGATGGAGCAGAGCGGGTAAGGGTAGATGGACGTACCGGCTCATACCAGATTTGCGGCCTTGGGTGAATAGGCAACATGGTGAGGTTGACGTTTATTTAACACAGATAATTAGCGGCCAAGGTTGCTTTAGGTTATATTTGAATCGATTTAAAATAGAGCAGGATCCATTCTGTAGTTTTTGTGAGTACATCGAAGATGCTGAACATGTTTTCTTTGTTTGTCTGAAATACCATAACGAACGACAGAGACTACAGACGGAAATTGGAGTGTTATCTCTCCCAGACAATCTTGTGGCAAATATGTTGCACGACCTGAAAATATGGAAGACGATAGGAGTGGTCTCCGCAAACATTATGCGAAAACAAAGACAAGAAGAGTGTCAACGTTGGCTTTTAAGTAGTGCCTAAATGGCTGCCCTTCCTGTGAAGGTATACCTAAACGGTCGTGCCATGGGGAAGGGAATAGGAGGGGTGGTTTTTAGCGGGTTAAAGTCTCGCACTGTCCTCATGGGCGCCTGTTAATGGTTTTACACCTCACAAAAAAAAAAAAAGACGCAGACGGCGCTCATAAGTCTACAAGAGGCAGAAAGTTGTGCATGATCAGAGAGTGCATACCCTTGCTGAAATACTTCCGACGCCTAGAGTTTGGGCACATGGCGAAGCAACGTGCGGGCTCTTCTGACCAATGAAAGCGTTGTCGGAACTGCGGAGAGAAAGACCTTATTGCGAAAAGCTGCACTAAGGAGTCTTCTTGCATGTTCTGTAGGAGGACGCCGAATGTGGACGCAAAGCACGTGGCGGGAAGCGGTAAATATCTGCTGCTCAAGCGGGCACTGCCCGTTAGAGCGCGGAAATGAGAATAATGCAGATTAATCTCAATGACGGCGAAGCAGCTCATGACCTACTTCGCAAACGGTCATTGAGAAAGAGGTGAAGCTAGGACTATTGAGCGAACTATATCGACGTGCAAGGCGGGGTACCTAGGTAAACGTATTTCCAAAAAAGCAGCAGCAGCAGCAATTTGGCGCCCGCACCCACTCCTTTTGGATGTGGACTACCAGCACAGGGGATTTGTAAGGACGACAGTTAAAAATTTATGCTGCTACAGTTGTTACGCTCCTCCAAACTGGACACAAGATGAACTCCAGCGCATGCTAGACGACATGGGCCTTCGAGTGGGGCAGTAGGGACGGCAATTCGAGAGGATGCAGCTTGTTGGAGGCATTTGCCGTGTTGAAAGTATCTCTTCTGAGTGATGGGCGGAGGGATACGTCTCGAATGGCAGGAAAGGGGTCGAAAGTGGACCTCACTTTTGTTGAGCGAAAAGTATAAAAACAGCAACCAAGCCATCTTCTTCGACATAGATACCAGAGAAAACGGAGGAAATAGGTGGCCCAAAACCACTACTCATTCTTCAGCGTCTTTAACATTATCATGGACTCCTATGAGGGAAGTGACGGCATGGCTGGCCAACTCCAGCAAAACGTGAGAAAGCTACTTGTAGAAGTACGGCCGTGCCACGAAGAAAAAATACAGGCCGAAGAGGATCACCGTGCTGTTGGTGAATGAGATAGCGTCGTTGAGAGCGAACTGCTTGAAATCCAGATGAACGATGCAGCGTTTCAGGGGAATTGCAAACTTTAATGAATTGCTTGCATTCTACAGAGACTTGTGCAATGGCTTAGAGAAAGCCATAAGGGCTAGCAAAAGGAGAAGCTTTGATGGAATATGCCAGGATGTCGATGTCAATCCGTGGGGTACGGATAAACTTGTCCTGAAGGACGTCAAAGGACAGAGAACGCCGCAAGTTTCGTGTGCGCTCACGCTCCGGCGAATAGTAGCAAAACTCGTTCCGCAGAGGCCGCCGTACGTGTTGGTAGACTTCCGCGACAGACAAGATGAAGCAATACCAGCAATTACTGTCGACGAGCTTTTCAGCGCCTGCAAGAGGATTGGTGACAAAAAGCTCCTGGCCCGGACGGAGTCCGAAACAAGGCCTTAGAAGCAGCGATACGAACAAGACCAGACGTCTTCATGACGATGCCACAAAAGTGTCTGGAAGGAAGGAAATTCCCAGATAAACGGAAGGTCCAAATGTTAGTCCCCATTCCGAAGGCTAATAAGCCAACAAACGAGCCATCGTCATATCGACCCATCTGCCTGTTTAACACAATGGGCAAAATATTGGAGAGGGTCGTATACGAACGCCTGCTATTCGCGGTCGAAGAAGGCGTGCTCTCTCGGATTCAGAAAAGCGCGGTCTACAATAGATGCCATAAACCACGTCGTGGCGTTTGCCCCAAACGCTACATCCGGAGACCGATATAGGAGTGATGATAAACAGTACTGCGCCGTCGTTACACTGGACGTGAAAAACGCTTTCAATTCGGCGGACTGGGAGATCATTCATAAAGCCCTCATAAGAATGCAGGTTCGAAGGTTTATACTCAATATAATAACAATCTACCTTTCGAACCGCACGTTTATATATGATAGCGACAACCAAAAGGAGCCGTATAGGATTGTAACAGGCACTGTAGTGGGGAGAAAAAAAAAAGCAACCTCGGAAAAAAAGCGGCAAGCGGCGCGTAGAAATAAAGAAAAAAAAAAAACTTGGGGAACTCTGAAAAGAAGAAAAATGTTCTGGATAATGGCGTAGAGGGGTTTTGTTTTTGATTTTACTTTTTGTGGATTTTTAGCATAATTTTTAAAGGAAATCTTTGAGAGTGTTCTTAAGATATTATAAAAATATTGAAAGGGAGAAATTTCACTTTCGTGCCATCTATATATCGATAGAATTATTCCAATCAATCTGATGAATTCTTGCCAAAAATGGCATGTGATAAAACCTTGTAACTTTGGTGCATAACAACAACAAAACTTACAAATCATTTTTGGCTGGCTTTTACTTTCGATATTATAAAAATATATAAAGGGAGAAACTCCACTTCCGTGCAATCGATATATCAATGGAATCATTCCAAATATGTTAATGAATTCTTGCCGTAAGTGGCATGTGTTTAAAAACTTGTGACTATGAGCAAAATTTTTAAAAGCCATCTTTAACCGTGATATTAAGAAATTATAATAAAATTTAAAAGAACAAATTTCACTTCCATGCGATCCATATATCGATGGAAATAATCCGATTGATTTAATGCAATCTTGTCGTAAGTGGCGCGTGCATGAAGACTGGTGACTCTGTGGTAAAACAACAACAAAATCTGCAAATCATTTGTGGTTGCGATACGATCGTTTCGGTTCTACCTTGGCACGTTTTTTTGAGAAGAAGAAAAAAGATGGCGCGGATTCTTCTAGCGTGCCAATTCTTTGTTCGTTGGGAGAGTTTAAAATAAACCTAGTTTTGTGGTGCCATCGTGATTTAACGAAAGGATAGCTATTGTGTTGAGTCGTTCAAGGAAACGATAAGCGGATTTCCCACATCTTTAATAACGAAAAAGGGCCCGAAGCAAAAAGGGGAAAAAAATATAAGAAGGAAGGTAGTTAAATCGTCCGGCGTAACGCCCGGAGCATACCGTCTCTATGAGGGAAGCAAACCTTGGCTTATCTTACGTGTATTAGTACCTTATTGTTAATTCTACTTTTTTTACGATAATTCCAGCACTTATAATTACTTAAAGCACCTTTCAGCTGCAGCGATGCGCATCGGCGTGGTTGGCGGTTTCAGTAAGTCGTTTATTAAAATTAATTATTAACCCAAAGCGTAATTTTGTAAAAATCGGTAATGTTATACTAATTCGCACTAAGATAGTGATAAGCTTGGATACTAACTATTCTTCCTTTTTTTTTAAATTTATGAATTATACATATGGAATTAAAACTGTGGGTTACATTCATTGAAAGGGAGAGTAAAGAAATGCGTTGTTATTAAAGGTAACAGTACTGGTACGACTTCCGGCGGAGAGGCGAGATAGAAGCTAGGTGGTCAGGGCATGGGTTGGATTGGTTTAAAGCTTTTTTTTCCAGATTTCACAATATGCATGGTTTTATTCTAAAATAAGGAACTATCGTAGCGAGGCAAATGCCTAACACGTGTCTGTATATCCGATACTTGGACACCCCCCATTCGACGAGCCAAGCCGGAAAACATGCGAAAAATGATGAGAATCAGACGACAACATCCGTGTTTAGTTAGAGTTTGCGAAACATTACAGGATAATGGCAGGTGTCCCACAGAGATAACTTCTTGGTCCTCTCTTGTGGATCATAATAGGGGTAACGATTATCGGCTTTGCCAATGGTATAGCAATCGTATTGGTTGCAAAGTGCGTTGCACAGGTAGAAACAAGGGCTAGCGAGGCTATCGTTAATGTGAAGGCGTGGCTAAAAGAGGTGGGGTTAGCACAGCATAAAACTGAGGCGCTGCTAATAAGCAACCAGAAGGGCGCCGAAATATGCTGTATACAAGTCAGGGAACACCCGGGCCAGTCATCTTCTGCCCTGAAATATCTTGGAGTTATGCTCGACCATCGACTCAACTTTAAGTGCCACGTTGAGTACGCGGCTGTGAAAGCTGCCGGCGTCCAGGCGTCGTTAGCGAGAATTATGCCAAATATTGGTAGCCCGAAATTCACCAATCGAATAGCCACGGTGATAATTGCGGTCTTTATGTATGGACGCCCGTTTGGACCGGTGCACTCACATTAAAGGCAGTGTAACGAAAGTTGGCGGCAATATATCGTCTTAGTGCGCTAACGCAGATATGGGGGTTCCGGACAGTGTCGGAGGATGCTGCCCTTGTGATTGCTGGCGCCATGCCAATCGATATCTTGGCGCACGAAATGAATCCCATCCATAAAAGGCAACACATCAACGCCCCCTCCCAAGAGACCTTGAAAAAAGAAGGGCGGCCGGCGTCAAAGAGGATTTGGCAATCGCGATAGGAAAGAACAACGAAAGGAAGATGGACGTTCGTTCTTATCCCAAACATTATGCAATGGTTCGCAAGACCGCACGGCAAAGTAAATTACTAGCTCACCCAGTTCCTGACTGGCCATGGCTGTTTCCGAAAGTACCTGGTCAGATTCGGGCACGACAACTCGCCAAATTGCCCGGCATGCTTGGAAACGAAAGAAGATGCAGAGCATAGCATCTTTCGATGCAGAAGCTCTGCATCGTGAGTGGAAAACCCCAAATAGAGCCGAGTGAAATATTGGAGGGGTTAACTGCCAGCAAAGAGGTCTGGGACACCGTAGGTGACTTTGTAAGCAGAGTGCTCAAAGAACTATGGTGGCTTGAAAGACAGCGGGTGGAGAGCAGAAGGAGTGAAAGCCCATAGTGTATTCCACTGAGGTCCCACCACCAGAAGCATGCTAATGGCAACCAGCCGCCGCGAAGTAATACCTAACGGTAGTCCCGCGAGAGAGAGTGGTGGGAAGAAGCGTGTGGAGGGATATTTCTTTAGTACGTAGGCGCCATGCATGCTATTACTAGGCATCAGCAGTACCTTTGGAGGTTTTCTACCTCCAGTTTGCAGAGCAAAAAAAAAAAAACACACACCACGCCGGGACGTGTTTCTGAAGTGCTGCTTCTTTGTCGATTGCAATTGAAAAAGCTTATTTTGGGTAAAAATTGTTAGTAAAAAAGAAGGAAAAAACTCTATTAAAGTGCGAGAACGGTCCCCTTGATTGTATTCCATGTAAACAACACAAAATTTCATTGAGAAAGAACAGGCTCTGTTTTTTTCTCTTCGGTGAGTTTTCCCGCTTTTTTATTTAGTTGCGGGTCGTTCAATGGCATCCAAATGCATAAATGAAAGAAAGTGAAAGAAGCACAAAAGGAGATTGCAATCTTGAGCATTAGTGGAAAATAAAATATCGTGCTTCTTCCAGGGGTTAGTGATGTGGACTCGTGGAGAGTCCAGAAAAAACCTTCAAATCTTGCTTTCTACTTAATTTAGACGTTAAATTAAGTCATCTTGATTTCATGTACTGTCTCTCATCACTTGAAACGAAGAGGCAAACGAAAGAAAACGCGATTAGACACAAAAGATAACTACGAATCTTATAACGAAAGCAAACTTTATTGGGCGCCAAATTACAGTTCACTTAAAGTAATTAAGAATTATTATAAAAATATCATATAATTAAATTTTGACTTTTAGTTGCACTATCAAACAATCGGATTTTGCACAATTTGCTAATTATAGCAATTCAAAATTGTGTCACAAAAAATGCAATGTAAGCAAATTACAAAATTGACGAAGACAACATTTTTTGAGTGGATTGCATTGCAACATGTACTTATTGACTATGATCACTAGTTAAAAGTTTCGCTCTATCTCCACTTAATATCGATATGGGGCTACTGCTGATCGAATTCGTTTGTATGTTCATGCTAAATATAAACCCTCAATGCGTTGTGATCATAAATACTCGAAGTTTCTAGAGAAATATAATGTTTTCAGTTTAAGTTTCCAAGTATTTTTTCAACAAAAAATTCAAAACCGAAAACTCAATAAATCATTTTTAACAACGCATAATAAACAACTTAAAGTTGAGTTTACGATCAAGGGTTAACCCACTGCAACATCAATGGACTACGCAGATATTTCTATATTGAGTTTAAATGACTCATCAGGGGGAGTATTGAAGAATAAGGCTTTAGTCTTGCTGGAGTTAATGCAAAGCATATAATCTGTCATCCAACAGTTAGCAATTGTTAAAGTTATCCTTAATGGACTCCGTGACAGAAATTCAGACCGAAAGCGGAAGTTAGCATCATGCATCACATTGCCGCTTATTCAAGCATGAACCAAGTTGTTCCTTCATGATGTGCTCCGTAACTTTGGAGAAGCCGGCTGAAAACTATTATATGCAAAAAAAGCCCCTTTTATTTTAGTGTTCTTCCGTCAATGCTCTCTCACCATCTTTTTGGCAGTTTTCTCTTGTACAATAAGTGTAATTAGGGAAGCGGCTAAGCGATGACGTACACAGACTCGTTTCAGATACGATGGTGTTGTCTTTCACTCCGCTTTGGTTTATAGCAGCAATGTGTGTCTCAAGTTTTTTCGCACTGATTTTTATTCGAGAAAAGTCTAATTTTTTGTAAGAATGTACAGTCTTATCTCCCTGCGCACACTATCTACTACAACGTCGGATCTCAGGTTTTATAATTTTCCCAAAGTAGCTGTAGTTAAGCGGTTAATGTCACAATAAATTGTTAGCAAATGTACTTCTCCCAAATCCTCGTTTAGTACCATATCTAAAAACCTCTGTTCGTTTCAGTCATTGAGTCATTACTTATATCTCTTCTTGACAATTGTTGCATTAGAGCATTGTCTCCTACGTTCCCAGTAAAATGTATTGCGTTCCTAGTAAGTAAAAAAGCCAATCACGGTTGCGACGGTGAAATGCTGAGCTTTTGGTAAAGCTTAATAGCACATAAATACCGAGCTGTTTAAAAAATATTATCTGCCTCCACTTCCATCATAGGCAAATGATTATATTCAAGCCATTGCTTTCGTATTTGAATTACTTCCGTCCTATCAAAATGTCTTGGTGGCACATTCACCGTTCTGTTTAGTGCAATTTACCGTCATGTTTAATGTAATTTGTACGTAATTTAGTATCGTTCAACATCGCTAAGACGGCTATAGAATCATCAAAACTCAATGACAGCAGGAGCTGCTGTAATATAAGTTGCTGATGCGTCAGCCATAGACATGGACGATGCTTTTTCAGAACTGTGATCTGTATAATGATGTTAACATCAACAAAATTTGTCGTATTTCTCGACTTCTTTATGCTTCATTTATTGCATTTCTTTTATTTCAATCTAGTCAGACATGCGTTCTTACTGTCTCCAAGTCAGGATTTGTAGTGCGATAATTCTTTACGTCTCGACTACGTGGAAACGTCGCTATTTAGAAGGTCGGTTTTGAAATCGACTATTTTTTTTTTTAAATCACGTAGTGATTTTAATCACTTTAGTGGCGACAGACATTTCATAGTCTAAGTTATAAAAATTGTTTGAAGATTTCAATTCAGTAAGCTGCTTCTTGTGCTAGATTGGCATTTAAGAACTTGTGCGCTTTTACTGTGGTTGTTAACACTAAAGCTACCGACATTCCATGTATACCTATTTCTACCGTGAGCGGTCAAATGACCGCGTCAAAAAAACATATATAAAGTAGATAGTAAACAAAATATTTTTCTGATGCTACATTAAAAACTCGTTCCCCGCTTTTCGATGTTGTATGTTTTATTTACTTTTATGCATTTTCATCACATTTTTTACAAATTACAGCATTTTGTGTTGCACATTTTCCACATACGTATTTTTTACATTTTATACAAATTTTGTTTGTTTTGTTGACTTTACAATATCTTATTTGACAAGATCTCCGTTCAGAAGAAACAGTGTTTGTGTTTATTATTGTTTTTGATGAGCATTCTTGGCTTATTTCTTTTTCTTTCTGATATTCGGTCCCAAGTTCTTCTGGCAACTGAAACAAAAACTCTTGCCTCGATATATCCTCACCCGTCGGCCATTTGGTCGGTTACATCTACACCGAATTTTGTACTATTATAAACTCTAATTGTCTCTGGTATACGGGTGTCATTTTTTTCAATTTCAACGGATGAATGCATTGAACTAAGTATCAATACTTTTTTATTTGGTTTAGCTTTATAAATTGTAAGAATAAAATCGAAGCCGTTTATTATATATTTACTAGTTACATCGGAAGCTAACCAGAATTTTATACCAAATTTGTCCGGTTCATTGGGCATATATTGAGTATATCTACAACGTGCTTTTGTAGGAAACAATTGTTCATCTATAGTAAGATATGCTCCTGGTTTACAACAGTTCTGGCTGTTTTCGATAAATTTATACCAAACTTGAGAAATCAATGCGAACTTATCGTTTTGTAAGTGTTGGCTTCGTTGATTTTTGTTGTCAAATCGAATAAATCTTATGATTTCTGCGAAGTCATTTCGACCCATAGTTGTCGAGAAAAAGGACGGACCCCATTTCTTGTTCCATAAATATGACAAATTAATATTTTTAGCCTCATATGCGCCGCGTGCATATAGTAGTCCAATAAAAGCATATAATTTTGCAATAGATAAATTCCATTTCGTTTTCAACACTCGAAAAGCCTCTGATTCCGTATATTCTCTTACATGTTCAATCATTTTATGATCAATAATCAAAGAAAATGCTGAAAATGTTCTGCCCTTCATAATATTTCGTTTAGGGTATCCTGTCGGTCCTGATATTTCCTTGAAAATATTACAAATCGACGTTCTTCCACTGTTAGACCCTTCTTTTATTTTTTTTCAAACAGTTCCGTTCATAGCAGTTTCAATCTCTACCTCATTTGTACTTTCGGAACTAACTATAAATGTCTTTCTTTCCTGTCCTTTACGTATATTCAAAATTTTGTCTTCGTCCGTTTCGCTGTCAAATAAGTCACAATAATTTTCTGCAGTATCATCATCAATACCGTAAACTTCTTGATCATCTTCCGAACAGTCCTCGTCGATATTATTTATTTTGTCTAATAAGTTGATATTCCACGGATGTCGGACACATTGATTAGATTGTAGATTGTCTACAATTACATTGCAGACTCCTAAAACAATTTCAAGAACAAGATTATCGAAGAATATAGTCATAAATAACATAAATTTTTCAAGCGGTCAAATGACCGCGCCCGGTCGACTAGACATGGTATAATTTTTTTTCGGAAAATACACATTAAAAAAAGTTGTAAATATTGAAAAACTGTTTATATGTATATTTTAGGAAAAGTCAATAACATACACGATGATACAATAACGTTTTATGCGAGAAATTTTAAACGAAAGTTTAAAAACGGTCATTTGACCGCGCGCGGTACGTTTAGTGTTAAAAAACTGTCTGTATTTTGTAATGTAATGTTATATATAATTTAAGCCTATCTGGATTACTAACGTCGTGACTTCACATAACAGCTATGGAGAAGGACTTTGGACTTTGTTCTCTATTTATAAATCTCTTTTTAAATAACGCTACTATGTGAGCGGAGAATTATGGAAAGAAATCTTGATTAATGGAACTCTGTTATTATATGTAACACTACTCTTTTTGTAAAGAGCAGAGAAAAAGCCGGCCGACAGATGCCCCCTACACATACATACACGGACGTTACAATTTATAGCTTTCAATAAACGTAACAACATTTCCGTGGTGGATATGTCATATTTTAATCTGAAAAGTTTTCTCTGACATGTATTTTAATAAAATAATTCACGAAAGTTTATTAAATAATTTTACAAATTTCTTATAATTTTAAGCTATTATCATTACGAATTCTTAAGATTCTTAAAATGTTCCCTAAAAACTGGAGATATGGATGGTTTTTATCACCGTACCAGTGATGTGTAATGAATCTAATTTAATATTTCTCCACATTTATGCTCTTCCTCTTTTGGTATCCAAAAGATCCAAAACGTTGTATTTAGCTTCTAAATCTAAAAAAGCTTTATGGAACATCTTATAAGGTCCCTTTTTCAAGAATCTCATCCAATGAATTTGCAGCTAAGAGACAGATTCGCCCGCGGTATTTTTTACTCTTCTAGTGTATCTCTTCTTCTACAGTTATAATGAGCCTTCTTTGCGGGGTGTGCTCAGGGCCTACCCAGGAAGCCCTTTTTAAAAAAATTAATCAACGAAAACAAAACTCTTGGACCTTCGGATCGCGTTGTAATTGTAAGAGAGAGTATACTGTATGAGATTAGAGCTACCGCATGCGATTACTGAGTTGAGACCGAAAGCAGCAACCAGACTAAAAGCTGTAATTAGAATAAAAGCTGTAACAAAACTGACCCCTGAGAGTATTGCGACACGCTCCGTTTCATCGATTTTTTGCCTGTGCCTGTTACACGGCTGGCACGGATTTTACAGTCTATAGTAGTATTGTTTACTTGTGTACGTGTTATCATAATATTCTTACGTCTACTTTATTATCAATGCTATCTTAGGTACAAAATCGTTTGATCGAACATGTACAGAGCCGTCAATCCTTACTCAACAAGACGGTTCAATGTGTTAGTTGTTAACATACAAGCGTGAATTGGAAACAATTGCATGAATTTGCAAATCACAAGACCTTTAGGTATGTGCCTTTACATGATATGTACCAATGAAACATAGCAACATGCATATATATTGAAACTATGGGTTTGTAAATATTAAAATATGTAAACGTTAATCCCTAATTAGTGAGAAACGTTAGATCAGCTAATATTTCTACAATAAATTTTTGGACCATTATCATCATATTTCAATTAGTGTTAATATTGCAATGATTGCATATCAATTAATGCAGTTGTACAACAAAAATATAATTTCACCAAAGCTTAAGAATAAAAACACAATAATAATAACCATAAAGTGGTGGCTATTGTTGTATACAAATGGATAAATATTTTAGGTGTATGTGCATACGAATATGCAAACATACACTTATGCGTGTATACAGATATAGAAACGTTGATATATACATAAATTTACAATAATTTAATAATGCATCATTACAGTTGTGATGAAGATTATTATAATAATTTCGAGATTGTATATACGTATTGAAAGGAATATACGAAAAAAGTATGTTTCACATTTCTAAAATAATTTTTATAGTTAGTGTTAGTGCTAGTTACTGTAGAGGCAAATACGCATATAGCAGAGAGGATGTTTTACCCAACTCTATTTCATACCTACAGAGAAGACAGACTGACCAACTGTTTTTGAAATTTACTGAGTTACGGGTAAGGGATATTGTGGACTATGGACGGACAATTACGCAGACAGAATTGTTATTGGTAGAGGACCAAAACGCTTCCTTACGCACTTTTCCATCAATTAATAATAATGCTCAGAGTTGCAGATGTAGTTTGCTTTTTTTATTTCCATTTCAAAATCATGATCTTTTGGTAGAAAGGAACGTGCAGATACCAAAAACTAGTGGTCTATCAATAGAATCCTTGATTAAGGAATTTATCCCTCGAGATTGTCCCTGTAATACCAAAGCAATAGTCTTATCGTCTTCAAAAAACTAAATGTTTCTTTAGGCCCATTATCTCTTATTTATCAAAATGTTAGGGGCCTTAATTCAAAAATTCGTTCTACGTTTCTAAATTCAGTGAGCACGGAGTTTTTCTGTTTGGCCTTCACCGAAACTTGGCTAAAACCCGATCTTCATTCGTCGGAACTTTTTCACAATTCTTTCCAAGTCTTCAGTCTAATTCAATAGAATTTCCCGTCCAATTCAATAGAATTTCCCACTTCTGCTGACGTTGAATTTATCGCCATTCGTGCGATAATGCCTAGAAAACAGCTATTTATAACCTGCTCCTATATTCCCCCAAATTTTGATATTTCCATTTACAAGAAACACGCTGCCCTCATTTGGTTCAATATAATCGTATAAACTTTCCTGAGATTAACGTAAATCGTTGCTCACTTTCTAGTTTACCTGAGCACCCAGGTGTCCCCCCTGGTTTAATAAGACAATTAAATATTACAAGAATAGAAAAAACACGCTATTCAAAAAATATTCGAAAAGTGGCTCTGTGCCTGACTATTTCGCTTACCCGGTGGCGAGGCATAGATTTAACTCCCTCAACCATCATTATTACAGATACCTTCAATTCATTAAATCCTCTCGGTTTGCTAATCCTAAATACTTTTTTTAATTTGTTAACTCTAAAAGAAAAATTTCCACATATCCCTCTCATGTTTCTTTTAATGGCTCTGATTCCTCGGATGATTTTGAAATCTCAAATCTGTTTGCTGAGTATTTCCGACGAAACTTTTCGATTGCTAATTTCGATTTATCAGCAAACTACCCATATCCTATAACTAACTCTGTTTCAATTCCTAACTTGGTAATTTCGGAAGATTACGTTTTTAAAGGGTTGAGTTCTCTAAAATATAGTTGTGCGCCAGGACCAAGTTGAGTGTCTTGCCCAAGTTGTTCGAGCGAATTGTGACTCAGCATTTGGCCTTTGCCATTAATTCGTATATTTCTCCGCACCAGCACGGCTTTCGGAAAGGGCGATCTACAGTCAGTAACTTGTTAGAGTTTATTTGTCATGTTTTCAAGGCTTTTTCTAATGGCTCTTGCACAGTTGTGGTATACACTGATTTAAGCAAAGCATTTGATATGGTTAACCATAGACTACTTATCTTTAAACTCCAAGCTTCTGGCTTCCCTTTCTACTTAGTGAAATGGATAAGCTCTTATCTGCACAATAGATCCTTCAGGGTTTTGTTTAACTCCATCACCTCGGATGAATTCCCCGTTATATCTGACGTACCTCAAGGAAGTCACTTAGGTTCCATTTTATTTAGCTTATACATTAACGATCTTCCATCGGTGGTTAATTCCAGCCAGATCTTAATGTATGCGGGTGATGTGAAACTGTTTTCCTCCTTGTCTGTGGAATCGCAATCACATTAGCTTCAAGGTGACTTGGATAATTTTATTGCATGGTGCTCTGTGAATCTTTTGAAACTAAATCTGAGTAAATGTAAGAAGCTTTCTTTCTCAGGAAGAAAGTCATTCATTTCTCAGTATTTCATAGATTCACATAAGTTGGAGGACGTCGATTCGATCACAGATTTAGACGTTCTATTTGACCATAGGTTACGTTTCAACTTGCATATTGAGCTCTCGATAAGCAAAGCTAGGTCCGCGCTTTGTTTTATAAAGAGGTGGTTCAAAGAGCTTGATGATCTTTACATTGCCAAAAGGCTGTACATGTATTTGGTTAGACCCATACTCGAGTATGCCTCTGTTGTATGGTCTCCTTCATATAGGTGCTATGTAGATTCAATTGAATCTATTCAAAAGCAATTCTTGCTGTTTGTCCTTAGAAGTTTGGGTTGAGATCCGATTGCCTCTCTTCCTCCCTATGAAAATAGGTTGCTTCTGTTGTCCTTACCGTCTCTTGAGAAACGTACGTTTGTTCTTGGCGTTTCCTTTGTAATCAAAGTAATAAATGGTGCTATTGACTCGCCTTTACGACGCGACCTCAAGAGTCAAAAAACTTAACGTGTACTGCACAAAGTTAATTACACTAACTTGAATTAATTAATCTGCATATAACTGTAAAAATAGATAGATCAAGACACAATGCCCTACCACGAACATAACTACCCATCAAAGCAGTTAGATTTCGCCCCTTTCAAGCCCACAGATTGCGAAATATCACGAAGGCACAAAGAGATAAGTTTACGGGCAGAATTTGGAAAATCGAATTGCACACTGAGCTTACTACATAGGGTCGAACGCTGTAGAGATTTGAAAACATTTAGCAGCTGTAGAAAGATTTAAAGATATTAGAGCACTTGACCTGCCAAAATATTATTATTCGCTCTAGCAGGATCATTATCGCAGGGTAACAGTGAAGGATCATTCTACCCTTGCTGGAATGCATATTGAGATATATAGATACGTGCTGTCGTAACCAAAAAAATTTGGTCTTTGGTGATATATTCGGCAATCTGAGATATGGCCGGAAGAATGGAAATTGATTGAAAATCGTCAACATTGTCGACGATTCCCGACTTGGGGATGGGAACCACAAGAGCACTTTTCAACAGACGCTTAAACCTACATGATATTAAAATTATTGGTAATCACATCTTGCAAGAAGACATGAGTTTAGCGGAAATATGAGCTTGACAAACTTAATCGGAATGTTGTCAATGCTAACTGATCCAGATTTAACTTTTTGCAAGGCAACCATTATTTCTAACACGTCAATACAATGGAATTGGAAGGCGCCGAAAGCATTTTTCTGAACCCGATGCTAAGGCTCCATATACTTGGGAGATCATAGCCCCCAACAATAAAAATATTCAATAAATCTACGATCATAACCCAAGCAATTTCGCTGCTATTCCGCGAAGTTCTCCACAATCCCGCTGTATCAGCATGCTCAAAGACACGTGAAAACTATTCCCTTTTCTCTCTGCTAATCACACACGACAATGCAACAAACTTTAGACTCACAATAATCAATGCATAATCAGATATTATGGGGCACTGCACCTGACCTGCTAAACTTATCATGGAAATATCACTTACTAGGAAGTAGTCTAATAGCGATGTGGAATTATTAGCTACATCACAGCGCATTGGTTTAGAGCTATGTACAATGGACAATTCAAAGCGCAGTGATAAACCTCTCATAGAACTTGATTTGTGAATGTCGTATAGATTATAATTAAATTCTCCAACAACCAAGATATTCATGTGTTTGTACAAACTATAGCTGTGACTTTCCTCAAACCAGATTATCGACTGGCTGAAGTACAGCTCCATAAAAAGCGGTTCACACTGCTCTACCATCGTGATTCTAAAAGCTACCTCAAAATTAAGTGCCCAAGACATAAACATCCCTACGCCGCCACTTTTCGATAAGCCATGACTTCCCCAAAAAACATTTGCAGGAAGGTTAACAGCGCGATCAGAAATATTACAGTCGAGCCATGTTTCCGAGACAGCTAAAATATCCACCACGCCCATAAAATCATTCCTATTTCATCCGGTTTAACAGAGTTTATGCAAGGTCTAACGTTCCGACGACTGGTGACCAATCTTAAGTCTGCTGAGATAATCTTCAAAGAATGTCTTCAAATAAGAGCTATCGCTGGCAATAGGAATCATATTCTCGAATTATAGCTGGGAGCCAGAGTAAGCAGCAGGTGACTAACAAGATCATAATGCTACTTGGTAAGGAAAAATACATATCTGATACAATCGTTTGTTTAATATATCGCTGGGTTTAATACAATAAAACAAGTACACACTACATGAGCTCAACATAACAGCTTATAAAATAAAAATTAATAATTAATTCAATCCGTATCATAGTGAGCTAATACAGCCAAGTATCCATAAAAGTTACAGAATAAATTTTATATTAAATATAGATTCATTAATTCCTCTTTCAACTCAGTGCTGCTGAATTTAAACAACATCCGCCTCCAAAGTTGATATTCTAATGATTGGCTCGAGTACAAATTTTTTAATTGAGTCGTTACATCCCTCCACGACCGATTCAAACTCATTGATTGGAGTAGGGAATTCCGTCTTCAAATTATAAATAGCTATTTACCCGACTGCTTAAGCTCAAGTTTCATTTCCTGAATTGTACTATCCACAGATAATTTGAGCTCTTTGATCATGTTATTTAAAGAATTGTCAGCAGCCTTCTTACCCAGATCTATATATTCGGACACACAAATGAAAGATTCGACCTGACGTCCCTTAATTGTTTTCAAGCCTCTATCAGATAACTCAGCACAAGAAGAGTGTACGCACAACTGGCACACATCATATTTTATGAACGCCAGGCTCCTAATGCCACGGTCACACGCATTACATTTATAAGTTTTCTTAGAAGGCATAGCAATATAAAGAATACAATATCGAAGTTAATATTAGCAGTTGCGTAAATATCCAAAAGGTAGACCACCACGTAGGTCATAGAACACAAAGTCAAGGAATTTTCAAAAGGATTGGCGGTGAAAGCAATTCTCTTCAAGCCAGGCAGTCTTGCTTACACACAATTATATGGTGACGACTTTATGAAGCTTGCAGCAACAATAAAGAAAAAAAGATACACGCAGGGCCTCAGATACTTCAATTAATGCATACTCAAAAATACCAGCCACTATGATATCTCGTATAGGACACAAGTTCTGCTGTTAACTGCTCAAATATACCGCCACCATATAGGTTACAAGCCTAACGCAGCCAAAGACTTTACGGGTGATTAATACTGACAATGTGTTTAACCCCTTTTAAAGCCAGGCAAACACAATTGAATAAGGGTGACTCAAATATTTCGATTGGTGCAAATTCACTAACAACCGAATAATATGATATGATATAATTCGCGAAGGTCAAAAGTTTACCTTGGCAGACTACACAATCGTCCCCAGATATAGATCTACACGTGAGTAGCAGAAAACATAGCCGACACTCCTATAAGCACACAAGATTATGTTAGAAAGCTGCACAGCTATGCTGCCACAGCCGGAAATTTTAAGGGAGGGCTGAAAGCGGCACTGATTTCGATTATTCTCTCATACCGGCATGCCCAATTGTATAACAAGCCTTGTCTAATTTGCAGCAACGACATCAAAACCGATAAACACAACACCACAGTTGCTCCAATTTGCGCATCATTAATCAAAATCCAAATGCTATGACTCCTCGCTCTAACAAGTTTACTCTGGCTAGCTGCACCAATATTTAAACATGTAGATCTAAACGTAGGTAGTAGACAACGTAGGTACTCGACAACTTTCAGTGAAGCTGATAATGATTCGAATTATTCCCAAAACCGGAGGTTTATACTCGCAGGTTAAATCAGCTAAAATTCAATTTTAAGATGGCGATTTATGCGGTTTGCAACAACGAGAACGCTGATATACTTAAGACTTCAGGTAAAACAAAAAATTTTCCAACTTATTTACCATTCATGAATAGCTGAACCACCAGGCTTTATCACTTAGGCCACACCAAAGCCACGATCGCAATTTTAGAATACGAAAATGTGTAAAAAGCATATAAAAATAATCAAAAACAGAAATTTTGAGCAAATTTTGCCAATACGATGCAGAAAGATACTTTTACTTTGTTAGGGTTGTTATAATTATCAATAAGTGGTTCTTCTTTTAGAAAATTATTTGCGATTATCATAACCATTGACAAGAGCTAGCGACTGCTTAGTTGTCGTCGTTTTGGTGACTTTGTACCAAACTTGGATATGGGTCTACGAAACGGAACTACGGTCAATCCACTAGGATCATTATGTATTGTTCTTAATCTAGAGAGCAGGTAATATACGTTCCTCCAGGGGCACTATGCATTTTTTGTGGGAAAGAGATGGAAGATAGAGATAATGCTAGTAATAGTGACTTTTGGAATGCGCTACATTGAAAAAAATTTTGTGGGATGAGTCATGCTTTTTTGTGGGATGAGTCCCACCTTTTTTGTCGTTTGCGCCCCCCCC
>NW_023998432.1:3579291-3579470 GCF_014805625.2 Glossina fuscipes
AAAAAAAAAAGGCTTTAAGGAAATATACGTATCACCCCGCAGCAAATAAAATCGGAGTTAGGCTCTCGCGGAGTGCGGTTCCCGTTGTTTTTTATCCATTGGTAGTGTTAAAGACATGAAACTTTTGTCTAATTGATAAAACGAGCAACAGCGAAAGTTTAAAGAAATCATTTAAAATA
>NW_023998432.1:3579480-3713030 GCF_014805625.2 Glossina fuscipes
TATGTAAAGAGACATGAAATTTTGTCTAATCAATAAAACGAGAAACAGCAAAAAGTTTAAAGAGATCATTCAAAATATTTAATTTTATATGCAAAAGGACATGGAATTTCTGTCTAATTGATAAAACGAGAAACAGCAAAGAGTCTAAAGAAATCATTTGAAATAAAAAGGAAGCAAAAATTAACAAGGTGTTTGCTCTATTCGGCACTGTGGTAACAATTTGGTGAGTTTTTTTTTCTCGGGCCTGCTCCACCATACGTCCCAGAATTAAGGAGTGACGGAAATAGTGCGAAGGAAATAAATAGAGTCAAAAGAAGGTGAACAGCGACAGCAACAGCGACGTGTTAATTATCAGCAGCATTTACGGCCGCAGCCGGCAATCACCGATAGGGTGTCGCATCCACCATTCTCAGCCTTTGGTTATCCTGTGAAGCATCCGCCTGCAGTTGTTAGAGATTCACCCGTAGAACGGCAGAAGCAACAGCAACGGCGACCATTTATTGGGGACATTGTGACAGCTGCAGCCGACAGTGAAAGTGGTAATATTCATCAAGCGAACGATCACCATCACCACCACCACCATACTTGTACTGTAAGTTATGTTACTTTCTCTTTTAAGATACCTAACTCTGTTGTTCCCCATGAGGGGTTAAGCGTGCGCTGCCACCGCTGTGGCTGAGGTGCAGGGGCGTGCATCTGGTGGCCAGGTAGGGCCGACGCTAGACGATGACCGACTGACTCACTGGCGACAGACGCACAGCCGGAAACTGACCAGACCTTTTCGTTCATTTAGTTTGTTTTTTTATTATTTCATTTTTTTTTTTATTTTACTTTATTTTTTTTTTTCTTTTCTCTTTGTCTAAAGAAAAATTTTTAAATCCTCGGCGGCGAGGAAAAAGCATAAGAGTTTCATGACAATACTTAAAAAAAAATTGGCCGTCAACAGGCTCTCCCTGCAAAAACCTACATGAGAACCAAGAGAGAAAATTGTCGAAATGGCAAATTTGGAGGCAGCAATCGGGGACGATGAAGTTGTGCATACCTGGCGCTCCAACTACGTCTTATGACAATAACGTTTTGCAGTCCGTAACTGCAGAACTCCCAATGCGTAATTCAATCCATTTATAATGGTCAATTCATTTATTTTGTAATTATTTTATATATGTTTAGAATTTTATATTTTAGATATATATTCAGAAGTCGGGATAAAAACAGCGTCTATTCATAATAATATTATTGATGTGTGAGTAAGAATATACAAGCAAATAAATGCAGAGTAAATAATCGAATAAGCAAAACAATAATCGACATAAATAATTGTTATCCAAGTATAAACGAAAGCAACCAATTTCATTTAAAGTTTATTGAACAATATACAAAGAAACACTTCCATTTCATTTAGCGTAACACAATAAATTCTGCCTTTTTGCTATTACGTAAGCCACGTTTGGATGGAGAGGAAATTGAAAACAAAAATCGTGTAAGTATCTCAAAGAAAGTACTAAGAGACAGGAGTAATCCCCTTTCTTTGCCATCACGAGAGTAAGTTTGTGTAGCGTTGTCGTTCAATACGACATTCCTTATATAATAAACCTTACTTTTGCAACGCCTCAGATTAAGCAAGATTTTTATGTTTACATGATAGGATAGGCCAGGATCAGAATTTGAAGGCCACCTATTCACCGCTGCACCAACCATTTCAAAACTGTTCCACTTTGCTACACAAGGAAAGTGGTAGTTGGATACGATTTTTTGTTGAAGCCGTGCAAGAGTTCAATGTGCAAAATTTCACAAAAAATACTCCATAAAATAGAAGAGAAATTATGTTGACGCTAGATACGATTCAATAGGGATGGTTTAGAATGTAAGGGGTGATCCATTGGGAAGTATAAAACTTGCTACGTTAACTTTTTGCAAAATTTAACACTAATAGCATCCGTGGATGGAAGTCACATTGACTTGCAAAAGCCAAAGAGAAATGATCACATGTAGGAACGCACTTCGTAGTCTAAACATTATGATGGCATTTATTACACAGAAATATCAGCATATGCATATAAATATGTTCTATGTTTTTTTTAGGTATGTGCCCATTTATAGCAACCAATCCGAAATATGGCGGGGTAAAAAATAAAACTCTTCGGAGCGTTCTTTTTTAAAAAGTAAATGTGAAAGTCACATCTCCCGGAATTATTGATTATTAAGTAATTAACGTAAACACATATGTGTAATAATATTGAAATTTAAGGTGGTAATACAAACATGATATTCTTCTCCAGGTGATTCCGGGTATATTTTGGAGGTGATCGCGATTTCTTACACCTTACATGGAAGTTTTCAAACGGATCAGGCTAATGGCTACTTAATGAAGCACACTATAAATAATAGAAAGGACAGAACAGGCATTGAAAAAGGGAGGATGGAAAATTTTGGGCAATGAAAGAAGGAGCCGCTATTCTTCTATTAATATGTTACGATTTGCGCACATTTGTACTGTTTCACTCTGCGATATTAAACGAGACAACACAGAACAACTAGAAACATATTTATGTAAAACCCCTTGATAACAACGTAAAAACAACTGGTGAAAGAATTAGAAATCAAATAAAACCTAAGTTTAACAAATTAAAATGATAACATCATTTTTTATTTAAAAGTTCTTATTATTCTTCTTAGTACTTAAATCAAAATATTTTGTTCTTATATTTAATTTGAATTATTGGCACCAGTTGAGAGATATTCTTTAACAATCCTCAAATCCTTCTCTTATTATTTCCCAAACGATGTTCTTTTAATTTCTCTTTCACAATATCCTTTTATTTTACGGCACCAGAATAGAAAAGAGTGAAAATAGTTATTTGCTTTCCGCAATATTTTGGAATTCATGTCATTAATAGGATTAATTAGTCTTTACATTCATGAATTGTATCAAACACGTCCATTTCGCAATGATATTTTGGTTTATTTTCCCTTTGAACAGGCTCTTGGAGACCACTGAATTGAATGAATTTTCATTCGATGCTAATAAAATTAGTATTTGTTGTCAATAATAGTAAACTCGCAACGTGATGTGTTGACTCGACAGTTGACACGACGTCGGCAGCCATAAACTCAAACGCACGAATGAGCGTCGAGTTTGTTCGACGCCGACTGTTTTCAGTATTGGATTTACGTGTCAATTTTTCTGAAAATAAACGGACTCCATTATTTTTTTTGTGAAAAAAACGCCTCTGAGTTCAAACAAAAAATTTATTCAAAAATTCCCGCATAGAAATGGAAAGTCTTTAGGAAATTTAATAAAACGTTTCTCGATAAATCTCGATCTGGCGAAAGCAAAACAAACGAATAATTTCTAAATAAGTGAAGAAGTAATTTAATACAAAAAGAGGCTTGTGAAATTCAAGATTCTATAAGAAAATTGGTTAAAGAACTAGGAGAAGAAGAAACAGAAGGAAGTTGACGAAAACAGAAAAAGAAAGCTGTGACAAAAAGTGAATTATATTCAGAAAAAAAAACTGAATTATCTGAAAAAGTGAAACATTGCAGCTTGGGGAAAGAAACAACGTTAACTCCCACTGTGCAGTTCATCCCACTCAAAGACCAACACCACAGACTCCGACTCTATTCCACTTCATAAGTTGTCTGTTTATCATCTCCCAGTCTAAAAAACTCCATTCGCAAACTATGATGTGTCGACAAAGTTGTACCATCTCTCTCGAAAGTGGGGACACCTAAAAAACCCCAGGGCCAGAAATATTCTTTCGGTTGTGGAAACTAGTACCATCCGTTTAAAATGGAAGCGAAAATTGTAATCATAGTGAAGAAAGCAATTGTTTGACTGGTTTCCCAACGCAAACGCAACGTCGATGCAATTGAATGTTACTGACTGACACAATCTAAGGCCTAATTTTGATTTTACTCTTACTAGTCCTTTAATCTGTTTAATTTTGTTCTTTTAAAATTAAAAAAATTCCTTTTCTAATTCATAACGCGAATGTACATTCGGCGAGTCTTAAAAAAGGTGAGTTGAATTATATTGTTAATTAAATTAGTTTTTTAATATTTAAGTTTTAATTCATATTTTTTTTACCTAAACAACAATTAGTGATTTTGTCTTATACACAATTATCATTATTTTAATTATTCATATTGAATATTCTTAATATTAAAATGTTTGATAACTAATTTACTTTGTTTGTTACTGGCTGGCGAAATAGGTTTACTCATTACACTTCCAATTACAACACATAATAATTATAAAAGTTTGCTAGGGCTAATTTATCGTATGGACTTCCCAATCACGGCGAGCAAGTCAAATTTTGTTAAAAGCCCTTTGAGTAGGATACAAGTAGTCACTGTCATCAGTCTTATCAAGATTTTAATTTATACGAAGCCGCATTTGACAAACAAGAGCTAAAACTGACAACTATCATCAACCATTCACAAATAACCTTGGTGTTCGAGTGCTGCTTGGGCTGAGCGAGAATTTGACGGTCTGAATTTCTGCTTGTGACTTGAGATGAATGTAAATATTTTACAACAACATCACGTGGGTAAAGTAAGAAGTGAAGACGACATTTGTAAGAAGGTGGCCAGATTCGAGACAAAGTTACTATGGACGTCGATTAAATGAAGGTGAGTACTTTGTTTTTCCATGATGAATTAATCGCATTAAGAATAAATAAAACCGTAAAAGGGTAAAGAGAAATTCAAATCATAGGATTAAAAGAAAATCCTTTAATGGTAATCCTTTTTAAACCAGTTTTCATCGCGTAATTCTATAAACCCTGTTCTGGTTGCTTTCAAAGGAAATATCTGCATCGCGGAACAAAACGTCTTATCTATTGTTTTAAAGATCGACAAATGTTGCCGAAGACTGCACAAACATTTGCGAAGAAGGTGGCCAGATTCGAGAGAAAGTTACTATGGACGTCGATTAAATGAAGGTGAGTACTTTGTTTTTCCACGATGAATTAATCGCATTAAGAATAAATAAAACCGTAAAAGTGTAAAGAGAAATTCAAATCATAGGATTAAAAGAAAATCCTTTAATGGTAATCCTTTTTAAACCAGTTTTCATCGTGTAATTCTATAAACCCTGTTCTGGTTGCTTTCAAAGGAAATATCTGCACCGCGGAACAAAACGTCTTATCTATTGTTTTAAAGATCGACAAATGTTGCCGAAGACTGCACAAACATTTGCGAACTTTCTCATCTTTGTGAAATTGTAGCTACTTTTCCGTTCTTCCATCAAAATATGCCATCGGCCTTGAAAATGCATAGGCTTAATTTATGTTTTTGAGAAATCAATGTAATACTAACCATTATATACACCAATAGCAATGATTAAGAGAAAAAAAAGTTTTTCGAAGACACAAAGTTTTCTTTATAAAACCATTTTCAATAAAGCATTTTCTTAGAATGTAACACAAAAGGGAGTTTCGATTTATGATTCATTTTAAATGCTTTATAGGTAAATTTATATTGTTATAAAATTCGCTTTTCTAAAATACAGTCCGTATCACTGGACCGCGGATATTTTGTTCAAGAGAAATACACTTTAAAGTTCTTTTATTCACAATCATACTACTTAAATGCAGGATTATTCACAATTTACTTTTTGGAAGACTTTCAACTGCTCAACTTAAATATTCTGTTTCTACTCATTCTCCCTTCTAAAAATATTCTATTTATATACATTTTTACCATCATATTACTAGCACTTCATTTTATAGCTTCATTTTTATTACGTAAACTGATTTTCTGGTACTCGTTTTCCTTGGCCGACGGATGCATTACGCGCTGCGAATGTGCATTTGGTTTTTCCCTCTTTAGGGATTTTATTACTTAGCTGAAATGAACAGAATTTTGGATTTCCGTAACAATATGATAGAATATAAATGTTATCTATTTATGATTGAAATTGCCTGCATTTTGTTGCGTATAACACACAATTCAATATAACCCCTTATTTGCATGCATCCTCTTTTCTTTTTTTTTTTAAAGATTACTATTTCATTTTATTGAGAAATTTATTTACAAATTTCATATAATTTACGTTTGCTTTCTTCTTCTCAAGAAAGGTACCTCTTATTTTCCCTTTACTTTTTCGAAATAAATAGCGAGAGAGGAGACTCATAGATAATACAATGCTAAATAACTTTCAAGTTTCGATATTGGACCAAATGAAAGTTTACCAAAAGATGCATAATTAGTACCCAGACGTAGGCTTAAAAATCAATGAACAGGGAAGTATATACTGTAAAAACCATTTCATAATTTACTGATTTATTTCCGTTTTAATACCGGCTAATGGTGAATATAGGAAAATCAGCTATAAGTCGAATATCATCACGTTCCTTGTTCTCTTTGTTATATATTCTTTTCACAACATATTACATTGCATAATTTAAAAAACTAACTCAGTTTCGAATTTCCTTACTTTAAGATCTTTATGAAAAGTAGGCAAAAATTTCTCCCCAATTACAAGCATAACAGAAAATTTACAATTTCCTTAAAACCATCGATAGGTTTAATTTATTACAAGTTTTTCAACACGTTTATGAACATATATACATTAAAAAGACACTTTTTTTAGCCATAAATTAGAGAGGATTCAAACCTTTACTTTACAATTTATGGTCATTGTGGCGGGATCGATCCAATCGATGAAGTTTCAAATCTAATACAAAAAAGAATTAAGATTTTTTCCTCCAAACTTAAAAGAAAAGTGTAAAACTATGGTGTATATGGTGTGTGCTCACAATTGTAAACCATTAACTTTTTAAGGGAGGTCGGTTTCAAGCATTGGCTTTTACAATACATTTATATTCCGATTTTATTTTTTATGTTAATGAAACTTTTGTTTAAATAAAACATGTGTTCTTATTTCACAAAATCGAATCACTAATAGCCGACCCGGCTAGGTAGAGGTAGGTTTATTTTTCAAATCAAAATATTGCTTGGTTAGAAAGCCACTTTTTAACTTTTCGGAAATATATACATGAAAAGATCAATATGTATGCACATTTAATTTTCCTTTTACAAGAATCGTACACTACATCGGACATGATTTTCAATATTCTGAGAACTTCTTCATTCTCCCTTTTCACAAATATGCATCATAACTTCGCGTTATATTTTTCACAGTTCATTTTCATTATGTCGATTACATGTGCAAACAAGTAGGATCACCCGAATTATTCACAGAATAAAAACGCAATATATTTTTTCTTAGGTTGGAAAATATAAAACGGGCGTTAAGTCTATGTGCAAGTAAAAATGAGAGAGGTTTATTGTGACGATAATTTTTCTTTTAAATTTTGAAGATATTCATTCTTCTTACTCATTTCGTAGAATTTTTTTGGGTTTGTATTACGTTTTTATTTTACATATCTCCGAACCGCTGCTCTTTTTTTACGAGTTCAAATTGAATCAAAGCGCAGCTCAAACTTCGAGAAACATTAGTCACGCAGTCGGAGATGAATCCACTAATAAACAAATTTCTTGATATTGGTTCCTAAAGTTTCGTTCCGGCAATTTGTGTATGATTAATGAGCCCCGAGGAAGACTGCCACCCTATATTGATAACGAAGGATTATGGACAACTGCGAAATCCAAACCACACACAACTAATCGTGAACTTCTACACTAGGAATTAACCATACGTCTGTGCTAAAACATCTGCATGCAGTAAATAAAGTTAAAAAAATTGGATTCATAGGTGCTGTACGAACTGATGCAACTGCAGATGATCTGCGTCAATAGTAAGTGCGCATCGTGGTTGCTCCACAATATACGATTGCCATTTTACGCCAAATCAACACTTGTGATGAAACGTGGATTTTGTATGATAATCAGCAACGATCAAGCAAATGGGTAGATAAGAATATAATATTATAAAAGACTTTGATTTGTTTATTAACTCTAAAAGTGAAGATTTTTTCGAAAAGGTATATACGACTTGTCCAATCGTCGTAGATGCCAACAGAAGTCATTTCGATTGAATATAATGAATAATGTGAAAAATTGCTCCTTTTATTTTATATTTTTATTCAAAGTCTGTTTCATAGTTTCCAACCTAAAAGTGGGGTTTTAAGAGTTGAAAAGAAAATATGTTTATTTATTTATTTATTTATTTTATTTCTTCCACTTATACTAGAAACTCAACTAAACAAATAACAGTCGAGTTCAATTGGCTCTTAATGCAAAACTTATATTAATTAACAATAAAATTGAGTATAAGCATAATAAAACAAATAAGAAGAAGAAAAAAAAAAGAAAAAGAAAAAAAACATGTACACTATCAGCATAGGAGCACACTTACAACCGGTACAGGACCAAATTGCAAATGAACCCCTAAGCCATCGCAAACATGCATAAGCCTGGCAACCGATAATAAATTAACAATAATTCACTTTCGAAACGTAACGACTTTTTAAGGATGAAAGCTAGTTTAAATACGACATAGGTAAATCGCGCGTATTAAGCAATGTTGCTTTAATGGACTTTAAAGAGTCCGATAACGAGAATAAGTGGTAGACGTCATTTAGGTTCTTGCAAACGACTCTGAGCGGATTGAACAGCTCATAATTAAATTTACACTGATTAAGCTTAACCAAAATAAAGTGCCTAGAGAAGCGGTTAGGGACATTAAAGCTTATTTCACCAAGTAATGAAGGCGAGTCAATAGCACCATTTATTACTTTAATTAGAATGGAAACGCCAAGAACAAATCTACGTTTCTCAAGAGACGGTAGGGACAGCAGAAGCAACCTATTTTCATACGGAGGAAGAGAGGCAATCGGATCCCAACCCAAATTTCTAAGGGCAAACAGCAAGAATTGCTTTTGAACAGATTCAATTGAATCTACGTAGCACCTATATGAAGGAGACCACACAACTGAGGCATACTTGAGTATGGGTCTAACCAAACACATGTACAGCCTTTTCGTAATATAGGGATCATCAAGCTCTTTGGACCACCTTTTTATAAAACCAAGCGCGGACCTAGCTTTGCTAATCGAAAGCTCAATATGCAAGTTAAAACGTAACCTATGGTCAAATAGAACGCCTAAATCTGTAATCGAATCGACGTCCTCCAACTTATGCGAATCTATGAAATACTGAGTGATGAATGACTTTCTTCTTTAGAATGAAAGCTTCTTACATTTACTCAGATTTAGTTTCAGAAGATTCAAAGAGCACCATGCAACCAAATTATCCAAACCACCTTGAAGCTGATGTGAATGCGATTCAACAGAGAAGGAAGAAAACAGTTTCACATCATCAGCATACATTAAGATCTGGCTGGAATTAACCACCGATGGGAGATCGTTAATGTATAAACTAAATAAAATAGGACCTAAGTGACTTCCTTGAGGAACGCCAGACGTAACGGGGAATTCATCCGAGGTGATGGAGTTAAACAAACCCTGAAGGATCTATTGTGCAGATAAGAGCTTATCCATTTCACTAAGTAGGGTGGGAAACCAGAGGCTTGGAGTTTAAAGATAAGTAGTCTATGGTTAACCATATCAAATTCTTTGCTTAAATCAGAATAAATAACATCTGTGCGAGAGCCGCTAGAAAAAGCCTTGAAAACATGACAGGTAAACTCTAACAAGTTGGTGACTGTAGATCGCCCTTTACGAAAGCCGTGCTGGTGCGGAGAAATATACGAATTAATGGCAAAGGCCAAATGCTGAGTCACAATACGCTCGAACAACTTGGGCAAGACACTCAATTTGGCTATGCCTCTGTAGTTCTCAACAAATTGTCTACTTCCACTCTTGTGGATAGAAATAAGGAAACTACTCTTCCAACATGAAGGGAAAACACCTAAATACAAGGACATGTTAAAAATCTTTGAGATCGCACCACATAACTCGACAGCGCAAGATTTAAGTACACATGATGGAATTCCATCAGGTCCAGGCGAACAACTGTATTTTAGAGAACTCAACCCTTTAAAAACATCATCTTCCGAAATAACCAAGTTAGGTATTGAAACAGAGTTAGTTATAGGATATGGGTAGTTTGCTGATAAATCGAAATTAGCAATCGAAAAGTTTCGTCGGAAATACTCAGCAAATAGATTTGAGATTTCAGAATCATCCGAGGAATCAGAGCCATTAAAAGAAACATGAGAGGGATATGTGGAAATTTTTCTTTTAGAGCTAACAAATTTAAAAAAGTATTTAGGATTAGCAAACAGAGAGGATTTAATGAACTGAAGGTATCTGCAGTAATAATGATGGTTGTGGGAGTTAAATCTATGCCTCGCCACCGAGTAAGCGACATAGTCAAGCGCAGAGCCACTTTTCGAATATTTTTTGAATAGCGACTTTTTTCTATTTTTGTGATATTTAATTGTCTTATTAAACCACGGGGGACATCTGCTTCGAGGGCGACAATGCTTGATCGGAACAGATGCAGCAATAGCTAGATTTAATGTATTGTAGAACGATGGCAATAAGCTTTCAATACTACCGGTTGAGAAATCAAGCGTCAGATGTAAAAGACGATGTTTTAGTAATACAATATTGATTTTATGAAAATCATAAAAATTATTTAAAAAAGTTTGATTTGGCACATTAAGGCATTTCAACAAATCATCATTAATATGATGAAAGCAAATGCATATTGATGGATGATAAGGATCCTCAGGTAAGCTGAAAGGTGGACAACGATTTACATAAATCTCGGGAAAATTGGCAAAGCAGAGATCAAGCAGCCTACCATTACAATTAGGGGTACGATTATATTGACCCAATTTATGATCAAACAATTCACTAAAGAACACAACAGCCCTATCAGACGTTGAAGTAGGAACCAAACAGCCAGAATTATCAGCGCTACACCAAGTGACTTGAGGCAAATTGAAGTCACCCTATGCAACGACCAAATCAGTGGGTCTAGACCGCTTGGCCACTTCACAAATGAGGGAAGCGTGTTTCCTGTATATGGAGACATCAGAATTTGGGGGAATATAGGAGCAGGTTACAAATAGCTGTTTATTAGGCATTATCGCACGAATGGCGATAAAGTTAACGTCAGGAGAAGTGGGAAATTCTATTGAATTGGACGGGACTGACGCAGATATGGCAATTAATACACCACCACCAATGCGATTCACTCGATCTTTCTGAAGACTTTGAAAGAATTGTGAAAAAGTTCCGACGAATGAATATCGGGTTTTAGCCAAGTTCCAGTGAAGGCCAAGCAGAAAAACTCAGTGCGCACTGAATTTAGGAAGGTAGAAGGAATTTTTGAATTAAGGCCCCTAACATTTTGATAAATGAGAGATAATGGGCCTGAAGAAACATTTAGTTTTTTGAAGGCGACGAGACTATTGCTTTGGTATTACGGGGACGATCTCGAGGGATAAATTCCTTAATCAAGGATCCTACTGGCCACAGTGGTTTGTTTAATAACATATCACTGTTTTCAGTCGAAACTAGTATTTTAAAAGAGGAGACTGCCCTAGATTGAGAAGGAGCCATTTTGAAAATGTTAACGCGCTTTAAATTAACTGATGGGACTTTCGCCGCCAGATAACTTTTTATGTTATCCACCGATGTTTCAGGTGGTAGTCTTGACACAAATATTGGTGTTCTGGGAGGAACTGTCGTCAAGCAAATATCATTAGTTGGAACAGGAGGGTTCACGGTTGGGGAGAATATAGATGGCGCTATCGCCCTTGCACCAGCAGCTTGTGCGACTTGCCCAGTCTGGTGACCAGCGTTCACATTCGAACAGCCAGGGGGATACGATGATTTATTTTTCTCTTTATTATTTTTAGACGATGGCGCTTGATTGGGCGGAGATACCCTTGCCACTTCAGCGTAGCTTAAAACGGAAGGACTTGCCGGCTTGTTTGTATCTATTTTGTTATCAACCGACTCAACAATATCGGAAACCTTAACGTTCATTTTAGAGTTAGAGGCAGCGGTAACTTGTACCAACGGATCAGATTTAGAGGAACTCAGAGGTGACGTCCTCCACGCTACGCTACGAGTAGTTATTTTTCTGGCTTGGGTAGAAGATGAGTGCTCAATAAAACGGCACTCATCAAACCTAGACTTAATTAGCTCAAACTTCTCCCACAAGGAGCCGAGATTTCTACTCAATTCTGAGAAAACATTTCGCGTCTCCGTGAAAAGTTTGTAAAAATCAACGTCCCGCCGCCTACAGTCAAGACATGACCATCTTAAGCCTTTGGAAGGGTCAGCGACTGCGTCAGCAGCACGGCCGAGAATACCGGCACACTTTGCATGACCAAAGTGCTCGCAGAGCCAACAAGAAAGGAATTTGTCCGATTCCGGGACTGTTTTTGCGCGGTATGGTGTATATAAGCACTCCATGTCAAGCCAACGAAAAGAAAGAAGTGAATTATTAGGGCAAGAAAGAAAAAAAATTCAGAAGAATTCACTACCCTAAGTTTATCTACAAATTCAATAAAACTTCTCCGTTACGTTGTCACTGTAACAAGAGAGCAAAAGAACAAGAGAAAGCAAAACCAAACTGGATGCACGAAAAAAAGAGAGAATACAAATCAGAAAAATTTTCTCTCAAAATTAACGTAAGATCTGCACTACTGAAGCAATGGTAAACAAGCCAAGAGAAAAGCTATTCACACCAAAGGAAGAAAATAAAAAAAGGAAAAAAACTTAAAAGAAAAAACTAGAAAAGACTCGAAAGAGATTTACTATTGCGATCACAAGTGCTAATTGCAAGAATCAAAATGAAGATCACAAAAATTTTAATGTAATTAATGTAATTCTTACACTTTACACGTTCAAACCTTTTATACTTTTACATAAACACAGTTTTAAACGCGTATAAAACGAAAACAAAAAAATTTTAGCAATAAAACTAACAAAAGCGCACGATCTCGCGCGCGTCAGTTGCCAAACAGTTGCTCAAAATTATTTATGATTTGAAATATATCACAAAGAATGCAAAATTACGGAGGAATGACTGTAACGGAAATGTTTGCCAACATTTGTCCATTTATTGGATGTTGTTGCGCAGTTGCTTAAGTTAAAAAGATCTTTGGGTAGCATAAAATTCTACTGTCTCTTTCTTTCACGTTATCTTTGGAGTTTTATAATTATTTTAATAAACATTTGCTGCAATTCAAAGATGGTCTTTATTTTTACCACAAATATATTTAGTTAAAGAATAATTTGTAGTATGAAATGCGTATTCTCTTTATAAACACGGAGTTACGGAGAATATAGATGGGGTTATCGCCCCCGCAGCAACAGCTTGTGAGACTTGCCCAGTCTGGTGACCAGCATTCACACGCGAACAGCCAGGAGGAGAGGATGATTTATTTTTCTCTTCATTACTTTTAGACGATGGCGCTTGATTAGAGTGAGTGGCGGCTCTGGGCGGAGATACCCTTGCCACTTCAGCGTAGCTTAAAACCGATGGACTTGCTGGTTTGTTACCAACCGACTCAGCAATATCGGAAACATTACTGTTCATTTTAGAGTTAGAGGGAGCGGTAACTTGTACCAACGAATTAGATTTGGAGACAGCCAGAGGTGACGTCCCACACGCTACGCTACGATTAGAAGATGAGTGTCCAATAAAGCGACACTCATCAAACCTAGACTTAATGAGCTCAAACTTTTCCCACAAGGAGCGGAGATTTCTACTCAATTCCGAGAAACCATAACGGATTTCCGTGAAAAGTTTATAAAAGTCAATGTGCCGCTGCCTACAGTCAGGACATGACCATCTTAAGCCTTTAGACGGATCAGCGACTGCGTCAGCAGCACGGCCGAGAATACCGGCACACTTTGCATGACCAAAGCGCTAGCAGAGCCAACAAGAAACGAATCTATCAGAATCCGGGCCTGATTTCGCCCGAGAAGGTGTATATAAACACTCCATGTCGTGTCAAAAAGACAGTTGTGGAATATGAAGAGCAGACACACAAATCACTAAAAAAATCCTGAACATAAAAATTTATCAACCAACTTGTGCAAAACTTCTCTGTTAGGTTGACACTGTATCGAGAGATCAATAGCAACACAAACTCCAAACAGCAAAAAAATAACAGAGAAAAAGAGAGAAAACAAAAAAAAAAAAGAGAAATTTATATCAGAGCTCAAAATTTTTGTTTGCAAAAATCAAATAAATCATAAAAAAGAATAGCAGTAGATGGAATTAATGTCAAGCAAATAGCATTAAGAATGTATAAACGCAGAACTTATGTTGCAAAATCGCAGAAAACTGCAAGTGGCTTTAAAGTAGCAAAGGGTCGTGAAACCTTGTTGTTTTGTTCCAATGCTACAGGGGAACGTTGCAACCATTGCTAGTAAATGGCGTCTTAAGACGTGCTACGTAAATTGGTTCGTAGGAAAAATTCGTCCTAAAAAATTTTTATAATATGTAAGTGATGTAAGTGAAAGTGTACTGTATGTGAGAGTGTAATGTGTAGTTTTACTTCGCCAGCGAGAATCACCCAACAATTTAGTTAACTGGCCTTTTAATAACTAAAATAAACAGTATGAATGTTTACAAAACAAATCATATAATTATTGATTATTTTCCAAATTAATATTAGTTTGGGGAAAAAGAAATCCATTATTTTTATATGAACTTCAGGACTTTATTTAACATGCTGTGGACGGTTTGCTGATAGACTTATTGATGTCGATGTTTTATCCCATGATGATCTTTGAGTTTGAGTTTGCATGGATTTTTATTATGAGTTCTGCTGTGTAGATCCACGCATTTGTACGGGATTTTGTAATATCCAAAAAGCCCCTTTACATTGGTTTGCAACGGTTCCGTAATGTTTTTAAAAGATTTTTCAATCGTTTTTTTATTTCTTTTATGAACAAAGGTTACAATTGCTTTTCATCTCATTTATTAACAAATTTTACAATTGTTTTTCACTTCTTTTATTAACAATTGATAAGTTGACCGGTTTTGGCTTTGAAAAAAAAAATGTATGCAAATATTCTATTAGGAATTGCTTTAATTGCAGACACCGTAAATACGGAATGGTAATTTAGATGAGATTATAGGGGATACGTTCTTATGTGAAAAAATAAAAAAAGAAACCGTGACTACGGAATGGTAATTTATATGGGATTATAGAGGATACGTTCCTAAGTGACAAAATAAAAAAAACCAATTTAATTGAAGTTTTTAAACATTTTGATTAATTATTTTAAGGCTTAGGCAATGGTTTGAAGAATTTTGTAAGTTTCTCTTGCTTGGCAGTTTTTAAAAGCTCCTTCCATTCAGACTGATACGCAGCAGTCGCATTAACAATTTGCCTCTCAAAAATAAGACTTCGTTTCATAGACGGATCAATGTTCATAAAGAAATCGCGTAGCACATTTACCATTCTTAAAACTTCTTTTTCTTTTCAAATTAAATGTCATGTTTCCAGTGCTTGTTGAAGCCTCTTCTTCAATGGGCTGTAAATTTATCATTTCCTCCAAGTCGGTTTCAATCAACTTTTCATCTTGCGATTCAAGCAAGTCCTGAATGTCACTTAATTCTATCTGTTCGAACCCTTCTCGTCCTATTCCATTCGCGATTTCGGCTATGTTTACAGTCAAAGTTTGAACTTGCACAGATTCTTCGTCATTTTTCGCAATCAGAGAAGGCCAGAGTTTTTTCCAGCATGACCTCAATGTGTGTGGCTTCAGTTCTTCCAATGATTCTTTTATATTTACGATGCATTTTGCTACGTCAAATTTCTTCCTGCATTCCATAACATTCATATCAGGATTACATTCCATATTATCCAATATGATTTTGAAGGTTCGTCTAATGTAATAGAGCTTAAAGGCCTGGATTATTCCTTTGCCCATATGTTGAAGCAAAACCGTCGTGTTTGGAGGTAAAAATGGAGGTTTGGATGCATAGATTCAAGTTCACGAAGATGACCTGGTGCATTGTCCCAAACTAGAAGTGCTTTAAAGTCTTAATTCTGTTTTTTTAAAATAATTTTCAACTTCAGAAACAAAACAATTCCGGAACCAGTCACAAAATATCCGCGAATAAAGAAATTGTGAATATGGGAATTGCGTCGAATTTTTTTAATCCGCGAATAGTGAAACCGCGAATAAAGGATGCGTGAATAAGGAGATTTTACTATACATTGGTTTATCCTCGGCTTGTAAATGAAAATTTCTTAGAAAAATTCACAGTGGATATCTAAAGCTGTCGACAAGAATGAACTCGATACCAATGTCTCCTTCCTTACCCACGGCATGTTGTTATGGTTGCGTGTTGTTTCTATATTTGAATTGACGATATGTGCCCCCGGATCCTGGTTCCTGTTCACAGCAAAGGGTTGTTGCCTTCGTTGATTTATGGATGGCTCGAAAGATTGTTGTTGTTGGAAAAGGTTTGATTTTTGTTGAAACAATAGCGTCACTGCACGGATTGTAGACTTATATTTTTTCAGCCCGGTTGCAGGTTTAACTAAATCATCTAAATTGACTAGTCTTTTATTTTTCAATGAACTTGAATGAATGATGACAAAAAAAATTATTACTTCCATCTCAAATCACAAATTTCTTTTTTTTTATTTTATTTCACGATCTGCATGTTACGAGATTTGCTAACCAATCCCCTCTAAAACAAACCCTTTGTCACACATCAATCGCTTTTTTTCTGTGCATAGCGGCAAGCCGCTATTCTTGCCAAATGTGCGCTCGAATAACAGCAGGACGTTATTACGATCACACTTACTCTATTTCGATAGGCTCGTGGTCAAATCAGACCGACAGAACTCCTACCCTACTTTTGTACGCGCATGCTACAAAAGATAGATTTTTTTGCTTGGTTTTTGTCAGTATTCACGACAAGAGTTCATAAGAAAAAATCGTTGCTCTGAGACAATCAATCTGCAGGGAACATAAAAATTAGATAACTCTCCGGTATGGGAGTACCTTTTATTACGTCGGCGTACGAATTCGAATATTGATAAACATATTGAATAAACCTAAAAATATGAGGAACGTTAGCGTCCGTCGTCGTATTTATTTCGCTCAACCTACGGCATCATACTTTCTAAGTTTCAATATTCACCAGTTATATTATTTTTCTGTAAATTTACACAATCTGCGAATTACGGATTGGCCACAAAACTGTATCATCTCACTCTAGAAATCTAAAAATCTCCAGAGCCACAGCTTATGCCCACAATAGAAGTAAATACTCTGTTTTCATTCAATGTAGAAATAATTCGTTGCCTTTAATATATAATAGAACTCGGCTATAATTTATGTCAAGATTTCTCTAACATAGAAATTTTTTTTTTCAGATAAAGAAATAAAAATAATAAACTAAGATTCGTCTACGACAAATGCGATTACCGCGAGTGCCTCGCTTAATAACGTCTATATTGTCTACGTTCCATCGGAATTGTGTGAAATTCGTGGGGTTGCTCTCCATCCCCTCAGATTTTAGTGAATAAGAAATTTCCAATACTTTCTCTCCCAAAAACTTACTTAAATTTGGACCATTGCTTAAAATCTGCAAAGTTGCAGAAGAAAATTTGACCATGATTCTAATTCTCGCGGGCCTTTGGTTTTACCGTTGCACATTTGCATAGATGATTTTAACTTTCTTATCAAACTTTACATCGAACTGATTTTACAGTGTCGCAAGTGCACACCAACAAAGTTTGTAGTCGTCAAAAATCGTTTTGTCTTTTCCGTGGCGTTAATCATAGGTGTAAATCGGGTTGTACGCAGTTAAAAAGGTGCATTAAATGTAGGGGTAATTATGCTTTTAACTCAAATATCTGTGCATAAAAAAAAATATTAAAATCCGAAAAAGACGCTGCAGATCATCTTAAACTCAGTTTATTGCTTCTCTCAGGGTACCTATGCCTATCCAAACACCATATTCTTCTTTTCACTTGAACACCTTTCTAACTTACCTGTCCTAAATTTTTGTAGTGGTAGTACAAATTAAAATTTAAAAACATTATATATTTTTCCTTTGAACTCAAAACAAAGTTTTCTTCATTGAACAATACCTTTAAAAAGTACGTTAATCTTGTTATGCCAAAAACCTAGTTGACAATTCAATAGCTTAAAATGTTATATTTAACCAAGAAGAATGAAAGTAAAAACTGAAACTACTTAACGCATATTTTTACATGAAGGGATAACAACATACCCCACTATACTCTCGATTATAAAGCAACCCAATCCCAAGATTGCTGTAAATAATGGCGACGCTATTCACTTTAGATCCGTCTCCTCCTGCATAGATCTCTCAATTTGTATACATAACTTTATTATCCTTAATACTTGGAACACTCTTAATGATACCCTAGGTACCTTTCATTATTGAATTGAAATTGGTTTTCACTTGCGTCCCACCGTCCGTAACTTTTGACACTCCCGTGATCCAGAATTAATTGTAATAAAGTAGGATCAAAAGTGTGAATATTAGATTTGATTTGATTTGTATCGCAGTGCGCTACTGCGGTTTTGTCCCTAATCTGCTCGGCTGGAGAACGCCAAGTCTATCCGTCTCATATAGTGCCAATAGAACTCGGCAAGAGACGGTCCCTAATTAAAGTTACGAGGCGGATAGAACGCCTTTATTAAAACAGCGAGTTGATACGCTTTGATTGAACTGCATAAAACAATTCACTTCTTTATTTCCCGGGTGCATTATTTATACTTAAATCTATAGGTGATTTTGTGCTAACGTTATCAATTATTTTAATTAGGGCGCCTGGCATCGTACTGCATTTCGTAATGCAATACCCAGCCAGTTGAAGTGAGACAAAATTTTTGTTTTACTTTTTTGTTACAGAATTATGCAAATTCAACATAATTCTGTCGCACTTCAAAGTGGATGCATACGACGGTATGCGATCACACTACACCCTTACCGTTTTAGAGAGAAAATTGTTAATGTTTTTATAGACGTTTCCGTTATGGAATAGAATTTTTAAACGGTAATTTTTGTTTTTTCATTCAATATAAGTAAATTCTTAAGTATATAGTGTTTATTTACAACTTTGTATGCTTAGTTTTAATTATGTTTGGTTGAATTTTTATAATTTTTGTATTTCTAGTTTTAATTAAATTTGGGCTATAATTTTTCTTTAATAAATTTAGTTTACATCTACTGTATTGTATCTCTTAATTAAATTTTTATGTATAGTTTTTGGCTTATCTTTTATTTGTATTGTGACATTGGATTCTTTGATATCTATTACTTCATAGGGTCCTTCATAGGGTTTATTTAATCTTTTCCTGTTGTGTTTCTTTAATAAAATTTGATCTCCTATGTTTATATCGATTGGATTAGTGTAATGTTCTTTTGATAGTTGTGTTCTTGCTGCTTTTACTTTTTGTAAAAATCTTTTAGCCTTTTCTAAAGAATATTTTAATTTTGTTTTTAGTTCATTTATGTAGTTTTCTGGGTTGTATGTAGGATTTGAATTTAGTATTTTTTCGATGGGCATGTATGGCAATTTTGCATATATTAGTTCGATAGGTGTATATTGTGTTTGTACGTGGGGGGTAGTGTTATATGCGAAAGTGTAGTATTGTATCCCAATCATTTTTTGTTGTAAAGGCTAAAAAGTATTCGTTAAGAACTCTGTGGTTTCTTTCAACTGTACCTAAGGTTTCGTGGTGGTAGGGGGTTGAGAACTTTTGTTCGATATTAAGTAACACACAAATTTCTTTTACTAGTTCATTATTGAACTCTGTTCCTCTGTCAGATTTTAATGTTTTAAATTGGCCGTATTTAAGTATTACCTCTTCTATTAGAATTTTGGCAATTGATTTTGCGCTTTTATCTACAATAGGATGTGCAGTTATATACTTTGTTAATTCACATTGGATTGTTAATATCTATATCGGAAGTTATTTGAAGGTTTTATAGGTCCTACTGTGTCTATACTTAGTGCTTCAAAAAATGTGGACGGTGTATCTGTTATTGTGAGAGGTTCTTTTGTATGTTTGGTTTGTTTGCTTGTTTGGCAAATGTGGCATTGTTTTATATAATTTTTTATAATCTTGAACATATTGCGCCAGATGCATTTTTGGCATAATTTTTGGAATGTTTTTCTTATTCCGAAATGTCCTGAGTGTGGGCAAGTGTGATATTCTACTATTAATTTGCACTTTTCTTTATCATCGTATATTCTTTCTCTTTCCTTGTATAATAGTATATTTATGCGGTTTCTTTTAATATTGATGAATTTTTCCTTTAATATCTCTTTGGATATGTATTTAAATATATCATCTTGTAGACTTAATGCATAGTCTAAGAAATTTAACTTGTTCAGTTTTGATGTCAATTTTTCCAAGAGCGCATCGAAATGGTCTGGATATTCATTGCATCTCACACGTGTGCAGTTTAATTCTTTTACATTTTCAATTATCATATCTTTTATACCGCTTTCAAATATGAATTCTAATTTTCTTGTGTTCTTGATATCATTTATTGACGTGCATTCCCACATATTTAGTTGTTCATTTGAGTTTTCTTTTGCCGATTTAATTCTGGTTATTACTAGTGTCCTTTTTATCCGTTCTTGGCCTTTTTCTTTGGATGTTGGAATCATTTCTTTTAATATCTCAGAATTTATATTTATCCTTGATAAGGTGTCAGCGTTGGTGTTGTTTGAACCTTTTTTGTAAATTATGTTGATATCGTAGTCCGATAATTCTATTCTTATTCTGGTTAATTTTGAGGTTGGGTTTTTGTGAGAGAATAGTGCTACTAATGTTCTGTGATCAGTTATCACTGTGAATTTTTTACCGAATAAGTAGGGTCTGAAATGCGTTATTCCAAAGTGGATTGCGAGTAATTCTTTTTCTATTATTGGTTTGTTTTTTTCGTGTTTGTTTAGGGATTTGCTTCCGTATGCGATGGGTAAGTCTTGACCTGTTTCTCCTTGTGATAGTACTGCTCCGAAGGCGTAATTTGATGCATCAGTTGTTAAAATGAAGGGTTTATCGAAATTTGGATATTGTAATATGGGTGGGGATATTAGTTTATTTTTGAGTTCTAGGAATGCCTGAATACATTGGTTTGTCCAGTCGAAGTCTTTTCCTTTTTTGAGAAGATCGTCTAGTGTTTGTGCTATGTTAGCAAAGTTTTTGATGAATTTCCTGTAATAGTTACAAAATGCTACAAATCTTCTTACTTCGTCTGTATTTTTGGGTTTGGGGTAGCTTTTTATTGTTTCGTATTTAGCGGGATCTGGTTTTATGCCTTCGGGTGTTATTAGGTGTCCTAAATAGGTTACTTCTGGTTGTAGGAAGTTGCATTTGGATGGATTTAGTTTTAGGTTGTATTTGTCAAGTCGTTCTAGTACTTTTGTTAAATTTCTGTTTTGATGTTCGAAACTACATTCGTGTATTATTATGTCGTCTACGTATAAAAATGCTTCGGTGTCTAGTCCTGATAAAGCTATAGTTAACATTCTTTGGAAACTGTTGGACGAAATTTTTAATCCAAATGAAAGTTTCGTGTATTGATAATGTCCGTTTGGTGTTGAAAAGGCGGTTAAAGGTCGCGAGTTTTTGTTAAGTTTGATTTGGTGAAATGAGTTTGGCATGTCCAAAGTGGAGAAATATTTTGCTCGTCCTAGTCTATCTAAGATGTCTTCTAATCTTGTAAGGGGGAATTTGTCGTTTACTATTTTTTCGTTTAATTTTCTGTAGGCAACTACTACTGTCTACTGTCTGTTTTTTTTTTTGGGTACCAATAAGAGTGGTGAGTTGTAGGGGCTAATTGAGGGTTCTATAATGTTTTGTTGTAATAGTTCTTTTACCTGAGTATGTATGGTGTCAGTTTGTGTGTGGGGTAATTTGTAGTTTTTTATGTATACTGGTGTATTGTCGTTTGTTTCTATATTTTGTGTATAAAAATTGTTTGCTGTGAGTGGTTCATTTTCTAGGTGGAATACTGTTTGAAATTTTTTGAAAATTTTTATGAGTTCTTGTTTTTGAGAGTTGTTGACGGTGTCTAATTTTATGGATTGTAATATTTTTTGGAAACGTTGTTCATCATATTGAGTGTGTATATTGGTGTTTTGTATGATTTGGTAGGTATGGAGTGGTTCGGTGTTGATATGTAGATGTTGTATTGTGATTTCTTCATCTAGTGTATTTAATATTTTAATGTGTTTTTGTCCATTTTTTGGTATTATTGAATTGGCTAAAAATATTCCTTTTTCTATTTCTCTATTTAATACTAAAGCATCGCTGTCTATTTTGATATCTATGGGGACTATAATTTCGCATCTTGCGGGAAGAAGTACGTTGTTTTTATTAAGTATTTCATCGTATATGGGGAGTTGAATTTGGTCGTCGTGTGTATTAACTGTAAGAGAGAAATTTTCATAATTTATATTGTAAGCATATTTGTGTGGGAAATCTCTTCCTATGATTCCATCGGTTTTTATCGGGAAGTTCTGGTCTACTAATTGTATTTTATGTTGAGCGATTCCGTTTCGTAGATTTATATTCAGGTGTGTGGTTCCCAATGTTTCTACATGTTCGCTGGTTATTCCTGTTAAGTTGATACTTTCTGCGTTGTTTAGTGGGTAATTTTCCAGAAGGTGTGCTTTGCAGAGGCTGATGTCTGCTCCTGTGTCTAATAGAAATGATAGTTCTGTTTTTGTTGCATCTTTAATATCTAGTAATATGTAGTTTGATAGTTTTGAGAGGGAGAAGATATGGGAGTTGGTTTGTTTTGTGTACTCGGTGGATGCCTGATTTAAGTGTTCTGTCCCGAATTCAGGGGCATCGTCAAGGAATCCGGGTGAAATCCGTTTCCCTGGTCTTCTATTGCGTGTACGCGGTTGTTTTGGTTGTTGTTTCTTTGAAATCTGGTATTATTTTGATTCCATAGTTGAAATTCCTATTGTTGTTATTGTTTCTATTAAAATTGTTGTTATTGTAATTGGTATTGGGATTATTATTATTAGTTCTGTTAGAATTGTTGTTATTATTATAATTTCTGTTTTGGTTATTATATCCTTGGTTGTTTCTATTGGGATTGTTATTATGATATTGATTTCTGTTGTTGTTAGTGTATGAGTTTCTGTTGTTATTGTAGGGATTGTGTAAATTTTTCTTTTGGTAATTTATTCTCATTACCTGTGAATTTATTTGGGTCGCACTCTCGTATTGTAGCGCGATATTAATTGCTTCCGAAAAGGTTTTTGGTTGGGCCGCAAAGATAGTGGGTTTAATATAGTCATCGAGACCGTTTTTGAATATGGTTAATGCATATGTATCGTTGATACTGGTAATGATGGATTTTTGTTCGTTAGTGGGGTTGGAACCTAGTTCTTTAATTTGGAGGTTATTTAGATCTGCTATTATGTTCAGAATTTTGTCTTTGAAACCTGTGATTGTGCCTTTTTGTGTTGTTTGGCTTAAAAGTGAGTGTAGTTGTGGTATTGTTTGATTTGTTTTAAATTTATTTTCGAGTGTACTTTTTAGTTGTTGTAGTGTTGTTGGGATATCATTTGCAAGAGCGGTTTGGACGTTTGAAGATAGTTTGCAATAAAAGGTGTACTCTATTAATTGTGGTTTGGCTTCTTCTTTTAGGGTTCTGTTTATTATTTCAACAACTTTTAAGAAGCAGTTGATATCTTCGTAATTGCCAGTGAAAGTGGGTATGGATTTGGAAGCTATTTCTAAATTAAAATCCATTTTTGATTCTATTATATTGTCTGTTTTGGTGGGGTTTATGTCTTCTAGTGATTCTTTGGTAGCTTCGATTTCTAACAGTTCTTTTGCTGTGTTATATTTTTTTTTTGAATGCTTCTATTTTACTCAATAGGTTTGGTTGCTCAGGTTTAGTGTTAGCTTCTAATATGTTACGGACCCTGGTTCTATAATTTTCTAATTCTTCTAGTTTACTTTCGATTGTTTCCTTTTTGTATGTTTTACTTCCTAACTTTCTGAGGTTGGAAATTATTCTATCTATAGAGATATTAATCTCATCTATTCTTTCCATATGTATTTATATTTGAATGTATGTACTTTAATGTATTTCTTTTTCTGGATTTCTTATATTTTATGTTTGTTTACTTATTCTAACATTTTTTTTATAAAATTGTTTTTGAATTTAGCTTGGTAGGATTGTGTTAATGTAAAATTTCCTTTTGTGTGCTAAGAGGAGAAAAGAATTTTTTGTAATAATATTTTGTATCAGACGTTCAGTGTGTCGGTAGATTGTTTTGTGTACTTCTTTTTTAGTTGTTTTTTGTGTAATAGGTGTAGCGTCATTAAAAAGTGAGTTGCGCTTAAGATTATTGATATGGTTACTAAATATATAATAAGTTGTAGTTGAGACACATGGTCGTTTATTTCGACGTTGTTAACGACGTTAGCGTTGGGATTGTCGATTTTGGATTGTTTGGCTCCCATTGTAATTGGAAATTTGCAGGAACGATTTTGCTGGGCGGGATCGGAGCTTGGTAGCATTGTATTGGAGAAAAGTTTGTACATCGGCAGTTGAAAACTGTATGGTGGCTTTAAAATTTTTGGTTGCCTTAGTAATTTTGGCTGCCATTCAAGGTCGGTCGCGGGATCGGTCGCAGGACTGTCATTAATGATATAGGCTAAGAGTTGGCAGGATCAGAGCAGGATCGGTCGCAGGACCGCCATGTAATAATAAAAGCTAATACTCAGCCGATGTGTAGTGGAGATAGAAAAATGCGTTGCAGTATTTGGGAGGATTCCCTATGAATCCTTCGCTAGGTGTAGGTAGTTTTACTGCTTTAGAGCCCTAATCTGCTCGGCTGCAGAACGCCAAGTCTATCCGTCTCATATAGTGCCAATAGAACTCGGCAAGAGACGGTCCCTAATTAAAGTTACGAGGCGGATAGAACACCTTTATTAAAACAGCGAGTTGATACGCTTTGATTGAACTGCATAAAACAATTCACTTCTTTATTTGCCGGGTGCATTATTTATACTTAAATCTATAGGTGATTTTGTGCTAACGTTATCAATTATTTTAATTAGGGCGCCTGGCATCGTATTGCATTTCGTAATGCAATACCCAGCCAGTTGAAGTGCGACAAAATTTTTGTTTTACTTTTTGCTGTCGCACTTCAAAGTGGATGCATACGACGGTATGCGATCACACTACAATATTAAATCATCTTCGCTTAACAGCATTGTCGGTAACGTATCAAACACCATCCAACTCAATGACTCGTCGGGTTGTTGCTTCGATAATTTCTCTATATCTTTCATTAATGGTTTAAACCGAAAGGTTTCTAAAAAATCTCACCTGCGGTTGATGCCAAACTTAGATTTGCTCTAAATAAATGTGAAAGATCTTCTTCTGGAATAAATTTCTGAGATCTAGCCGAAGGGATACACGTATACTCTCAGAGTGGAAAAACGTAAGGGCTGGAAAATATGTTGTAAAAATGACAATAGCGAAGTGTCAGTTTGAGATCTTTGGCGTGCTATGAGACTTTGTAGCGGAATTACTTCTTCTCATTGCTGTATACCCGCAGAACGTTTTAATGAATTTTGTGACGAACTTGTTGGACCTTCTCCCCCGGTAATGCTCTTTATACCATATGATGAGCAATGCCATCGTTTCTTCTTAAATGACATTTCCCTCTTTGAACTCTATAAAGGAATTAAAGTAAATTTGATGATAACTGTTTGGAGGCCTACAATTTAGTTGGGGTTAAGTCGAAGAGAGTCTATAGAGAAATAAGGAGATGATATGCAAAAAAAAAAAACAACAGAGAATGACCACTTTTTTCAATATATTGCCAAACCGTGCGAAATTGAGTTATTTTTCGGAAATTAAATGAGAGTAACAACAATGTGCCAGATAGACGCGACAGCTTCTAGAGATAAGATCTAAGAAATATTTCAAGTATTAGAAACGATATATCTTACTATGCTTTGGTTATAACCAATTATCGAGGTAAAGATTATCCAGCAGTTTGGAGAGCAACTAGTAGGCGTGGCGCGGATTCCATAGGTAATTAGCTATTGAAATTCTAATAATTGTGCGCGAAAGAAGGAAACTGGCCTCTCTTCACAACAATTGCTACGGATTTCAGCAGAGCCCTCATTAATGACTCAATGGTTCTTTGGAAATAATGCGACACAATTTCGTACTTAAATTTTTGTTATACAAATTTAAACGAAAATAATAGTATTGTAATAGAAAAAACAATTTTCAATTATATATTTTTTCCATTTTGAAAAAAAATATCGTATCTAAAAATTGAAAACATGAAACAATCATAAAATGAAAAAGCAGCGGTACTTTAGATACGCCTATCATGCCACATGATTTGATACATTCAAATTTTGCTTGCGCACTTTCCTATGCGCAAAAATATCTTGTGACCTATTAAAATAATCCGTTGCGCATTTAAATGGAATGTGTACAAAGTCCATAGCTGTAGAAATTTTTGGAAAAAAAAACCAGAACAAAGCGGATAATACGATCATATTTTCAACGTCAAATCATTTTCGTCGCAATGTCACTAATAAAATAGATGAGATGTATGACGACAGTAAAAGTGTTTCAAATTACAAGCATTCATCTTTTGTAAAGATTGTTACAAAACTTATGACGTTATAGTTTGAAAATTTCAACAGTTTTACTCGCCAGGTTTTATAGAATACCTTTTGCAGTACTACGTTCTGTATATTTACTCACCCGCTTGCTCATCTACGATATCTGATGGGCAAAGTAATTATTTTATTCCTACTAATTGCCGAAGCGTTCGTTTCAATCTGGTATAATATCCAAGATTGACTATAGCATATATGGGCTTAAATTTCGATCTACTTATTGACATACTTCGGTTAAATGTATATAGCGAAAGTCGGGAAAAGTGTTGTTTTTAATCTTCCATCTTGTAATTTAAATATTTCGAAAAGTGGAATTTAATATAAAAACATAAATAAAGACGATGTCAAAGTAAATCATTTCGAATGTGTGTCAATTTGAAGTAAAAAAATGTTACGTCTCCCTTAACTACTCCGTTGATTGTCGAAAAGTGGAACAAGTTTTTCCCAAACTTTTCACCTTTCGAGTTTAGACCAAATTCAACAGAATCACTAATTTTTCATTCTCCAGCAGAACAAATTAACAAAGAAGACGAAAGTAGAAGCAATAGGAATTTCAGTAAAATAATATTATATATATTTCCAAGCATACATATACAAATAATTATAGATAAAAAGAAAAAAGATAAGGTTCTAAATTAATTCCAAGAGACCAAGATGCTTGGACTAGATCGGCGATTTGAATCCAGGCAATTATATGAGTATGAAATTTGCCGATAGGAAAAAATTTTAATCTTTATAATCCATTTGAACATACAAGGATCGGCTTAATAAAGTAACACAAAACATTCCTGCGCAAGAGACTCGGCAAAAACATTGACGTGAAGAATACGAACACAGAAGAATTAGTCACTGCCATGCTGATCAAAAAATAGAAAAGGCAGAGACAACCAGCATCAAGCGTGTCGGGCTGGATAGCTACATTTGTAATACTGTACGCTATGGGAAGCGCAATATACTGTAGTGTGATCGCATACCGTCGTATGCATCCACTTTGAAGTGCGACAGAATTATGCTGAATTTGCATAATTCTGTAGCAAAAAAAGTAAAACAAAAATTTTGTCGCACTTCAACTGGCTGGGTATTGCATTTCGAAATGCAATACGACGCCGGGCGCCCTAATTAAAATAATTGATAACGTAGCATAAAATCACCTATAGATTTAAGTATAAATATTCCACCTGGCAAATAAAGAATTTCAATTGCTATCAAGCAATTGTTTTATGCAGTTCAATCAAAGCGTATAAACTCGCTGTATTAATAAAGGCGTTCTATCCGCCTCGTAACTTTAATTAGGGACCGTCTCTTGCCGAGTTCTATTGCCACTATATGAGACGGATAGACTTGGCGTTCTGCAGCCGAGCAGATTAGGGCTCTAAAGCAGTAAAACTACCTACACCTAGCGAAGGATTCATAGGGAATCCTCCCAAATACTGCAACGCATTTTCCTATCTCCACTACACATCGGCTGAGTATTAGCTTTTATTATTGCAATACACATTCAAAAATATTTTTGGGACAAAACATAAAACTTTCCAAAATGTACTAAGCTTAAGTCACTGGTATATAGTGTTGAAATGGCGCTCACAGTAATTCGACAATGAAAAAAACATTATGTGATAACTCGTCGTCGGGATGACAGAGTAAAATTTCTGCCATCTTTTACCTGTCAGGGTTATAACGTAGAATGACTTTAACACAGGTGACATCAATACGCAAAGACGTCAATACGCAGAAAATTTAACACGCAAGAGAATTAACCGAATTTCAAGGTTAAATGGGGCATTGGTGCTTGGTATACAAAAGGGTTCGAAAACAGAACACTCACTGAAGGGATAGATAGTTGATTAAGACTTCCTAGAAATCGCGATTAAGATGATTACGGATGTAAATAATCTATTCCGTTAACCCAAGAAAATGGATAATGGCAGTGAGACAGCATTTTGTGGAATTATCTAAGGACAAAGGCGAAATGTTTTCGTTAGAAACGAATCAGTACGCGGTGAAAATTGATAGCGTGTTCCCCATTTAAACGGTTTCCCGCGACTCAATCCACTACATCGAGTGAACTGTGGCACAATTTTGTCGATAAGTGTCACATATCAAGATGATGCATGTAAATGATAAAAAAATACGTCACAATTTGAGTTTAGTTTAATGCTAAAAACATGTGGAATCTGTAGAAGATACGTTTAGTTGAGTTAGTTACAAGTGCTGGAAGACAACAAAATAGAAAGTAAATAAAAATTTAACGATTCTCTCTTAATATTTCGATCCTCTCTTACCACCTGAACGCGTCATCAAGAAGAAGTTCATTTCAACATCAAAAGTATCACTATGTATCGATGGCATTCGGAATGGACAGAAGAAATCATTTAAAGGAGTGAATGTCCAACTAACTTCAACAAATAATGATTTCATTACCAACTTCGAGCCATTTTTGCAAGGCAACAAAATCCTCATGCAATCAGTCAACAACCATCATTTACCACCAAAGCAATTGCACCTCACAATCAAGAGCATTCAAACGACATCATGTGGTCATGGAATGATTCATAGTGAGGATTTATTTGAAAAATCAATGCTCGCATGGCGACGTTGAATGGATTCATAGCAAGTCTTTTTGAAATCAATGAAAATGAGCACCAAAAGTTAGGGAATCAATTAGAGGAATTGTAAGACAAATCATGGGAACAATTTCCTGGCCTTCAAATGCCTTGAATAATTGTCTAGATCAAGATGATTATGATCACCTCCAAACCATGGTCATTAAGGCATTCACTAAGCTCTAAGTGAAAACAACACAACGGATAAGCACTTGCCCATCATCTCACCATAAAACAATTTCCAGGGCCGTGCTACTTCCATAAATATCCATCCTCAAGTTTGATGACGATTACAGCAAATGCAGACAATTTTATAATTTATTCCTCCACATGCTCAGAAACCATGTGACACGAACTGTACAAAAGATGTGGCAACTCAAGGCCAATCTTTAAGGAAGAGCTGAAAGATTAATCAGGCACGTATCTATAGCAGAATGCGACTACAAGTCCGCTGGGATCACTCTGCAAGATCGATGCAAAAACAAAAGAGTTCTTGTATCAGCGTTGATAGAAGAATAATCAATCAATCAATTGCAATACTGCATCAATCAAAAATCTTGAAAATACAATCAGAGCATGCTTGCTAGCATTAAACAACATTGGAGTTGAAACAGAATTTTGGAGCCCTTATTACTGCAGACTTTAATCAAGAAGTTAGATCGCAATCTGCATATCCGACTTGAACAATATCTAAAACAACCTAACCAGATATTCATCATTGATTATCTGTTATAATTTTTCATTTTAATTCCAAACCATGGACTCGATCAACCACAACGAACGGCCGCCATATCCATCACATAAAAAAGTATCGTTGGGAATACGTACGGAAAGGAAATGCAAATTTTGTAACATTGGAAGTTGTGCATTATATTACTGCATCAGATTCCTCCAATCATCAGAAGCAGAAAGATGAAAGTATGTTCAATCACAAAAATTATACTTCAAAAATTATACTTAAGCGAATAATTGTGACTCAAGTTCGTGGAGAGGGTGCAACAAAAAACACAATACATTGTTACATCTTGAATCAAGCGCCAATGCACTAAACACATATGCTGGAGCAACTTCGAACCTCAAGTTCATCAGAGTATCAGTTCGTTCATGCAAAATGTGCAAATAACTCGCAACGGCCGCTTCGTGACCAAATTTCCGTTCCTTGAAAATTTCCCCATACTAGGCGAATCTAAGGATATCGCATTCAGAAGATTCCTTGGGCTTGAACGCATGTGGCATATGGCGCAAGTTAACATTAACTCTCTCATGAGTCTTACATCATTGTGTGCTAAAACTAGGTAGCACAACAACAAAACCGCTTGTAGTCTCTGATGTGGCATTCAAACCTTTATCCGGATGTTCGCTCAATGATAGAGTGCACGTTGCTCCAACAGTCCAAAGTGGACTGTTTTTAATTGTCGTTCGCTTCTGTCTTCCCTACAGACATTGAGGAGATGTATTGACAAATTTTGATATATACCACATTGATCACAACCCCAATCAGCGTCTGAGAAACAAATAAAATCTTTAGATATCTTTCTTAAGATATCGACACACGTATTTTGCGGCATTCATGTGCTCCTCATGTGGATGACAGTTGCACTGTGACAACTTTGGCAATTCGTATGCTATGTCTAGACGTGATACAACAGGCAAATACGTTAAGCTCTGATATTCCTTTAGGTCTGTTAAGGTCTGATATTCCTTGACCAATGAGACATTATATTCACCATTGTATTTCTTGAAAACAGTGCTGTTCGCCCAAGGGGTGGCAGCTGGCTTACAATTCGTCATGGGCCATTGATTTAGCAGTTGTTTTACATATGATTCTTGGTGAATTGTTTTATCGCCTTGCAAATCACGTCTTTCAATTTCAATACTTAAATAAAATTTTATAAGCTCACTATCTATCGCTTCTCCAAACTTTTTTAGTTTGTAACAATGCTTTTAAAGTTGCTTTCATTATAACATGCAATTAACATATCAACCCATACTAACCGGTAAAAGACAAATTAGCGCCTTTAAAATATACACAAGTGTCGGATTTACTACTATTGGAACACATTTTGATAAGAGCATCCGTAATTTTCTTATTCCACTGATGTCTGTTTCAAACCCTACAATGTCTGTTTTAATCTTCAACCAGGTTCCAAACTCGCTTTTCTTCAAAAAATTTCGGTTCGGCCATATAAATTTCATCCTCCGAATCACCATTTAAATAAGCAGCTAAAATATTAATGTGATAAACCAATAAGCGATTTTTCCCAGCTAGTGATAATAACAATTTTAATGTTGGATGGCGTAGTATTCGAGCGTAAGTTTCTTGGTAATCAAAATTGTATTTGCGGAAACAACATAGAGCCACTAACGTGGCTTTATATATTTCAATAAATCCATGAGAGTTTCGCCTCCGTGTAAATTTCCATTTGCAACTAATTACATTTTTGTTTTTAAGTTTTTCAATCAAATCCTACGTTTTATGCTTCATTAGAGAGTCGTATTCTTTCTGCATTGCAGATTTCCAATGCTCTGCATTTTCTAAACTTCATTCGTTTCATTTAAGCTGATATTGTTATCTACAATCGAATTTAACATTTCACTGCAAAATTGCATTCTAGATCTACCCCTACTCTAATTGGTCTCCCTCTTGCACTTTTAGGTCCAGAGAAAACTTCAACCTCATTACCAGCAACGTTTTGATTTGTCTCATCTTCTTCTGCAAACTGGGTAATGGTTCCAAATTGTTCCGAAGTATCATAATACGATTCGTTGACTAACAAAGTTGCGTCACTATAACTATTATCAAAATTGTTAGTAGCAACTTCTTTTACATCAGGATTACTTTTTTCTTTATAAAACGGTTTTAAATATTCCGAACATAAAGTTTCCGTTTTATCTTTTCCGTTTCCTCTCACGTAAGAGTTTTCAAATGACGTTTCAAACGTCACGACCAATCAGAATTTCCCACGCACCCACATTAAATAACCTGTAACTAGCATCCTCAGTAAATTTAAGCTTCAAACCTTTCGACATAAATTCTTGGCCTTTCGATTTTTGTCCTTTCTGTAACATAACAGTGTCATTACCAAAAAGTTTAAAGTGGTTTAAATTTTTTTTGGCTGTTTTCCCGTTCATCTTTCATCGCCAAATATTTTAGTCGGTACATGATATATGATGCCGTATTAATTGCTTCGCCCCATAAAAATTGTGGTATATTAGAATTTCTTAACATACACTGCTCCATTTCTACAAGAGTTTTGTTCGCTCTTTCCACTATACCGTTCTGTTGCAGTGTGTAACTAAACGATGTTTGATGTATTATGTATTATTCTTGAAGTAAAGAGAAAATTTTTTTGGTAGTTTTGATTGTTTCTACGGTACAGCCAGATGCTTTTATGTGTTTAACGAGGGTACCTGCCATAAAGGCTTCACCTCACGGTGCCCGATGGCACACGAAGTATGAAGACACACACTCAGCACACCGACGGTAAGTCCTCGAGTTCCAGCGAAGATGGAATGGATAAGCGTATCTAATGGTCCACTGATGGATCCTTGTGGGCAACACAAACACGTCTCTGAGAAAAATAGCTTGTTCAGAGTTTAATTTCCAGGCGATTTACCTCTCCCAGTCTGGCAAGTATGTTGTTCCAATTAAGATGGTAAAACGCGCCCTTAAAGTCGATAAATATGTCTAATACATATTTCTCGCCACAACTCCATGTGTACCCATATGTACCCAGGCGTCTTCAGTACGGAGACCCTTGCGGAACCTGAACTGTCTATCGTACAGGCTTAAAATAGAGACCATCTGAAGCGTTTCTATCATTATCCTCTCCAGAACATTTTCCAAGCACTAGACTGATGCCCCGATAAGACGAAGGATCGCTCTTTACCTTATTAGGTGACTTCAGAAGAGCTACAACATTGGCTATTTTCAACTGCAATTGAAAATAACCTTTAGATAGATCTGAGAGTAAGCCGTAAGTATTCAGGAATAACCTTCCAGATGGCTTTATCATTCTCACGGTTATTCTGTCAATCCCTAGGGATTTTTTTGATCTAACTTTCGAAATTCCATACCCAACTTCATTCTTCTGCAAGGAAGGGCGAGGACACACCAACCAGATATTGGGAACCACCGCATCATCCTCTCCAGGAACGAATGTGCCCATTAATGCGTCTAGACATTCACTCCAGATGTATAGTACTCCATTTGAAATACGAATACCACTCATGTCTAAGTGTTTTTTTACCTTAACAACACGTTAGACAGACTTAAGGATGATCCCGAGTTCGGAAGACAACATTTCTCCAGTCATCCTCTTTTGTCTTTATAAGCACACGCTTAAAGTCATTGAGAACTTGACTCAATTCCTTCTTAGATGAACACTATTCGCGGCATTAGAACTTGTCGTTTTCGTGTCCACCACTTAACCCCTTTTTTATTTGCGTTGCGGCATCTCTCGACGAGCAGTTCGTTGAGTCTCCAGAGAGATTCAGTTAAGTACTCTACCTGCCCATCTAGCGGTTGGGAACGGAAAGTTCCCAAGCGGCACGTCGGTGACCGCTTCCCGAATAAGGACTCCATAGGTGTATCAATTTATCCCAAAAGTACGTCAACGTTTCACTTCAACTTCAACGGACGCGGCCTGGGCATTTAATAATATGCTGACCACTAACACCCTACCCCTCTTTTACCACCCATGAAAATTCAAAGAAGCCCTTGACTGCCCTATTGGCAAAAGTGACATCACTGCCCTAACTAGACCACGAAAAGTGAACCATTCACTCGGCTTATTTAACACACTTCTGGTTATACACCATTCAGCCAACACTTCACCTTTTGTTTGGTAGCGTAAGCTAGCCTCATTCTGGCTTGCTAGCCCATAAGGATGAGCAAGCGTTTACATCCAACCCAAGGATCACGGGGGTGCCATTAGCAAGAAGCAACACGAAATTCATATACCTAAGATAATCATCTAAAAAAAATGATTTATTTGTTTAGTTGTTTTATCGTTAGTGGTTTAATAGTTTACAACAAACATTAAATTAGTTATGATATACTGAATATTGTAATAGTGTTTGATGTAGTATCGTGTGTTTAGATTATCTGTTTAGGCCCTATGCTGCTCGGCTGCAGTACGCCAAATCTATCCGTCTTTTATAATGCCAAAGTGTCTCGGCATAAGACGGTCACTAATTTTAATAGTTCAAGCGGATTTGAACGCCTAGTGTTCTTAGCGAGTAAAACGCTTGGTTGAGTTGCTCTATAAGCACTGATTTTCTTTATTTTCTTAGGCACTATTTATATTAAATTTTTACACTAAACTATTCCTATCTTATTCTAAACAGGATTGTAATGGCTTACTAAATTATCCTTATCACACACTAGATTATTCTTATATAAACAGAATTATCACTGTTTACATGCGAAGTGAAGTGTGACATTTTATTTTATCAAAAGGTTTATGCTGAAGTGGCATAATTTTGTCACACTTCAAGTGGATGCATACGATAGTATGCGATCACACTACAATATATCTAATACGTTAAGTACAGAACAATGGTAAGGAAGTATATATATGTGCAGATCTCGATGAAGTAGAGGGTAAGATTGGTAATAACTTTAAAAAAAATAATTGTAATAAGAAATGTTTATAAAGAGAATACGCATTTCATACTACAAATTATTCTTTAACTAAATATATTTGTGGTAAAAATAAAGACCAACTTTGAATTGCAGCAAAGGTTTATTAAAATAATTACAAAACCCCAAAGATAACGTGAAAGAAAGAGACAGTAGAATTTTATGCTAGCCAAAGATCTTTTTAACTTAAGCAACTGCGCAACAACATCCAATAAATGGACAAATGTTGGCAAACATTTCCGTTACAGTCATTCCTCCGTAATTTTGCATTCTTTGTGATATATTTCAAATCATAAATAATTTTGAGCAACTGTTTGGCAACTGACGCGCGCGAGATCGTGCGCTTTTGTTAGTTTTATTGCTAAAATTTTTTTGTTTTCGTTTTATACGCGTTTAAAACTGTGTTTATGTAAAAGTATAAAAGGTTTGAACGTGTAAAGTGTAAGAATTACATTAATTACATTAAAATTTTTGTGATTTTCATTTTGATTCTTGCAATTAGCACTTGTGATCGCAATAGTAAATCTCTTTCGAGTCTTTTCTAGTTTTTTCTTTTAAGTTTTTTTCCTTTTTTTATTTTCTTCCTTTGGTGTGAATAGCTTTTCTCTTGGCTTGTTTACCATTGCTTCAGTAGTGCAGATCTTACGTTAATTTTGAGAGAAAATTTTTCTGATTTGTATTCTCTCTTTTTTTCGTGCATCCAGTTTGGTTTTGCTTTCTCTTGTTCTTTTGCTCTCTTGTTACAGTGACAACGTAACTGAGAAGTTTTATTGAATTTGTAGATAAACTTAGGGTAGTGAATTCTTCTGAATTTTTTTTCTTTCTTGCCCTAATAATTCACTTCTTTCTTTTCGTTGGCCTGACATGGAGTGCTTATATACACCATACCGCGCAAAAACAGTCCCGGAATCGGATAAATTCCTTTCTTGTTGGCTCTGCGAGCACTTTGGTCATGCAAAGTGTGCCGGTATTCTCGGCCGTGCTGCTGACGCAGTCGCTGACCCTTCCAAAGGCTTAAGATGGTCATGTCTTGACTGTAGGCGGCGGGACGTTGATTTTTACAAACTTTTCACGGAGACGCGAAATGTTTTCTCAGAATTGAGTAGAAATCTCGGCTCCTTGTGGGAGAAGTTTGAGCTAATTAAGTCTAGGTTTGATGAGTGCCGTTTTATTGAGCACTCATCTTCTACCCAAGCCAGAAAAATAACTACTCGTAGCGTAGCGTGGAGGACGTCACCTCTGAGTTTCTCTAAATCTGATCCGTTGGTACAAGTTACCGCTGCCTCTAACTCTAAAATGAACGTTAAGGTTTCCGATATTGTTGAGTCGGTTGATAACAAAATAGATACAAACAAGCCGGCAAGTCCTTCCGTTTTAAGCTACGCTGAAGTGGCAAGGGTATCTCCGCCCAATCAAGCGCCATCGCCTAAAAATAATAAAGAGAAAAATAAATCATCGTATCCCCCTGGCTGTTCGAATGTGAACGCTGGTCACCAGACTGGGCAAGTCGCACAAGCTGCTGGTGCAAAGGCGATAGCGCCATCTATATTCTCCCCAACCGTGAACCCTCCTGTTCCAGCTAATGATATTTGCTTGACGACAGTTCCTCCCAGAACACCAATATTTGTGTCAAGACTACCACCTGAAACATCGGTGGATAACATAAAAAGTTATCTGGCGGCGAAAGTCCCATCAGTTAATTTAAAGCGCGTTAACATTTTCAAAATGGCTCCTTCTCAATCTAGGGCAGTCTCCTCTTTTAAAATACTAGTTTCGACTGAAAACAGTGATATGTTATTAAACAAACCACTGTGGCCAGTAGGATCCTTGATTAAGGAATTTATCCCTCGAGATCGTCCCCGTAATACCAAAGCAATAGTCTCGTCGCCTTCAAAAAACTAAATGTTTCTTCAGGCCCATTATCTCTCATTTATCAAAATGTTAGGGGCCTTAATTCAAAAATTCCTTCTACCTTCCTAAATTCAGTGCGCACTGAGTTTTTCTGCTTGGCCTTCACTGGAACTTGGCTAAAACCCGATATTCATTCGTCGGAACTTTTTCACAATTCTTTCAAAGTCTTCAGAAAGATCGAGTGAATCGCATTGGTGGTGGTGTATTAATTGCCATATCTGCGTCAGTCCCGTCCAATTCAATAGAATTTCCCACTTCTCCTGACGTTAACTTTATCGCCATTCGTGCGATAATGCCTAATAAACAGCTATTTGTAACCTGCTCCTATATTCCCCCAAATTCTGATGTCTCCATTTACAAGAAACACGCTTCCTTCATTTGTGAAGTGGCCAAGCGGTCTAGACTTAACGATTTGGTCGTTGCATAGGGTGACTTCAATTTGCCTCAAGTCACTTGGTGTAACAGTGATAATTCTGGCTTTTTGATTCCTACTTCAACGTCTGATAGGGCTGTTGTGTTCTTTAGTGAATTGTTTGATCATAAATTGGGTCAATATAATCGTACCCCTAATTGTAATGGTAGGCTGCTTGAGCTCTGCTTTGCCAATTTTCCCGAGATTTATGTAAATCGTTGTCCACCTTTCAGCTTACCTGAGGATCCTTATCATCCATCAATATGCATTTCCTTTCATCATATTAATGATGATTTGTTGAAATGCCTTAATGTGCCAAATCAAACTTTTTTAAATAATTTTTATGATTTTCATAAAATCAATATTGTATTACTAAAACATCGTCTTTTACATCTGACGCTTGATTTCTCAACCGGTAGTATTGAAAGCTTATTGCCATCGTTCTACAATACATTAAATCTAGCTATTGCTGCATCTGTTCCGATCAAGCATTGTCGCCCTCGAAGCAGGTGTCCCCCGTGGTTTAATAAGACAATTAAATATCACAAAAATAGAAAAAAGTCGCTATTCAAAAAATATTCGAAAAGTGGCTCTGCGCTTGACTATGTCGCTTACTCGGTGGCGAGGCACAGATTTAACTCCCTCAACCACCATTATTACTGCAGATATCTTCAGTTCATTAAATCCCCTCTGTTTGCTAATCCTAAATACTTTTTTAAATTTGTTAACTCTAAAAGAAAAATTTCCACATATCCCTCTCATGTTTCTTCTAATGGCTCTGATTCCTCGAATGATTTTGGAATCTCAAATCTGTTTGCTGAGTATTTCCAACGAAACTTTTCGATTGCAATTTTCGATTTATCAGCAAACTACCCATATCCCATAACTAACTCTGTCTCAATTCCTAACTTGGTAATTTCGGAAGATGACGCTTTTAAAGGGTTGAGTTCTCTAAAATATAGTTGTGGGCCACGACCAAGTTGAGTGTCTTGCCCAAGTTGTTCGAGCGAATTGTGACTCAGCATTTGGCCTTTGCCATTAATTCGTATATTTCTCCGCACCAGCACGGCTTTCGGAAAGGGCGATCTACGGTCACCAACTTGTTGGAGTTTACCTGTCATGTTTTCAAGACTTTTTCTAATGGCCCTCGCACAGACGTTATATACACTGATTTAAGCAAAGCATTTTATATGGTTAACTATAACTTACTTATCTTTAAACTTCACGCCTCTGGCTTCCCTTTCTATGGCCCTCGCACACACGTTATATACACTGACTTAAGCAAAGCATTTGATGTGGTTAACCATAAATTACTTGTCTTTAAACTCCAAGCCTCTGGCTTCCCTTTCTATTTAGTGAAATGGATAAGCTCTTATCTGCACAACAGATCCTTCAGGATTTTGTTTAACTTCATCACCTCGGATGAATTCCCCGTTATGTCTGGCGTACCTCAAGGAAGTCACTTAGGTCCCATTTTATTTAGTTTATACATTAATGATCTCCCATCGGTGGTTAATTCCAGCCAAATCTGAATGTATGCTGATGATGCGAAACTGTTTTCTTCCTTTTCTGTAGAATCGCAATCACATCATCTTCAAAGTGATTTGAATAATTTGGTTGCATGGTGCTCTTTGAATCTTCTGAAACTAAATCTAAATAAATGTAAGAAGCTTTCTTTCTCATAAAGGAAGTCGTTCAGTACTCAATATTTCATTGATTCGCATAAGTTGGAGGACGTCGATACGTTCACAAGTTTAGGCATTCTATTTGACCATAGTCTCCTTTATATAGGTGCTATGTAGATTCAATTGAATCTGTTCAAAAGCAATTCTTGCTGTTTGCCCTTAGGAATTTGGGTTGGGACCCGATTGGACCTCTTCCACTCTTTGAAGATAGGTTACTTCTGCTGTCCTTACCGTCTCTTGAGAAACGTAGGTTTGTTCTTGGCGCTTCCTTTGTAATCAAAGTAATAAATGGTGCTATTGACTCGCCTTCATTACTTGGTGAAATAAGCTTTAATGTCCCTAACCGCTTCTCTAGGCACTTTATTTTGGTTAAGCTTAATCAGTGTAAATTTAATTATGAGCTGTTCAATCCGCTCAGAGTCGTTTGCAAGAACCTAAATGACGTCTACCACTTATTCTCGTTATCGGACTCTTTAAAGTCCATTAAAGCAACATTGCTTAATACGCGCGATTTACCTATGTCTTATTTAAACTAGCTTTTATCCTTAGATGTCATTACGATTGGAAAATGAATTGTTGTTAAGTATTATCGGTTGCCAAGCTTATGCATGTTTGCGATGGCTTAGGGGGTCATTTGCAATTTGTTCCTGTACCGGTTGTAAGTGTGGTTCTATGCTGGTTGTGTAAATGCTTTTTTCTTTTTTTTTTTTTCTTCTTATTTGTTTTATTGTACTTTTACTAAGTTTTCTTATTAATTTAATCTAAGTTTTGCTTTAAGTGCTTGAACTCGACTGTTGTTTGTTTAGTTGAGTTTCATGTATAAGTAGAATTAAAATAAATAAATAAATAAATAAATAAACTGTGCTGCTAAATATATGCTCATTGATTTTGATGCGTCTTTTCTATTCCCGGTTTGATGACTTTTGATGTCTAAGTTAAATCTAAATAAGCATAATATGAACAAACAAGTTGTGGTCAAATTTATATAAAGAAAAATTTATGTAGGATTAATAATTTAAAACATCATCGATTTGTATATTTAGTATGCGACTTAATCTCAAAGTTCTCTTCTAACAGTTGATGATAAATATTGTTCAAATGTGGAAGAAGAAAAATGAAATAAAAACGGTTTTTTTCAATAGATGAGGGGAAGATAGATTAGAGTGATCTTCGGACACAACTTCGGGGTCTTCCATAGAAATCATGAGCCAGAGGAGACCATTAGATACACCGGGCAGTGAAAGGCTTAGAGGTATCCCCTCGGGAAGTTAGGTTTCGTCCGCCCGTGCGTTCGTTAAAAGGTAAGGACATGCTATTCTTTTAGGTGTAAATGTTTGAGGTGTTTCCGAGAGAAAAAATGTAAAGTTCCCCTACATCCCCCGAACTAGCTAGTTCAGAAAAGGCACGTACATCGGTGTCACCAGCCTCCTATCCTAATTAATAGGTAATGTTTAATTGTTCTAAACAAATTGTTGAGGTCGGTTTCCGATTATTCATTTGATCAGAGAGACAATTAGGATTTACGGACATCACGTTTTTCACACGCGTATTATCCATACTATATTTATAACATAAATAAGACGAATTAAATTTAAGTTATATATAATTAAATGTATAAAAAAATAATGACACTCAGCCCAACAATTAGACAAAAGATACGTTGAGCACCGATGAGATTTGACCATTCCAGCCAGCACAACGTTGAGCTCATCATCAATTTTTTTTACAGAACAAAAATCCTGGGATCACACCAATGCTGACTTTCATGATTTACCAGGATTCAGCAATGACCCTATGTGTACACTTTAATCATTATGAATATTATCAAATCTTTATGAATATTGACCAATTTGGCCCTGAAGAAAGGACAAAGCAGAATGCACCAATCCGTTTCAAATGTATATCCAGCTATTTAGTCTTCAGAAAGGCTAACAATCACTACGAAAAACAATAATTTGCACGAAAATTGTTTTTGTTTTCTAACAATTAGCCTTGAGAAAAATTATTTTATTTAACTTCACAAACTCAGCTTTACTTTATGCAAGCCGAAAATATGAAATTAGATGTAGTTTCAATATCTTTCTCCAAATAAGTAAACTCACTTATTTACAATGAATTCACCACTATTACTCGAAAATTTTTCTATATTTTACAGAGGAACACAATTAGATTATCATCATATTCCGATGAAAGGAATACAGAAGTAGAAACAGCTCTTAGTAGAACTGTGTGGAAACTAACAAAGCATGGATTTTCTTGAGCAATAGCAGGACGACCACAAAGAAATATAACTTTCAAAGGAAGCCATGATCCTATAGCATTTACAAAAAGACATGTCATCGAAAGAAAATCGGTTTTTCTCCTAAAAAATAATTAATGTTTATAATGATAAATTACATTAGGAAATGCACAGAAATAATACAGTCTTCTGAAGTTTTTGAAAAAGTGTGGGTTGCATCAAGACGAAGAACTCTACGCAATTTTTATGGGCGTGGCGCTTATGAAACTAAGAATCTAAAATTGTCATACTTATGGAATTTAGAAATGATTGGGAAAAATTTTACGGATATCGTGCAATTTATAGTGATATAAAAAATAAACAAAGTCAGCAACTGAAAAGCGACCAATTTGCTCTGTTCTTAAATATTTGACATCCTATCATGACAAATTGGCAAAACTACTATGTACCAGGATAAAATATTACTATTGATGAACAATTATTTTTATCCAAAGTCATGTGAAAATTTATTCATTTATTTATTATTAAATCTGGTATTAAATACTGGTTCACAACGGATTTAACATTGCAAGTCCATCATCTATGGATTTCCGTATTTAACTAAAAATGGAAATAAGCCACTATCAATGTCTTTGGTTGTGTTCATTATCATAGAACTAATAGTGCTGTTCACTGCGATAGGAACGAGATAACGGGTAATATTTTCAAAAGCAAACAACTGGCTACAAAACTTTTAGAAAACAATACCACTTCAGTTGGAACTACAACTTTAAATAAAAGGAATTACTGAAAATTGTCATGCAAAAAAAGATATAAATTGCCCAAATTTTTAGGTTGTCCATTCACTGCCACACATATTTAAAATTATTTGAACAAAAATTAGGAGACAAGAATTAGTAAATTTAGTACACACGTATAAACATACATACACATATGCGGAACCATTTAAACGTAACTTTATAAACGGCTTAAACGGTCTACCGTCCGTTTGCCTTGTCCGGTTTTGGGAAATCCTTCAAAAAAATAGAAAGCAATATCGTTCCGCTATTATTGCTGATGTTTGTCAAGCTTTTGCCGGTATTCATTTGTTTGATCAGGATATAATAAGTCTGGTTGACGCCGGACCGTTTACTTATTTACGCAAAAAGCTTTTTTCAAAAAAACTAAATACTCTTGGAAAAAGTTTGCTGTATCTGAAGACAGCAGCTGACAGCAGCAGTAAACATGCTGCAGTAGGTTGCAAAATCACCGATGTTACATTTAGGTAACAAAATTCGTATTTAGGAATCGATTTCGTTCGCACCTTCGGTTTCGCAAAAGACGTTTTTTGTGAAAATCTTAACACTGACCATAATTTGAGCGCAGAATAAGCCAGTAAACTGGAAGCTATGAGAAGCGCTATACCCTCTTACATGATCGAAGAATTGGCTAGAACTTCTTTAATTTTTTATTCCGTCGATGCAAGGGACAATAAACCTATCACACAAAAACATTTCGCTGTGTCACCATCAGTAGAAAATGTAGTAGTTTCCACTAATTGATAGAACGCTCTAGCAGTTATAGAAACATCCCAAAGCCTTTGTCTTCACCTGTTACGTTAGTGATTAAGCCAGGAAAGGTTTGACTGTGTCTGGACGCATGGAAACTGAACAGCGTTACGGTTAAAGACGTTTATGCTTTACTATTTATCGATGGAATATTGAGTAGATTACCGAAGACCGAATGCGTTACAAGCCTTGACTTAAAAGATGTCTTTTGACAAATACCGTTAGATGAAAATTCAAAAGAGAAGATAGTCTTCACTGTGCCTGGTCCCCGATTTTGACAATATCGTTTGAATCATGCAACGCATCCCAAACTATGTGTCAATTAATAGACAAACTAATCATACCTCATCTACGTCATCAAGTGTTTGTTTACTTAGACGATTTGGTAATTATCTCTGAGGCTTTTATTGATTAGTGGACAAAGTGATTCCAACTCATCAATGTCGTCAAGTTTTTGTTTGATTAGATGATTTGGTGATTATTTCTGAGGCGTTTACTGAGCATCTCCAAACATTATCTAAAATTGCTTTGTGTATACAGAAAGGTAACTCAACTATTAATGTGGAAAAGAGTAAGTTCTCGCAGAAAGAAGTAAAGTACCTGCAACATATTATATATAGGCACCATCGAAATAGATCCTGACAAAGTCTAGGCTATTCGTTACTATCCTTTGCCGTAATCTGTTCGCCAATTACGAAGATTCTTAAGTGTTCATGGTCGTTTTATATTTCGCACACTTGTCCACACCCATGACTGACATGTTAAAGAAAAAGAAAACTTTTCAATGTTATACCTGATTCGTTGCCTTGTTTTCATTCCAAAGATTTCGAAGATATTGATTGTTTACAAATGGATAAGTCCTTCTTAGAAGAATTGACTGATTATGTAGAAATTGCTTTGACTTCCGATGCGTTTCAATCACTGCAATATGCGGGTTTAAGATATCGTTTGCAGTCAAAGCTAAAGAAATACCGGATATAGAGATTCGAAACGGTTTCATTTACAAGCGAACGGAGTACTCTACAGAAGAATCAATACAGCAACAAAATTCGTGGAAATTACGGGTTTCATCAGATCTAACTGATGGCTTAATAAAACGTGCTCATGAACATCCATTTAGCACTGACGGAGGCATAGCCAAAATCATTGATCGCTTAAAAATGTTCTTCTACGGGCCGAAAAGGTTGACATAAATTGCAGATTTTGTTTCTTCCTATGACGTGTGTAAACAGACGAAAGCACCGAATCAAATTTTAAGACCACCTATGGGTTAACCATTAATTTTTGTTCAATCTTTTCAAAAGTTATATCTCGATTTATTTTTGGTGTTCTCAATCATCTGTCGAAGTTTCACTTTCTCGAACCTAGCAGAAAACTCAATGCTCAACATATAGTTGAGCGTATCTTCCACATTTTTGGCGTACCTGCGTCAAATACAATTGATAACGGTGTGCGACTCAATTCCTCCTTTTTGCAGGCCTTGTGAGAAAAATATAGTATAGCAGCTTATTCTTAACGGGCTATTGTGAGCGAACACGTAAAGCGATTTCTTTTAGCCGCCATCAGAGCATACATTAAGCTCTCTCAACGAGTTTAGGATAAAAACTTATCGTCCATTAGCTGTGCCCTGAGAAGCGAGCACAGGTTTCTTACCTTACTGCGTTCCATTCGGTCAAAATAGGTTAAGTAATGGCAAGTCGTATGTGCTATTACGGAACACCACTCTTTTACAACATCCCTCTTCATCTTTAAGAATTGACGAAAAGTTCGAATTGATTAGAGAAAAGGGCCGTGAAAATATTAGGAAATCCTATACCCTTTGCGCACCTTCTTACAGCTTACGTTCACGTTCCGTAACCTATCACAATGGACAAACAGTATTCAGAAGGAACTTTACTCAAAGTTGCTTATGAGTTCAAAGAACTTAAACCCAAAAATTTAGGCATATTTCATGTTAAAGACATGTTAAGACTTGCGTACATGATCACTTTATTTAATTGCATGCAGCTGTTGATGCGTTCTTCTGCATTCACACACAATACCTATTTTGGAACATACAGTTGAAAATAAAAATTTTTTCTATTAGAAATCCAACCCTTTGTCAGAGGAGTTGGTAATTTTTCGCATATAAAGATTTTTGACCTAATTTAAAAGAGTTTTGACGGGAAGAAAAGAAAAAAAATGATTATTGTCGTGAACGGTAAGAAAAGGAATTTTGCGAAAGAAACGTATAATTTAACTTTGGTGACGGAAATATGTGAGGATTAATAAAATCTATAAAAGGAAAATTAAATTAACTAAATTTGGACACCATCAATTGTGGTTCAGGTCACTCTTCAATTTAAGTGGTTTTATCAAGATTATGCGTGCGCTGGAAAACAAAAATATGCACAGTACGGAATAGTGAGTTAAGAATTAAAAAAAAATGTAACAAATAGAAATTTGATCAAAGACGGCTAGTACTATTAACTTGTGACTATAAAACAAAAGAAAAAAAAAGTGCTTTTCTACAACATACCTAAAGTAAAAGTACGAACATTTACACTTGGAATTTCGCTTTGGACATAGCCTTTCAACGATTGTCAATGGTATGTGACATAATTATAAAACAACCACAAAAAGAACATGAGGTATAACTAAATTTTTTATCTTATGAGAGGAAAGCAGCGTAGAGATCTTCGGACCCAACTACGAAGTCTCCCATAGATTTCACGGGCCAGAGGGAGGGCGGTTAGAGAATGGCCCTGGACTGAAATAAGGTCCGTTCGGTAGGATAGGTTGCGTCCGTCTTGCTTTTCTAGTATATTTCTTTCTTGCGTACCCGTCGGAGTAGCGTCCAAGAGACCAAATTACAAAGTTGATCTCTGGTGGCAGTCCCATTGATCGAGCAATTAATAGTCGAGAGAAAGTTACACCTCTGTTTGGTCAGAGTAAAACTATTTTGATTATAAAATTTATTTTTTTAATTTATTTTCATAAATTGACAACTGAATAATTCGTTTTTTACAATTCAAAATCCCAAATTTTTTCAAAAATTTAACAAGAAAAAGAAACATTATAAGCAGAAGCAAGCATATTCAACAATATTATGGAAATATAATTGTTATATAGTGTAGTTCAGTGAAAAACCACTGTAACATCTTTACTACAGAAAGGAGATTCCATAATTCGAACATGGTGCTCAAACGATCAAGCCGAGTTGTCAAGGTTAACCGAAGAAGGGAGCTACATGATGTTGCATTATCAAACCAGATGAACGAAGAAAGCAAGAATTTGTTTTTCGAATAAAAAGGTAGCAAGCGTCGTATCTGCAGTTAATTTTCCTTTCCACTTATTTAGATAATTGAATATTATACTCATCGCATTTTGCAACTTGTTTACTATTTCGCAACCAAATTCAAGTGATGAATATATGTCATTATTAGTATCCTATCGTCCTACGTGACAATCACTAAATTTTGAGAAGAGAGTCAGAACAGTAAACCGAATACAAAATTGGAGCCAGAAGGGACTCTTGCGGAGCACCATAAATCAGAAAAACTAAAAGGCAAACACGGCTATATATTTCAGGTAGAAAGCTTCAGATTAATTTAATTTCAAGAAGCGGAAAACCAAGAGATATCATATAGAAAGTTAAATCATTATTCTAAACAGGATCAAAGGCTTTTTCAACGCCAAAAAGACCTATGCCAGTGGATTGCTTCACCACAAATTTGCTTTAACAAGACGGCATGTGGATGCCAGTATTATGCTGATTGCTGAAATCAAGCTGTTCATTAGAACAATATTTTTTCAGGAAGTTTTCTTAATATTTTGCTTTTAATAACCCTCTCAAAGATTTTGGTTCGAAATCTCAAGAGACTAATAGGCCGATAACTGTTAACATCGTTTGATAGTTCGTCTAGTTTAGAAATGGGAGATGGCAAACTTTGGTTGATTTGCTAATTGGGAAAATATTGGAGATTGTTGCAAGAGCTAATTATGCATACAAAACTTCGAATTCCTTCATGAGGTGTAGTTTGTAAAACTGTATTTTGGATGCCATCCATAGCTGGAGACTATCTTGGGCATATGTCACGCACTAAACATTTAAGCAAGTGATCATTGTATAGCCTTCTTCCAAGGCATGAACTATAATTGATTTCAATCTTGCTACCGTAGAATTAACCACGCACGAGAGGTTAAGCTACAGGAAGCTCGTTGATTTTTTAGAAATCTTTCTGCAAGATCTTGACCTTTATTACTGCGAAGAGAAAGTATACCATCTTGATACTCAAATGATGGAATGATGTTGCGTTTCTTATGCAGCAATTTACTTGCAACCTTTATCCGAAAATACGTTCAAAAACTTGAATATTTGACTCTCGGTTCTATAAACATTTCTGATTCTAATTACGTTCAGAACATGGTTGGAAAGTCTAAGAAAATTAGTGCTGGGAAACTTTTTGGACACTGATCGTTATCTATTTTCTCTATTGTGGTTATGGAGAGCTTAAAGGCCTGGATTATTCCTTGGCCTGTAGGTTGAAGCAAAGCCGCCGTATTAGGAGGTAAGAATGTCACTTTTATGTTTGGATACATAGTTTCCAGTTTGCGAGGATGTTCTGGTGCATTGTCCCAAACAAGAAGTGCTTCAAAGTCTAAATTCTGCTTTTTTAAATAAGTTTCAACTTCAGAACGAAACAATTCGGGAACCAGTCACAAAAAATTCGCGAATAAAGAAATTTATAATCGCGAATATGGGAATTGGGTCGCATTTTTTTAGTCCGCGAATAAAGGAAACGCGAATAAGGAGCTTTTACTGTACTTGAAGTGAATTTGAACAAAAAGAAAAATATGCACCAATGAACCGTGTAGAATTACCATAAAAATACAAGGCTATTGATTTAAAAAGCTTTAAGGGCAGACAAAGACACTGCATCTTGATGCAAGCTTCGTTCACTAGGAACAGTTGTTGATTCATCAGATCTAATTCATGTTGGTGGGAGACTTCAGAACTGCACGTTGGATTTTGATAGTCAACATCCCACCATATTATCAAAACTTGTTTAATAAAGCGCTAATCGCAAATTCTCATCACATATTTTGGCATGCAGCGCCGCACTAGTTTATCGCTGCCACTGGGCACCAGTGTTGGTTGATCAGTGCAGAAGAACGAGAAACTTCGCAATAGTTTTCTCAGTTAGCTTTGTTTCGCATTTGCCATCCGCCTATGCTATGTGATTTCCAAAGTTGTAACCTTAGAATGAGCGCATATTGAGTAAGACCATTTTTAAAAGGTCATAACAGTCATTTCTTGACCAGTGTCATTTTCGAAGATATATAGCCAAACTTTTATTATTTTTGAAATATCTTTTTTTTTTTTGGTATGTTGAACAGAGATGGACTAAGCCAATAGATTTGTGGCTTATATGTCCAAATAATAAACTGTTGTAATTTTTAGTCACGATTACGTATAAAACGTAACAAAAAAAAAAAGAGCGGCCGTAATAACTGGAGTAAGCATGTTAAATGTAATTGTGTGTGTGTGTGTAAGTGTGCTTGTTGAGTTCTTGAAAGTCAGACAGTGTTGCAAACTTTGGCTGAAAACGAAAAGGAATGTTATGGTAATTGAAAATGATTGAACGCAAAAAAAAAAAAAAAGGAAAGAGGAGGAGAAAGAAAAATTCTAAAAGGATAAATTGGCTTTTCTAATAAAGCAAGTTAGTTCCCCGAGATGACGTACATTTTTTGCTGCAAAGAGATCAAGGAGACAGGCATATAACTTGAAGAAGCTAAAGGAATCTCTAATGCCATCAAGCCTGTGACATCTGAAGATTAGATGCTCAGTAGACTCAACAACATTGCAAACTTCACATGGTATAGCGCGAATCATTTTTAAATAAACTTTGTCATAAGTGTGACCACTCATGAGTCTATAAAGGATTTTGATTTCCCAGGAATTAAAAGAAGATACAGAGAAGGGTTTGAATTGAAATGTGGGATTTAATTTATAGAAAAGACGATTGGATTTAACGCGCGCGATTACTTTAAATTCGTCGTTTAGTTGTTGAAGGATGTGGTTGCGAATTGCCCGAATTGCTTCATTGGGAGTATATTTGATGGACAAAATTGTCCCATCAACACGAGCTCTCCCTGCATGAAAGTCGGCTTTTAGATTTAAAAAAAAGCCGCAGTGGCCAGGTACCCAAACGAGGTGACAGTCATCCACTTGAGATTCGTGCAACGTCTTGTGAATGTCAAACACATATTGATTTTCTGCATCTCTTTTATTTATTAGAAGTAGAGCTGACCTGCTGTCAGAAAAAATAACAAAACGTCTGATACCATCGGAAATAGCAACCATGATAGCATGTCGAATGGCGAGCAACTCAATAAAAGTAGAGGAAAGTTCCTCTTCCACTTTGACTCGAAGTATTGTTTCAGATAGATGTTTCACGACCGAGAAGCCAGATACATTATGTCCGACAGAACCGTCAGTGGCATATATATCATATCCGTTGTTGTAATAAAAAAGGAGCTTTTCTTGGCATAACAACCTTATACAAGAGAAGTTGACATTTTGTTTTGAGGTAGAGATCGGTTCGAGAATGTTCATGAAGACTTTGCATTTGCTGGCAATGAAATTCAAGGGGGGAATTGAATCTAACTTATCAAAAATATGACGAAGTTTTTGATAGCAAAAAGTATAGCTGCAAGTGACAGTATCACTGAGAGATATAATTTCCTGAAAAAAGGAAGGACTTATCATCTTGACTTTAATTAACTCCTTGGCAGTGCAAAAAAGAGCTCTTTCGGAAACTGGCCATTCACCAGATATAACATTGAGAATATGTTGAGCAGTTGAGGGGGTCAGTCCAGTACAACGCTTCAGCATTCGGTTTTCAAATGCTTGTATACGTTTTTCAATATATTTTGGGAAATTGCAACATATGGAATGTCCAAATTCAATTTTGGACCTGACTAAAGATTTGTAAACGGTCAAAGCATTTTTGGGAGGCAAGTCTGCCTGATTGTTTGTCATGAGTTTGATGATGTTGCATCCAGACTGACAATCTTTGAACGCCTTTTCATAATGCCCACGAAGGGTTAAGCTGTCATTTAAAATTCTCCCAAGAAATCGAAGAGATTTTACCTGATTAACTTGGGTACCTTTGATAAGAAGTCTGATTTCACGTTTAGAACCTTTCGCAAAATAGATAGTGTTTGTCTTGCTGGGGTTAAAATAGAAATTAAAATCAGCGCATGCATCGAAAAACAAGTTCGCTTTCATCGAGAGGTTATTGACAGCTGCTGGAAAAGATGAGTCCGCAGATACGATTGGAAAATCGTCTGCATATTGAAAAATGTGAGTTTTGTCATCTTGAAGATCATGCAAAGAAGCTGCGTATAAATTGAAGAGTATGGGGCTTAAACAACTGCCTTGTGGGATACCACCGCATATTTCAACTTTTTCGGTAACCATCACCAACACACGCTTGGATAAAAAATTAAGTATCCACGGCCGCATTTGAAGAGGAATCGAAAAGATTAGGAGAATTCTACCGAGCTTAATCAAGTTGACACAGTCATAGGCTTTGCTGATGTCCAGGGAGAGCATGACAACCATTTGCCCTGCTTTTTTTAAGCTGGCTATGAGAAAACACAGTTCATTAACGCACACATTCGTAGATTTGCGTTTTTGATATGCGTAAGACCGAGCTGGAATAATGTTCTTAGTTTTCAGGAAAGCAGTTAGTCTCTCCTTAACCATGAGGTTGATGGTCTTTATGAATACAGATATTAGTGAAATTGGTCTGAAGCTACTTAAATCATTTAAGTCTTTACCTGACTTGGGAAATATTTTTGAAATATTATTCAACAATGAAAAATTATTGCTTTTGTGTAATACTCAATTTTTACTAACCACGAAGTTGTTGTCAAGTTGTTTTTTTTTCTGGGCTGCCAACACTCTACCGCACAACTAGCGGCAAATTTAAGCCTTGCGTAAATTTTGGTACATTCTTTATTTCACTTTCAGAGTTATCGAGTTATCTCAAATTCACTAAACTTAATCCATGCACTGCAAAACATATTATATTCATCCTTAAGGACAGTTTCTTTACTTTTACCTACAGAGACTTTAATGCACGAGGTGTTTCGGAACTATTTGTCAGAAAGTGCGCAAAGAGTATTATGAGGTGGTTATATTGGTTCATTTCTGTTTACGATATTTTTAAATGATCAGATAGAATTTCCGGACTTTGCAATTTATAGCGCAAGCAAGGGTTGTGAAGTGCTATACAAACATTCTCAAGCTTCCCCATTTTCCTTGGATCGTGTCTGCTTTCCCGCTCTTTTATTAAAATACGCCGTCGACCTTGACATTTTTTAAAAACTTTTATATATAACAAGACGAATTATACGCAATCGACTATAAGCGTTGGCGAATTAAGACTATTAAGTAGACAAGTGGAAAAGAGAATAGAAAACAGAATTAATTTACTTACCTTTCACAAATTTCAAATTATTGTCTTGATTCAGCTGTGTGTAAGTAACAAATTTTGTTTGGAATTTGTTTCATCTTTAATTTACAGTTTTTTTTTCTTATAAATGCTGGTCAAAACAACCTAACGTAAAGCTCAAGCAATTTTGCCTACGGCTGTATTGGCAGTTTTGAGAAAGCGATTCTCGCTATAGCTAAAAGGTCAAAAATAAAACCTTATTAACATCGTGCACAATCAGTGCCAAGGAATACAAAAAAAAATTTTTTTTAAACAAATCGATCATCAATCATCATACAATTGATCATACAATTAAACATTGTACGCTTTGCCGTCATGTAAAAACAAAATAAAACTAATCTATCTTCATCACTGAAATAAACGTAAAAAATGTATATGGTGGTAGATGAATAATTTAGATTAAACAGAACATCAATTTACAACATCCGCTTATTTAATAAAGGAAATCAGCTCTTTGAGTAATCCTTAATCAAAGGTAAGCTGCGATGATTGTAAGGTTAGAATTAAGATAGATTGTTTTCATAATCAGTATATGTAAATCTGTTCTGAGTGCTATTTCCTTGAAATCAATACTGGATTTAATAAGTATACAGAGGCCATCATACCCATCGTTTCTGAACTTTGTCACAGAAGAAAACTTCAAAATATTTAAATTATCATTATTGTCCGATCCAAACACCTCCATAAGAATATAAGAACCCAACACATTGCTGCTTAAATAGAAGTCCAAAAATTCAATAATCACGAAGAGCAGCCTCTAAGGAGAACATATATAATTTTTTCTGTAACGCGGCCTTTGGATGTTTCCGAATTGAAGTCAAAAATGGAATTGATTTGAGTATTTAAAAATTTGTCGTATTCACATTGTGCTAACAAAGCCACAGAAATTACTGCATACTCTGCAAAAAATTTGCTGGTAATTGTCTCTCTCGTTTTTGGCCAATCTAGTGACAACATCGATGGGAACAAATTTGCATTAGTGTTGAGTGTAAACCGAGGAATATTACTACAAAACTCTCTGGAGTTGAATTCATAGTAAGACAGCTGCAAGAGAAATATATAAACAAACGTAAACATGTTATTCCTTTACTCTAGCTGCTAGAAATGGAATTGTTTTTCTTTTTTGAATTTAAATTTGTGAATTAACTCGTACCCAAAAAGGAGGAAAAAGATTATAAGACTTACGCGCTGCCAACTGCACTACCGAGGCTCTCTTGCACCTGCCTTTTTTTGCTATCAAATACTTCACCATATTTTTGACAAAATAGATTCAATTCCTTTGTGGAACTTTATTACCAACACGAGAGTCTTCATGAACATTTTCGAATCGATCTCTACCTCAAAACAAAATGTATATTTCTCTTATATGAGGACGTTATGCCAAGAAAAGCTCCTTCTTTATTACAAGAACGGCTATGATATATATGCCACCGACGATTCCGTCGGACATAATGTATCTCGCTTCTCGGTTGTGAAACATCTATCTAAAATAGTACATCGAGTCAAAGTGGCGGAGGAACTTTCCTCGACTTTTATCGAGTTGTTTGCCATCAGACATGCTATCAAGGTTGTTATCACTGACGGTATCAAAATATTCGTTGTTTTTCTGATAGCAAGTCAGCTCTACTTCTAATAAATAAAAGAGATGCAGAGAATCAATACGCCTTTGATATGCATGGATGTTACATGAGTCTCAAAGGGATGACTGTCACCTTGTTTGGATACCTGGCCACTGTGGTTTTTTTTAAATGTAAAAGTCGACTTTCATGCAGGGAGAGCTCATATTGATGGGACAATTTTGTCCATCAAATACACTCTCAACCAGACAATTTGGGCAATTCTCAACCACATCCTTCAACAGCTAAATGACGGATTTAAAAAGATTGTGTGTGTTAAATCCAATCGCCTTTCCTACGCAATAAATCCCATATATCAATTCAAATTTTTTTCTGTGGCTTGTTTTAATTCCTGGGAAACTCCTGGTCACACTTATGATAAAGTTTATTTACATATACCATGTGATGTTTATGAAGTTTGTGAAGGTTCTTTTTGCTTCTTCAAGTTATATGATGGTCTCCTCGATCTCTTTGCAGCAAAAAATGTACGTCATCTCGGGGAACTAACTTACTTTATTAGAAAAGCGAATTTATCGTTTTAATTTATTTTTTGCGTTCAATCGTTGTCTATTACTATCTATCTAGCATTTCTTTTTTTGTTTTCAGCAAAAGTTTGCGGCACTGTTTGACTTTTAATAACTCAACCAGACAAATACACACACATTTACTCTTAACTTACCGGCTCCAGTTATTACGGCCGCTCTTTTTTTGTCGCGGTTGATATATACTTCTTATCAAAATTTACGACAGTTTATTATCTGGACATATAAGCCACAAATCTATTGGGTCAGTCCATCTCGACTCAATGAACCAAAAAGAAAGAGGGAGGAAAGAAAAATTTGTTAAAAGTAACTACAATTTGTTTTTAAATATCGAGTTAAATTGAGGTATCTCACAACTTCCTTTCATGCTTGTTCATTGAAAACGGAAAGAAGAAGAGCCGCGACGAACAAGAAATGATCACCACGAGACGGATGAGTAAGTCGAATAACATTATTAGAATACTCCAACGACCTATAAGGCTGATGGTGTTGATATTTGGTGGAAAGGTGGAGGCACCTCAATTGATGCAGTTGTGGCAGGAAGTTAGAAGCTATCTGCTTGGTGGTTTCTTTATGAAAAACCAACAAACGTCAAATCGCGTCTTATTTTTTACGTCTCTCAAAGTTGTTAATGCATTGCCTTGGAAACTTTGACGGTAAGCGTTGAAAAATTGGCGGTAATGGTACATGATTGGCCTCGTGACGACAATGAACTGTATCCCAAAAGAGAACAAGACAGTAACTACGACTATAGTTGCTTAGTTACGTGACAACTCCCAGAACCCAGAGGTCGATTCATGACAGACGAAGTCGAATAAGCTCGACGGCAGTTTTTGCGATTAAATTGTTGACTACCAAAATCGAATCAACTCATTGAGTAGCGAGTTTATAACTGTCGGCAATGTATACAATTTTGGTATATATAAAATTCATCACATAAATCATATAAAATTGAAGGGAGAGAGAGAGGGAGAATAAAACAAAATATCATTACGAAATAGACGTATTTGATACGGTTAATAAATGTAAATAAAGTCTAACTAATCTAATTAATGACGGAAATTTTAAAATGTTGCAAAAAGCGTCAAAAAATTACTATTATGAAAAAGAAATTAAGAAAAAAATTGTTGGAAAATATTAAAATAATTGCAAGCTTATTAAACAATATATCTGAAATAGCGTCAACAAGTGCTCAGTCGTGAAACAATTGCTGAGCATTCAAAAACAATCCATCCAGACGAAGGAGGGTGGAGCTAATAAGAATAACAGGAGCTCGAGATTTGAAAAAAAAAAATGTTAGAATGAGTTTAATTTGTTAAACTATTGTTATGAAATTCGCTTTTTACAAGATACAGTCCGTATCACTAGATCGTGGATATTTTGATCAAGAGAAATGCACTTCAAAGTTCTTTTATTTTACTACTTTGTCTTTCACAACAGTAGGAATATTTATTTACAATTTATTTTGGCCGTACTCTCAACTTCTACGTTCTTGCCAGACTAACCCTACTTTTCACAAATATTCGAGTTATATACAATTTTACAAGAATGTTACTATACCTAAATTTATGGTTATGGTCTAATCCCAGCCTGGTTTTTCCTCTAATCGTTTCCATCGGCCTGCACCTGCATGACGAGCCTGCGAATATGCACTTAGCTTTTACCTGTTTGCTTTTCCGCTAATCGTTTTCATCAGCCGGCAGCTGTATGAGGCGCCTGCGAATGCTCATTTGGTTTTCCCTTCTTTAGGGGATTTATTCTTACGAAAATTACTTAGCTGACATTTAACTGAATTTGGGATTTTCGTAACACTATGTTTTATTTCGGTTCGGATTTTTTCTCAAATTGTTGTTACATTGTTATCAAAATTATCTACATAAATTTACTCTTGTTTGTTTTGTGTTGTGTCGTTCAATTTCATATGTCGAACACAAATATTACACCAGCCAATACAAGTGCTTGCAAATTGTATTGTTTCAACCGAAGAATAACGACTCTAGGTTCCACTTCACAATATTTTCCATCATTCCTTTAAAATGCCTATTGTGTACTCTATTATTGAAATATATTCCATAAAATGAACATTCGTCTAGTCCGTTGAATTGCAAGGCACCACGGCTCCAGATGATACCCGGAATCATTTGTGGTGTTACGAAAATCGCAAATTCAGTTAATGTCAGCTAAGTAATTTTCGTAATAATAAATTCCCTAAAGAAGGAAAAACCAAATGAGCATTTGCAGGCGCCTCATGCAGCTGCCGGCTGGTGAAAACGATTAGCGGAAAAGCAGACAGGTAAAACCTAAGTGCAGGCCGATAAAAACGATTAGAGGAAAAACCAGGCTGGGATTAGACCATAACCATAAATTTAGGTATAGTAACATTCTTGTAAAATTGTATATAACTCGAATATTTGTGAAAAGTAGAGTTAGTCTGGCAAGAACGTAGAAGTTGAGAGTACGGCCAAAATAAATTGTAAATAAATATTCCTACTGTTGTGAAAGACAAAGTAGTAAAATGAAAAAACTTTGAAGTGTATTTCTTTTGATCAAAATATCCACGATCCAGTGATACGGACTGTATCTTAGTAAAAGCGAATTTCATAACAGTAGAATAATGGTATATTTGTTATACAACCTAAAATATCAATATTTAGAGCACATACACCTACATTAATTATCTAATAACCAAGAATTCCGGGATATGTTACTTTTAAATTTCTTTCTTCAAATCTCACCCTTATATGAATTTTTCCAAATCGAATCAGAGGCTGCCTCTCCGTATTTCAAGTTGATTGCAATAACTTGGCTGTCGTGATCACAAATCTAAAAAAAAAATAGAACATATTTGCGTGCATACACTAACATTTCTATATAATAAATATCATCGTAACATTTAGCATATGAAACCCTTTCTATTATAGATCGTGTGGTCATTTTCGTTTGGCTTTTGTGAGCCCAGTTTTGTCTATAAATCCTATTACTGTTAAAATTTGAAAAAAGGTTATAAAAAAGTGTTCATTTACATCCTGGAATTTTATATTTCCTCATGAACCATTCATTATATTTCAAACCATCCCTGTTGAACCCTATGCAGTGAAGGCATTATTTTTACTCTATTTGATGGAGTATTTTTGATGAAACTTTTCACAACCTAAATAAAAAATGGTTGCACCCACGCACTGAAAACTGCCACTTGCTAAATATAGTAAAGTTCACAACAATTCTAAAACGGATGGAACAACGATGAATAGGTGGCCTTCAAATTCTATTCTATCATGTAAATATGAAGTACTTCATTTTACTTAATATGAATAAATCTCAGAAGTATATTTTCTTATGTGAGAAATATAATGTTGAATGAATACGTTATACAAATTTACGCTTGCGATGATAAAGAAAGCGCATTACTTCTGTGTCTTAACACTTCCTATGAGATCAGCAAAGGAAAGACTTAGGCGCTTTTGCGTCCCCTGCCATAAAAAGATCCCAGCTAAAAAAGTAAAACAAAACGTATTATGCGTTGGTTTGTAATTGCGCGAAAAATCATTCAAAGATTGCTATTTGCAAACAAAACCACTATAAAACATAAATAATATATCGTTAAATAAAGTAAATTAATAACTAAATTTTAGGTGATAGGTTAGATAATTCACAATTAGATCAAATGTAAAGTTTTAACTGAAAATGAGTTTGAGATTTTTATAATTTTTGTTGAAGATCCGGTTGCTTTTATTCGGCATGACGGCAAGAAAATAATTTCGAGTAATAGTTTTAAAGATATCTTACTTAAAAGATAAAAGTACGATGATAATGGTTATTCAGTACCTAACGAAAATTAATAAATTGGCAACGTGTTAATGTATTTTTATGATTCATGTTATGTCGAATATTTGTCCTGTAATTATCTAAACCTAACTGGAAGTTCTAAACTAAAAGCTTATCATAACGAACTCCTAACAATTGTCCTAATTGAGCGACAAGAAGAAGCAAGGAATGATCCATAACATCAAGTACTCTTTACATTAGGGTTACGGATCGCAAATTACCTGCAGGATTTCTATTCCTAAGATGAAAGAGGACACAAAATAAAGTAAATTGTCTATAAAAACATCTCGCGCAAGTTCGAAATGCATTACACAAACAAATTATCTTTGTCACTATATAATTTTATTCGCATGAATGGTCGAATAGGCAACGGATTTCAAGTCAATGGTCGTGTCTTCAAATATCTAGTGCAGTAGAGTTTTTAATAAAACCGACAGGCATAGATGCTAGTGATCAACTGCTTTAGTTTTAGAATTTATTTCTGTGGGTAAATTAATTATAATAATAATAATAATAATATCTAACGTTTTATTTGCGTCTATTGCAGTTTTGCTTATACCTAGCATTTCACTAGAAATTTTTAGAAATTATATACATATATTTAATAAATCTTCATAAAATTTACGTTGTCCGTTTATTGTAATGTATTGAACCTTTCGAATTTTTATGCATTTTGCATATTATTTATTTGAGATTACAAATTATATCTTTAATCTCATCTAAAAAATTTTTATTAATTGATTTATCCTTGTTTGCAACAATAAACCTTTTATTGCAATTTATTTAACCTAGAAAGTTAACTGTTTACTCATTGGATTTTGGTAGACATTAATAAATACAAATAAAAAATAAAACAAATATCAAACTTCACGTTAGTGGTGGGCCAAACTTATTTAAAACATATCTAATTTTGAAAAATATTTAAATATTAAGATGCAAGAAATATTTTCTCAATATTTTTAGATAATTGCTTGTCTCATCAATACAATCAAAACGACTAACATATATTATAGCAATATTTTGTATAATAACAATAATATTTTGTATTTGATGTATAGTTATGAAATAAGTCGAACGTATCATAGCAAATATGAAATTTTATGGTGCAGAAATAGTAAAAAGTTTTGCTCAAACACAGTTTCAATACAAGAATGTATGAATACAATTTCTACTATCGCGGCAGTGGAATTTATGAAACCTCTGCCTAAAAAGGCATTTTCAATAATTCATATAAGGAGTTTGTAAAAGTTAGAACCAAAATGCTTTCTGAAGAAGAATTATTAGAGGACGTATAGAAGGTGGAGAACGGGTCGTTTAGACAGCAAAAGCTACTTGCTTTAATTAAATTCATTAGGGTCTTACCTCTATTTTTCGTAGTTTTAAGGATAACATTCGTAAACTCGTCAAAGAGGAAAATATACAGAAGCAATGACGATATTTGGATGAACGTTTAAAGGTCTAATTATGACCACATACAAGAATGAGACGAAAGGGATACGTTTAAAGCATATGCCGTTTCTGATAAGAATACCAACGCCACCATACCCGTTAGTAAATTTTAGATGTGAGTAGAACTCACTGGAACCAAAGATTTCACTGAGCAAGTAAAAGTCCATTTGATTAGAGTTCAAATAAAGTCGAGGGATGAGAAATTACGTCTAAAACTTTGAATGGTATACTCTAGAAAGGAAATCATGTTTGTTGAGGCAAGTTCAACAAATTGGTGTTCGCCGCATGGAGAGCATCATACGAATTCGCAAAATGATTCATTTCTTCCAAAAAGGTCCCTGTTCGTTATGACATTGACGCTGACCTAAAAGCTTATAAAATATCCGATAGGAGTTTTTCAAGCTCTGCAGTTTTATAGGTGGTAGCGTACTCTTTTATTATGGTTAACATTTCTGATATTGTCAATGAAGGTCGCAGAGGGAAGTGGAGGAAAGTTGTTATCGTATTCGCCGATGTCCAGAGAGTTGAATTAGAAGAGTATTTTTCTCGATATTTTGACTGTTTCTCTTTCTACCTACATGAGCATGTTTTGCTTACCGTGTTGTCATTAAGAGAGGCACATAGAAGACATGGGATATTATTCCATTCAATAGTAGACGTTTTACAGAATTTGGTATTGTGTCCGAAGCGGCCACATTTAAACCATTGTCTCAGCGTAAGAATGAAGGAATTCACTTGGAGAATGTAGTAATTCAAAGTAATCGTTTTGGGAATTCTTTTTCCTTAGAGGGAAATATTTTCATTGCTTTTGATATAAACTGGATTATATTCTACCTGGACATTACGCACAATTCCAAATCTTTCGTTAAGAATAAAATTATTCGCTTTTGAGGAAGAGTTGAAAAAATGTTTGGCTTCACCATTACTTATCGATTTTACCACTTTTAAGCCCATCAGATTAAAATTTTTTAAATGTTGCAGAATCATAAACATTACAATTAGGTGAAATATAACAACTAATAATCTAGAGTTCCCCAAAGCAAGTGGCAGCTGCAAGCTTCAGTAGTAGTTTGCAAAATTAAAAGTGTAAGAGAATGAAAGCTTAGATAGAAGGATCGCCACACCACCACCATGAGAATAGTTTGAGATCCGCTAAAATCTAACTAGTTATAACGCTTAATAGAAAAATAATCATGAGGTTTAATAAAAGCTTCAGAAAGTCAAGCCACGAAGTTGTCATTACAATGAAGGTATTATTCAAGCTGTTTTAATTTGTTACGGATTCTAGTACAATTAAAGTGAGTTATTATCGCTATTGATTGAGAGAGAATACGAATACAAAACCGAAGGCAGTCATTGGTTAAGAATACTCTTGTGAAGGTCGCGAGATAAGCGTGTGGCAGAGCTAATAACAGAACTTGATTTAGAAAATACTGTGTAATATTTGAATACGATCAGAGATTTCAGATAAGGTAGAGGAAGAGTTAGAATCAGCGATTATTTCCTGATCGGAAGGAATATTGTCTTTGATGGATGTCACAATTTCGGGATTTGAAGATTTTATGTTGAAAAGGGAGATGATGATTTCAGGACTTATCATCTTTTTGGTCCTGCTCGTTAATTCTGAACGTTTTAGTAGGCATATAGCACAACCGATAGTCATATTGCATTTTGGAGTTATTGATGAATTTGGCGCAAGAACCAGAATTGTAAAAATTGTGTGAGCAAGAAGAAGAATTGAATTTTAAAATATATGACGACTCGTAAATTATGAGAGAAACCGAAACTTAACTATAGCCGTGAATTTAAAGAAAAAGCGAAATCAAATTTGGAGGAAAAATTCAAGGCCGCTATTTATGACAATGAGAATATAAGTACATGTTCATCTTCATTGTTGCATAATAAGCATTTTTTGAATTCTAAAAAGTCATACGATTCTACACCAGAAACAGAAAGTAAGTGGCTCTTTATAGGCTTTTTTTAACAAGTCTAACTTTGCACATTCTTCTTAGGAAAAGCTTCAGATCGTTGTTACGACGATATCTAGAAAAACGACACGTACAACGTAAATGAAAGTAAGTTGTTTTTAAAATTTGTGAAGAGACAATATTTAAGTTAATCCAAAATTTTTTAGCTTTAATGCCATCTATCTAATCAGTATAATACTGGGGTTAGTAAAAATGATGATTGGGATGAAGATGACGATGACTTATTTGCGTCCATTAGCACACAATAAATCTTAGATCAAAACGAGAAGATCAATAATAATAAATATAATAACTTTCCCGATATATCTAAGTTTAAAGCAAATAAGCAGATAACCCATGGTATGGATTCCTCACGCTTTTTTGATGCTTATTTTTACAATTTTTTTTTTATTTCTGCAGGTTTTCAAATAGCGAATGGCAAGAAAGTCTAAGAAAGAAAGAAAAAAAAGCGTGGAAGCCTTGCTAAATGAATTTCATGAAAGTGATGGTGATGAGGATAACTTACTTTGTATAAAAAATAAAATTATTTTTAAAAAGCAAAGCATGCTATCGGAGAAAAAAGCTTTTAATACATCTTTAACAATCAGGAAAGAAGAAGGAAATTACCACAGATGGAGCGGCAAATAGTCAGCAGCTGAGAAAAAATCGAATATAAAAGTTGAAAACGATGAAGGAAGTGGAGAGATAGAAAGCGATTAGTTGGACCTTTGTTTTCTGTTAAGTTAGCCTAAAAGTAGACCGCCTTGATTTTTATTACCAAATTAAACAAAGTCCTCGCTAAATTCGCTGTTAAAAGGCAAAGCACAGGGTTGCTTGTAATAAATAAGAAAAGTAGTCAAAAAATGGCAGCTCTGTTAAATGGTTAAATGGTAATGCCGTTCAGCTGTGTTAAATAGCAAACCTCTGTTAAATGACATTCAACTCAGTTAAAATATCGGGAGACGTATACTGTCTTCATAAAAAGATATGGCATTGATCGCGCGGTCGGATATAAAAATGTCAAAAGGCAAGATAGTGGACTTCACAGAACTGAAACATATAATAAACCTAAATAAACATAAGGATATTTAGAACAATTTGGAAATTTTTCATTTTGCTATGCCGACGGCTTTTGTTAAGTTGGTCCGTTAGATAATGTTATTTTACAGAGTTGGTCCGTTAGATAATGTTAATCCTAATGTTGTTCCATTATTTTACAGAGTTGAACCTTCTGGTCTGTTAAGTTGCGCGTTTAACATAGCTGATTGTCGTTAACATTTAAGTTGTTAAGTTGGGCTTTTAACCATTTAACAAAGCTGTCATTTTTAGAGTATTTTTTACAAGAAACTCTGTACTTTGCCTTTTAACAGGGAATTTAGCGGGGGCTTTGTTTAAAAATTATGACGGCTTAATTCTAAGCTAACTTGTAAAACACAAGAAATTTTAAATGTTCGATATTAACCTTTGACACATTCAATTAGGTAAAAATCTTCACACTTTCAAGCATGTATGACATTGAGAATTTATGACTAAGAAAATAGGATTACGATCATTTAAAGTCTCTGAAGGGCTAGTCAGCAAACATTGTACGAATATATGTGTACTAGTTATACATTTTAACTCACCTCTCTCCATAGGTATTATGCATGAGTTGAAAGTCGAGACTCTTGCCATTCAGGCGGATAACTTGTAAAATTAAATAAGTTTAGTTTGCGTATTTTCCAAAACACTATATATACATCGAGAGGAGATGATAGAAGAACAAAAGGGATCAACTCAAGGGAAGAAGAATCGGGAAAAGCCGTCGGGAAAGTAGTGAAAACTTTCTTGTGTTTTCTACCTCTTTTCATTTAAAATAACATATGAAATATACAAAATAACATGATTATTTTCGATCAGAACTGCACATATATGCTGGATGTTTTGGATGTTCCATTTGAAATTAGACACAATTCTATGAATGTTAATTTATGCAGCAAAATCTATTCATTGATGAGAACATTTTCTTAAAAAATATAGACATATATTCAACTGAATCACTTTCCTTCGTTAGAATTCATTATGCTGTCATTAACAGGATTATTTTTTGTTGAAATTTTCAGTTTTCTTTACTATCGCAAAGCAAATTTCTTTTATCCATTGTTAGACCGTATATTTGTTTTTTATTTATTTAGTTTGTCACACAAATCCTAACGTAATATTCTATTTAAAGATGGGAAGAAATTTTGGGAAGAATTGTATATGCGCTTATATTCTGATAGTATATTCTAATATGGAGCATACCTGGAAATATAAGCCACACACTTATTAGCATAGTCCACTCCAATTTAACACTAGAAAAAAAAGCCTGGAAGATAATCACGTAAGCAGGTGATAATGAAGAAGCGGACAATATCCAAGAAAATCTAATTGTGTTGGCAAATTTGCTGGTGATGGTCCTCACATGCGCTCTCTCAATTACGTCAAATTTGGCGACAATAAAATAAAAAAATTAAATAAAAATTGTCGCTGAGAAGAAATTTAGAGTTGCCCGTGTAAAAACAACTGCAAAAGAAAAATATAAAGAGCTGCTAGAAAATGAATAACTTATTCAACAATTTTAAAAAATAAAAAAGTGTCGGCGAAATTAGGGCTGTGAATTGTGAGGAAAAGAAAAAAAACTTTTTATGAAATTACCACGATGAATCGTAATTTCCTTTTAGTCGCATTCTACAGGCAAGCGAAAGAGCTACTACAGCCCAAAGAAGCTGGGAAGAGTCCCAAACATTTGTGCGACACTGCACAAAAAAAGGAGGAGAAACAAGAAATTTATAAACATAGCAATCTTAAAAATATAAATAATTTTTAAACTTGTAGCTCGCACAAAAATTTACATAAAAATGAAATAAATACCGGAAATGAAACTTTTTATATATTGGACCTCTATTTATTTTTCAAATGTGGGCATAGAAAACGTTTCGCATACAACAACTACAGAAGTGTTAACATTCATTTTTATGGAAAACCTGTGAAAAAGAAGATATAATAACTAACTTTTTCTGCAACAAAAAACTTACAAATTTAAACACATAATTTTTCTAGTTTATACAAAACAACTAAACGTAAAATGTGTCTCTAATTTTTTATACCTTTCTTAGTTATTAATACCTTAAAATGGGAAATTTGAGGAGATGTGTAGAAAATATTGGAAAGATGGCGACGATGGAACCTAAATAGTCTGTTGGCGATAATCAATCCTCTCTAATTCGATAATCGCCTGTTTGCCTGATTATCACCTGCGTTACGCTAAAGTAATTTTAAAAAAGTAACTCTGTTGTCTATCAACCATTATTTTTTTGCAAAACATTATTAATTCGCTTTGAGTGGAACAAATGAAAGACAGCAAAACATATATAACATAAGAGTGTCATTGCCGGTAAAATAAAAAACTGGCTTTTTAACATAGTTTCAAAATATATTCTCAATACGAAATATTATAAAAGTTGATTATCGACGTTGATATCTGATTATTTATAACACATTTTAAAAACATTTCTGTGCGAGTAACGTTTGGTTCTGAAAAAACTTGCAAATCTGGATGAAACTGGTGAAGTAATGATCGCCGTATCAGAGCCTCCATTGGAATTCATTCCACGAGGTCGGCCGGCGGTCGATGAGCACCCGGGACCCAGCCAAGATAGATACTCTCCTCATTTGCCGTCAGAAAGAATATTAATGCATCGCTTGCAAAATGTTGATATTTCGATGAAAGAGGAATATAAAGAATTCTGGTGTATTCGAGAGATCTTTTTAGATCATTCCCTGCAAGAATCAGCAGAATGGAATGAAAAACCCAATAATGTTAAATCTAGAGGTTCGAAAAGTAAAATTTTTACTAGAATGAAAGCAAATGTAAAGGAGAGCAAAAATGCTGAACCTCATAATTACATGTGTGAATATTTGGTGAACTCAGAAGAAGAACTCTACGTAAAAAAGTGCACAGCGGTGTGGACAAGGGGTATGTTGATAATGTCATTGCATTAACATTTTTTAACGGGAAATTTGTATTTTTCTTATTTTAATGTTAAGGTTTAGTAAATGAACGAAGTATTTTACCACGTTTGTGTTTCACTTGCGACACTCCTATTAAGTTCGCCTTCTTTTGTAACGATTCTTTTATAAACATAGTAGCGGATGATGCAGATTGTAAAATCTCTACTTCTATTTGTTTAATAGGTAATATTAGTCTAATTTAATGTAATGAATGAAAAAACATTGCTTCCGTTACAGATCAAAATTCATTACGGGTTTATTGCAGCAACGGCGAAGATTATATTGCTAGTCTAGAATTTCCTGTCTCAAATGTTTGGCCAACACGTTTTGGTATTTTATTGGAAAAAGTCGCCTCCAATACGACTATACAAAATCATACAATTTCCATGCCACGTTTATTTTCTATGACTCATCCCCTTAATGAAATATGTCCAGTATTAAATAAGTCTGCGGCTGGTATTATATCATATTTGATTGAACCAGACTATAGAATAATTTTTTCGGATGAAAATTCTGATTTGCTGTTATTGTATGACGTGAAAATACGTAAACATTTTTTATCACAATTGCGTAAAGCTGCTGATGATGAAATTCAATACATAGGATCCCAAAATGAAACGACTTTTACCAGTACGGTGCATTTGTCGAGCATCCATAAAGCTAGTACCGCCGGTTGTAGCAACCCAAGCCTGGTTACAACTGCCGGACAGGCTAATTACTCGCAGAACTCAATAAAATATTCGGCAAGTAAGTCTTCAATTTAAATAAAACGAGGAAAATATTTAAAATGTTGATCGATACAAGCAGACATGTATTCCTTTTTCATCAACGTGAGGTTCTGAATTTATTTAGTCATAAAAGTTTCCATGTCCATATGCTTCAAAGATGCTCAAATTAAATTTAAAATGATTTGAAACTGATCCTGTTCTAATAATTCACAAGAGTTAAAAAACGGAAGAACTCAGTTTTTAAAAAAATTGTTTCTAGACATAAGTCCATCTTCGTAATTTCCGAGATACACGTCGAATGTCTCGACAAGTGTACCTAATTCTTAATAAGTGCAAAGTTCTACGGCGGTTTAATAATGTTGGTATGTCGTCCTTTGATTCTCATCTAAAGGTTTTTTTAAAATAACCCTCATTGAACTATGGATAAAAAAGTCTATAAAAAATGCCGTGACTATTATATATATTTTTGAGATGCCAACAAATTTTTGGTTATTTATTATCTCTACTTGATGGATATACACGATTGGCGTCAAGTTGTACGTATTTTTATCACTTATTCTTTTCTATCGATTTCTACTACATTTTTTGTTCGAAACTATAGCTGGTTCTAAGAGCAGTAGTCCTCACTTAGGACGGAGCTCTAATTATACCAACCATGTTAGCAAATTTCTGAATAGTGCTCATTCTTTAAGTGGAGCTTTCAGCAATTTAAAGTAAGTGTCAGCACAATGAACAAATGATCTCCTATATGTAACCATCTTCAAAATTTTAGTCGTTCTTCGAACGCTTCACCCTTAAGTCATTTGCAATCTACAATTGGGCAGTACTCGATATCTGTACGTGATATTAGAAAATGCGGTCAATCACAACCTTCAAAGCCAATTGTACCTGAACTGTGTTTAGAACACACTTGGACTGAAAGTACGTGTATCAAGTAAGTTAACATTAAATCGAATCATGGTGCATTCGTTTACATAATTGATGTTAATTTAAGCAATCGCGACTTTATTGAACTGGCCTCAAAAGCTTTTATACACACCGATTTGGTGGGACAGATTTATTTATGTTATTTGTTACCACGCTCGTGCAAATTACAAATGGTGCGGTTAAGCAATTACAATACTAAGGATTTACAAATATCTACGGTATCTACGAGTGTGTCAGCCAAAGATGCCACAACTTTGGAGGTACATTGGAATAGTTTTTAACATTTATTCATTAGTATAAAATCCTTCAATAGCGCATGAATATGATGGCTGTTTTGGATCCATCTGGCAGCTTGTTGTTGTATACTGGCCTAATATTGGTAACTAGAGTTCATATACCAAACAATACATTATGTAATACTCCTATAACGCCTGTAAGCGTTGCTGCTAACGTTGCGGTTATGCCACATACACTGGATAAATCTCTTTACACTTCGTTTCCGAAACGAAGTAGCCTCTTGCCATCTACACAAAAATCGATGAATAACACTCTTGAAGAAGAACTTCATATGCTGTCACCAGTACAACCTTTACCAACAAAATTATCGAATAGGTAAATTAGTTTTATTATATCATAGGATTGTTCCTTTGCTAACTGTGTTTTAAATAGATCTTCGAATGTATGCATAAGTTTGCGGGACCCAGCAGGCAACCGTTTGACTTTAGTGTATGCGACGGGTAAAATGCTGCGCATTACTTTACCTTTAATCAATGAAACAAAACTTGTAGGTCGTTGTATTGTGGGCTTAAGGCAAATATTAAAACGTGATCAATATATACAAATGATAATTAAATGGTACAGTGCTCGAAATCCACCAGGCTCGCGAGATTATTGCATTAAAAAGGAATGGAATGTGTTTCGCAATGTCCTCTTGGGTTTAATGGGTTTTCCAACTGCTTTACACGATTTGAGTACTAGTGCAGTAGCAAGTTCATTTAGTGCTGAAGAACCAAAGAAACGGAAAAAAAATAATGAAATCCATGCTGGTACCGAAGAAGATTGGAAGTTTATGTTGACTACTATAGGGGAAATTCCTAAAAGTTCGTCTACTGATCATAATAGTAATCAGTATTGTAGTATTGACACATCAGCGTGCTTATTTAATACAATACCTGCCATATTTTATTGTCTACATTTATTTTATGAGGACTGCAAGCTTGATGATACTCTCAGAAAAAATTTAAAGCCTTTGGCAAAGGTAAAGCAATGTTTTTCATTATAAAAGGTAATCTTTAAAAATTTTTTCATTGTTAATCATAGCTTTTACATCAATTGGCGGTTGATATGCAATTGCAATCCTATATCCTTCTTTACACACTTGATTTTCCATTTTTGGCGAACAATGTTTCAAAGAAATACATTTTAACTGAGCAACATGGCGCACAAATGTTACTAAAAGAATTACTGCAAGTACCTGCACCAAGTGTTTACAAACAATTGGAGAGGGTTTTGCAAAATATTGATGCCGAGCCTTATGTTTATGTGGAAACTATTAACGATCTTAGTCGTAATGTCTTGCAGGTCGTCCATTTTATTTTATTTAATACAACATTGGTTTGTAATGGTTAACTTTTAGATTATAACTTTAATAATGCATGGTCATTTGAAAATCAAACATTGGATTAAACCTTTGGAATTTACTGATTCCGTACAATCATTTTTTCCTAAAAGGAAAAAACGCTATATGTCTTTATCCGTTCCCCGCTCTGAACAAGTTATACAAATGTTAATTAATATGGGTACGTGATAAACAATATTATTAAAATGCACTTTAAAAATGGGTTTTTCTTATCTTCTCACTTCAATTCAGAAATGACTCGCAAACATATTGAACGTTTACCGGTCGCTTTGCATTTAATGATTGCAGAATGCTTAGAAAATGCTCGTTTACAACCACCGCTTGGCAGTTCTTCATCTACTTACGAATTGGTTTTACGTTCCGAGTTAGTGTCACATTCCATGTTGCAAAATCAAAATTTTTATGTACACGATAGTTCAGGTGTAGAACAATGGAGCAATTTTGAAGCCGAAAATTCTCTTTCAGCTCGCTGCTCTCCTTCAAAGATAGGAATTTCTCAAATGGGAGCAACTTTGGATGATGGAATGGATAATATTGATACGAAATTATTAAGTTTATGCTTCCCTGATGATATACGCATAACGGAAGTTCATCGACTTTTGATATCCTCGGAACCCGTTACTATTGATATTACTCAATCGCCGGGTACTTCAGATCACGAATTTATCGAAGAACAGGAAAAACAATTATTTACACTGTGTACACGTACGATGACTTTGCCAATGGGCCGAGGTATATTTACTTTGAGAACTTCTTTACCTAATCCAACAGAATCGATGCCCATACCTAAGCTATGTCTAACAGGTAGAGAGCCTACTAAGGGAGCCACCGTAGAAATGCAACAAATTGAATTTCCAGCTAATATGAGTCTCTGGCCAACTTTCCACAATGGAGTAGCAGCAGGTTTAAAAATATCACCCGACGCTCGTGATGTGGATTCTACTTGGATTGTATACAACAAACCCAAGGGGCAAACTGAGACATCTACTGAACACGCTGGCTTTTTGATGGCTTTGGGATTAAACGGCCATTTGAAAACTTTAACATTCATGAGTATCTACGATTACTTGATAAAATGCGACGAAATGACAACAGTTGGCTTGCTTCTAGGAATTTCAGCCACTCATCGTGGTACTATGCATACCACCACGACTAAAATGCTAAGCGTTCATTTAGAAGCTCTGTTGCCTGCTACCGCTTTGGAATTGGATATACCCCAAAATTGTCAAGTAGCTTCTCTCATGGGTATTGGTTTGCTATATCAAGGAACCGCTAAGCGTCACATCGCTGAGGTACTATTACAAGAAGTGGGTCGTCCTCCCGGCCCCGAAATGGAAAATAGTGTGGAAAGGGAATCATATGCTTTAACAGCTGGTTTAGCTTTAGGTTTAGTCACATTGGGTCAAGGTGAATCATCAGCTGGATTAAGAGACCTACAATTACCGGATACATTGCACTATTACATGGTGGGTGGGAATAAACGTGTACTAACGGGATCGCAAAAAGAGAAATACAAACTGCCATCGTTTCAAGTGCGAGACGGAGACCATGTTAATATAGATGTTACCGCTCCCGGGGCGACTTTAGCATTGGGTTTAATGTTTTTTAATACTGACAATAAAGCGGTAGCTGAGTGGATGGATTCTCCTAACACGAGATATCTTCTAGATTTGGTACGCCCAGATTTGTTGCTATTGCGTACTATAGCCCATGGCTTGATTATGTGGTCTAAAGTACAACCTGATGAGGAATGGTTACATAATCAATTTCCTGAAAATTTACGTTTTGATGTGGAAAAAGGAGCAACGGTTAATGACGAAGAAGACACAGATCATGAGGCTATAACGTAAGCTCGCATGCCGATATAACAAATTTTTATTACTACATTTTTGTTGCAGCCAAGCCTATTGCAATATAATAGCCGGCGCAGCTTTTTGTATCGGACTGAAATTTGCTGGCACGAAGAATCCGATAGCTTTTAAAACATTGAGACGCTGTATTAAATTGTTTTTGAATTTTCCTGGTAAATATGTGGGAGAATTTGCTGGTCGCACGACAGTAGAAACTAGTTTAATGGTGATTTTGTTGGCCATTTCGTTGGTGTTCGCCGGCTCAGGAGACTTGGAGATTTTACGTATAGTACGCTATCTTCGATCCCGTATCGGCCCACAATATCCTCATGTTACTTACGGCTCACATATGGCGATACACATGTCCTTGGGCTTTCTTTTTTTGGGAGCGGGTCGTTTTACTATAGCCAAAACTCCCGAAGCAGTGGCGGCTCTAGTATGCGCCCTGTTCCCAAAATTTCCCAACCACAGTAATGATAATCGGTATAAAAAGATTTTTGTAATTTTCAGACTTACACATTATAAAGGAAAATAATTTATTTTTTAGTTATCATTTACAAGCCTTTCGACATTTGTATGTCCTGGCAGTAGAAGCACGATTATTTTTACCGCGTGATATTGATACCAAAAAGTTATGTTTATGTAATATATCAGTTTTGGAAGTGGGTGCAACAGAGCTAAAACGTTTGCCAATTGCTCCATGCCTCTTACCCGATTTGGATTCTTTACAAAAAGTCATAGTGGATGATCCCAATTATTGGCCGGTATCATTTGATAAAAATCGCAATTGGGAACAGTTAGTGTAGGTTTCAAGATTTTTACGATCGTTTTTCAAATTTAAAGGCATTTTCTCAATTCTAAGTAATGCATTGGCGAACATTGCTTGTATTGACATTAAAAAACGTTCAGGCTGTTTATCATATTTGGAAGATCCAGATCGTCTGAAAAGCCTCTTTTCTCAGACATTAACCACAGAGCAATATTTATGCTGGGAAGTTGATTCGAAGACATTGGAAAGATTCTCTAATGAACCTTATGTTATAGCTTTTACCGACCGCTTTCTCCATATGGACGATGACCAGACCGCAGTAAATGAATTATTTTTGAAGCAATTTCTGACGATGTTGTTCTATAATGCTGTGGTAAAGGATAAAATGCATGTTTTGGCAATATATTTGGCTTTATATAATGTAAATTTTCAAAAATATTTTTTTTTTTTTACAAAAGAAAGCTAACTTATTGAAAAATATTTTTTTCTCAGCATGTACTACATACTAAAACTCAACAGCTTTCGTTTGACGATGTCTGGCAAATAAAATTAATAAATAATTATCTAAAGCACGGTCCTCAACAACATATGCTATTCTCTAAGGAGTTGGTGACAGCCGTTCTCGAACAATTTCAAAGGAGTATGGAGTCTTATTTAAAATTATTCCAATTGCCGTTACAACAGTTTATAGCAACTAGCGACTTTCAGCCAAATATTATAAGAGGTTTAAGCGCCCAACACGCACCCATTTTAGCTGGCCTCATCGCTTACTATGACTTGAGTCCGAATTTATTAAACTCCGTGCTGCTTCAAACAACACCAATAAAGTGTTTGCGTTACATACAAGAGTTGCGAAAACTTAATTTAGAACCTGCTACGGCTTACTGCTTATTAAAAATTTTGCAAACCTTATGAAACTATTAACGATCTTAGTCGTAGTTTGAAGCACTGGCAAATAAAATTCAAATATGAACAAAAATACTTTATTTTGTTTAAATAATTACAACTTAACCGGACGCATCCTGGATACTAGGATTTATATCATCAGATAGATTACCTTTAAAAGAACGTGTGGCGAACTTTTTGTAGAGATATATACCTAGCAAAGGAAAAGGTGTCATAATTGCCACCGATACCGGTATAACAGTCGTTAGATCATCCTGCGGTGGTGACAAACTAAAGCGTAGTAAGAATATAGCTATACCCGTATTTTGGATGCCAGTTTCAATGGCTATAGTTAGAGAGTCGACAGCATTTTGATGCAACAGCTTTGCCAATAACCAAGCCAATATGTAACCCAACCAGGGTAGCAATAAGCCGCCTAAAACTATCTTCAGAGAAATATATAAATCAAATAAAATTTAAGGTGTATAGTAATTAGTTCTACTTACTTGCCAAGAAAACAATTCAAATAAATACAAATTTGTTATTATAGCGAAAATTACGATAAATAAAATTAAGCAAGACGAAGCTGGCTTAAGTAGGCGCATTAAGATTCGTGTGGTACGAGGTGAATATTTTTGGATAGCTAGACCAATGGCTAAGGGTACTATCAAGGAAATGGCAAACATCGTAATATTCTCATACGGTACACGCATATTGCCTCTTGCAAATATCATGCTACCCAGTGTGAAAATCCACAAAGGCATCATTCCGAAAGCGGCAAAATTACTAAGCGTCGTCATTAATATCGATAGGTTAATGTTACCACCCAATATGACAGCCCACATGTTTGACGCTCCACCGCTAGGAGAAACACCAGTAAAAAATAAACCCAATTGCATATCCACAGAGTTCGGAAACATGAGATAACCAATGCCGTAACTAAGTAAAGGCATGAATAAAAATTGACTCAAGAAGCCAATCGTGGGACCCTTGAATTATTAAATTTCGTAAAATTGCAAAGAAAATACGAGATTAGTTAGCATTACCACAGGGCGTCGCAGCAAAGTTCTTAGTATGGTCAAGTCAAGTGCTGCTCCAAAAATTATGTACAGCAAAGACACTAACAATGCCACTGACCCGGTAAAGACATAGTCTATTGCATGTGGTTTTCGAATAATCGTTAGTTTTAAAATATTGCGACAAGTTTTTGTAATATTCGTTAAGGAGTTAAGCAATTCGGTACGTATATGAGCTTCACCCATGAATCGCAAATTGATGGTAATGTTACCTTGCCATTTACGGTCTGAGTCGAATTCATGCCCATCAATGGCATCATACACAGTCGCCAAACGTGAATTATCACTCATGAAATGTACGCTGGTGAATTCCAATGGATTATCATCGATATCTGAAACTAAAGGAAATATTAAATAAATTCTATATATTGAATTGGTTGCCCAGAACGACAGCCATTTAATGTGTTCCAGCGATTTCCTCCTGAGGAATACAATCCAATTTACTTTACTTTTATAAAGTAAGATTTATGCTATGCATTGAGCTACTCTTTCAGAGAGGAATTAATTATCCCTTTAGTAGTTCAAAGCAAAAAATTGTTTTTGATTTATTTGTTTAATTTTAACTGGCAAACAGATTTATGCTATGCATTGAGCTACTCTTTCAAAGAGGAATTAATTATCCCTTTAGCAGTTCAAAGCAAAAAATTGTTTTGGATTTATTTGTTTAATTTTAACTGGCATACAGCATCTTGAAACAAAAATGATTACGAATATTCTTGTTCGGATTTCGTATATTTGTATAATATTATAACGAAATATCATATTTCAAACTCGAGCAACCCTGAATGACGGCAGACGATTTTCCCATATTTAAAAACAAAATGTTTTTTTCCTTCTTTTTTCAAATAGTGAAAAAAAGTAAAAAAAGGGGCTTTCGTTTTTAATAAAAACTTTTATTCAAAGTAAACCTCTTGCCTTTACGGCCGTTTGGTCCATCCTAACGCAACACCCAAAAAAAAAAAGTATATCTGTCAATTTTTTTTTTTAGAAAAAAAATTTTGAAATACGTTATCAAATTCCTTGTTAACAAGTTCTCTGCACTAAGTTAATTCCTTGTGCGGTGTTCATTGAAACACAAAACAACCCGGCATGCGTCCAAAAGAAGACTGTGGCAGTCGTTGTCAATTAGCAGCCATTTAATAAGTAATACAAAAATTCTTGTGGAGGAATAAAACTTCAAAAGCTTTAATGCTAATAATGAAGAAGAAATTTTGCACTCTGATTTAGAAATGTTTTAATCTCGAGAAAATAAATGTTGGCTCAAGTGATGATAACAAGGCAGGGAAAATAGCACCAGCCAATTACGATCATGATATTTCCATTAAATATTTCGTCTTTATAAAAACATGTGGGAACGAAAATGGTCAGCGAGTCAGCGATTATTTACAGACTTTTAAGTTAGATAACCTTAAGCTGTTTAAAGATCTGTGACGGGATAGCTAAACTACTTTTCGACATAGCGTCAAATGCTAACAAATTTGTGAAAAACAATAATTTCAGCGGTAAGAAGATGGAAGCTTATATTCTTGAAAGTTTTGTTGATCAATTAGGCAATATCGAAATTTCCCTTAGCAAATGAACGATATTATTATGTTCCCCAAGTCTGATATCACAATCAGATCGGCTATCAGACCCAATCAAAGAGATTTAACGGATAAGGAGGAGTGTATTCCAACTACAAGCATAATAGTTCGCTTTTGATTTCTAACATTGAACAATGTTTCAAGTATTGTATATTTGGGCATTTGCGAAATTTTGGAAGGACAAAGGTGAAACTGCGGCCCAGACATCTTGTACTGAAAATGTCTCCTACAAGGAATAAATCGTTCTGAGTGTCTTAACAACGATAGCATTAATAGTGCGCTTCCGCCATTATCAAAGCCGGTATCCACTACTTTTTCTAAGAACCCAATGGAGGAAGTTAATAAGGTCTTAACATACGTAACGTGATCTTACTTAGCAGGCAATTGGGACGCTAGACGCCGCTTGTAGGGTGACTTCGTCTTTTCCAGCAGAATAAAAGTTTTTGCGAATATTATGACGTGCACAAGGTTCGATAAACTGAACAAGGATAATCTAACCGTTAATTGTAAAAGACGGGGTATTGTTTGTAACAGTGTTTTTGGCCTTACTTTTACCAATTCCACTACCTTATGTTTTTAATGGAAAACTTTAAATACCCCGCCAGGCAAAAGCTGCAATACTCCTATTATTTTCGAAGTAAGTCTTGGTTGCCAACATAGTTTTTGATAATTTTATCTCCCGCAAACGATTGTTGAACAAACTGCGTAAAATTAAATCAAATTTAGATGTCGTGCCTCTATGAGAAACCGTTCAGTCCAAAATTACTACTCCTAGAACTGCCTTGTCATGTCCTGGTCATTGGCAGTGCTGCAGCGGGAGAGTTTGGAAGTTTATCCCAGGGTAGTTATTGAAGTCCAATCCTTTTTAACCTGTAAACTGCTAAGTTACATAAAATTCAACATGACAAAATTCACATTTTTCAGTACGCTGATCATTTTTAAATTGTTTTAATTGGATTTGATACAACCGTGAATACTTTTCTGCTACAGCCCAATGTTTTCTATATATACTGCTGCTGACGTCAAGGTACACTTCAATTCTGGCAAAACTAGGGCTATGTATTTTGCGAAAGGATCAGAAGAAAATCATGAATCTATCTATTAATGTGATCAGAGTTGGAGAAAAAAAGAGCATTTCATTTTCTGTGAATAATTATTAATGCTAGCCAAGTTTTACCAGGTCATTATGAAAATGCTTTCAAAGACTGTAAATTGAGACGCAATCTAATCAAGTTCTTGATAAATAACCGAACAGGTCTACCACAGGTCTAGTCCGCTCAAAAATAAAATATGCTATTAACACCCTTAGCTCCGATACCTATTCGTGTCAAACGCCTATCTTGAAAAAGGAACCTCCTTTTGATGACCGGAAAATTGGTTACTGTCAAGGTTACAAGCCTTTCGTTCTTCCAGGAAACCACGTCAATATGCAATATAGTATCATGCAGCTATACCCATTGCTACCAAAAATTGCAATACCTCTTCTAAAAAATTCACTACATGCCAGTATGGAAGTTTGGCGCATAAAAAGTGATAAATTCTCTTAGACATTCTATTGTCTGGTGCCTCGAAAAGGGATATTAAAAAATCCTGAAATATATCTCTTTGCCAGGAAAAAAAATTCTATGGGGTTTTCAATATTTTAAACAAGTGGAGAATATTGAAGAAAATCGTAGTACAGGGATTATAATTATAATATAAATGTAAGATTGGTCCAGTACTTTTACCACTCGCCTTATATAACCTAAACATTACGTCTTGAAAACAACATCAAGTAAATACAAAATTCGCTAAACGTTAACTTTACGGTCGCCATGATCCTTCGGATTAATAATCAACTGAACGTTTGGTGAAAATATTAGAATCCTTTTGTCAATTTTATATTAATTGCTAGGAGCGAATAGAATGTGGCGGCATTGTAAATTGCTATTGCTGACTTAAATTGGGCGTTGCACGCTCAAGTCAACTTTGCCAGCGGCGTATTTTGCGTAAAGTCTGGAAGTCTCTGAACTATATGGTTTTCAAATTTTATAGAAACTAATAACCCTTTTTGAAAAAGACGACGCCTGTCAACACCGAAAGTATCGGATCTTATGAAACCCAGCGAGGGGAGCGCTTCATAAAGAAACCTGTGAAAAAAATACTGGAGATACTGTATGGAAGATAGTCTTATTTTTTTCCTAACTTTGCACTCGGATAATCCCACTTTAAAGAATTCTTGAAACTAGCTGTTATTTCGGTGTAGCATTTTTAGCCTTTCAAGTAATCGCATACACAAATTTGCGTTGCTCCTGCTTGATTCGCTTTTTTTTTGCTCCAGCTATTTGTTTTGGTTATATTCGAGTATTGCTCCAGATTTACTTATCATGTATTTTGGTTTGTGTAAAAGGGCATTTAGAAAAGCGCAACCGTCTATCTCCTCTAATGTAGTAAATGATCTCGTATCGATTGTGTCAAGATTTCACATGATGAGTATGCAATGTTAATTGGGAATCGGAAATACTTCTGTAACTCCTCTGATTCCATAAAAATACCGCACGAAACTATTCTACTTCAGCAACTTCAAGACGTTGTCAATAAAATTATCCAGACCGTAACCTTAAATTTCAAGTGCTCCGTGATACTATTGAGGAAAAAACTTAAAACATAGAAACCAAATTTGCGGCAAAATGTAGCTCACGTATTAATGATGTGCAAGCTGCCATGAGTGTAATGGAGGGTGACATAGTAAAGAAAAACCATTCATTGGAATTGATAACAAACTTGTTCGGCATTATAATCGTACGAATGTCATCATATCAATCGAGAAATTCGCATATCAATCGGAGCATGTGATTAAAGTCCATCTTTACTATAAGGTAAATCTATCGAAAATGGATGGCACCCGATTAAATAACAGTGATAACATTTTGGTGTAACGTAACAGTACTGCTGATTAGGGATACGTATGTGCGGTGATTCTTTAGGACATCATTGATGGTGAAGGGAGTGAATCTCACGGTCGACGAGGGTGCTGTTGTTTCATATGATTATGATACGTTCGTAACAGGTGTAATAAAATTTAAATATTCACCTACTTTACATTCAGATATTGGAGTACAACAAAATTTTTAGATCTCCCTCGTGGATCGCGCATAATATTACAATACAATACATCATATTATTAATTCTAATTCTGCTGTTTTGCATCCATGGTACAGATCGTCTAAAAATTATCAACCAGTGTCGAAAGGACATTTCCTCTAAACCTTATTAGAGGATGGTTTTTCGACTCATGAAAGAAGGGATATGTAAATCTCTCTGTGTTGAACTGAGCTCCCATAACAAACCGCGTGTCGACGTAGTCCGCTTGCCTGAAGATAACATGTCTTCTTTTGAAATAACATACGCCGACTTACTTTTTATGTGTCACAAAGCTATAATGATAATAGAATCTTTCAATTGTGTGCGATGTATTTCCACACAGTAAATTTTTTAATGTACGTGCCATGTATTTAAGCCCCTGTTGCAAACACAGTTGCTTACTGACACATTTTAATGTTCAAACAATCTATTTCGCTTATCTCATAAGCGCGAATCTTACGCCGGGACAATATAGTCAAGCCGTTGCTCCTGGAATTTCATGTCATCCGTGAATTTTTCAATCACTTTTTGTCAATGTTATTAGGCTTGAACAGATGAATTTATTATACAAACTTTAAGAATACTATCACTAACGTATTTATTAGGTACTTCCAAGAGCTTGAGAGAAATATTTGGTGAGGAAATAAAAGAATTTAGTCTACTTTAAATTGGTAGTGAATAGGATAGCGAGGTAGACGTAAACGTACTCTTTATCCTAAATCAGTCTATTGTCCGATATTAACAATCAATTTTCAAAAATTTCAGGAATGGAGCGCATTTTTTATTTTAAAATGTGGACAAAGACATCCTCTATGCTGTCGTTCGCAAAGTACCACCTGTTTCGATTGGTATTGACGGAATACCAATCAAACTTGTCATTTTATTCCTTCCTTACATATCAAACCACTTCTTGTTAACGCTATAGTAATGATCTCTACATTTTCTGAGAAGTGGAAAATAGCTCGAATAAAAGCTATTTTAAACGGAACTCGTTCTTTACACATAACAATATTCGACCGATTAGCATTTTACTCTGGCTTTCCAATATAAATGAGCGGATAATTATGGAACAAGTTGATCCATGTTTTAATAACGGTAATGCCTTATATGGTGTCCAGTTTGGCTTCGGCTTAGGATGTAGTACCTCGAAAGTTTTGGTTTCTTTCACAACGGCGATTAGATATCTGAATGATAGCAGCAGTTGTGTGCTTGTCTATTTTGAGTTAACAAAAGTATTCGACAGATTCCCATACACTAAATCCATTATTGGATCAGCTTTAACTTATAGTTAACTGTCTTACACTCCTTGCTTATAATTTCGGAAAATACATTTCCTACTTCGTTCATACTTTTCTTAAATTGCCTTCCTCGACTACCTAAAGTTTCGATTGCTAACCTGTATTTACCGAATCATTTCAACGCAAAAGGCTAACATTTAAATAGAGTGATTACAAACTTCAAAATTAAATAGAAACCATTTTATATTAATTTAAAATTAAACGCCCATTGGTGTACACAAATTGGAGCAATGACCGCAGACATTTAATAATATAAACTGCGCACATTTTATTTTTTTTTTTTGCTCTTTTTTAGACAAACGTGGTCGACATAAAAGATTCCGCCCCGCCCGAATACAATTTTCTTACTTATTCTCTATTAACTTTATAATTTTTTACGTTCCTGCATACCTTAAATATAGCAATAGCAGCTCGCTATCTATACGCTTCAGGTAAGCCGCTGCCTACGATCCAAGAATAATAGGTTGGAGGGAAATTTCTGTCGTATTTTAAAGAAAATATTTGAATTTATTTATAAAAGTAGGTGTTTTATATCAATCAATTATATATGCTCCGTTATTTGTTGCAACCTGTTGCCATCTTTCAGGTAACCTGTGAATTCCTGTTTTGTAGAAGCTCTCGTCCTTGGAGTTAAAATTGTCAGCAACTGCGTTAAAGACACTTTCAAAAGACTTGAGTTTTTCTTCCCATTTTGCACAGATCTGAACAGGTAATAATCAGATGGTGCAATGGCGGGTGAATACGGTGTGTGACTGAGGACTGCCCATCCTAACGCTTTCAGTTTTTTTTTGTGTCACCATTGCAGTATGCGGTCGAGCATTATCGTGGTATAATACTATTCCTTTTCTACATGTTAATGCATGTCTTTTTTCTCTGATAGCTGCATTCAATTAATCCAACTGATTGCAGTACAGATACGCGTCAATGGTTTTTCCCCGTTTCAGCAATTCGTAGTACACTGGACGTTTCCCGTCCCACCACAAACAAAGCAGTACTTTTCGTTGATGAATACTTGGTTTTAGAACTGTTGCTGATGCGGCAAGATTTTTTTCTCGCAATAGTCTCGTAAAGAATCCACTTTTCACCTCCAGTAGCCAGCTTGTCCAAAAACGGCTCTACATTGTGTCTAATCAGATGTGATGAACACACTCTTATACGATCAGACAAATTCTTTTCCGTTAATTCATGTGGAACCTAAACACTTTGCTTTAACACAAACCCAAGAGATTTAATGTGATCTCCAACCGTTGTATGATGAATGTCTGATTCTTCTGCAATTTCTCGACTTGTAAAATGAGGATTATTTACCGACATATATCGCAAAAATTTTATTTAAAATACGACAGAACTTACCCTCCAACCTTTTAAAATGTATTCGTCAGAATATAATATAACAAAATCGTTGACTCGCTCATATTTTAGAAAATATTGAACGATCAATTTACTTCTATTATAAACCTGTTGCGGTAAGAAAAGTACAACACAATTTTCTCTCCCTTATATGTGAACACTTAGTCATACTCTTTTAAATGATTTAAACCTACGTGTATCTATTTAATACTTTTGCTTACTTTCTACTTTTACTAGTTGTTTTAGAACAGTGTCCATAGGAACCGTAGATTCATTTGGTGAAAATACCGTGCTACACACAAAGTTTTCAGATTTAACGGCGATCACTTGTTGCAAATTGCCAATAATTGCATTTGCACCCACCGCCGCTACTACGCGCAACAGCGCTATTGGAAACACCGTTCGTCGATGCATAATTTTGTACTGTATTATGCTTCAATCCATTTGTTCAGCGATATTATTCTGGTGTCACTTTATCTCTTAATTTTAATAATCAATTAAATACATTTATAGCATTTGCTAGAATAGATAATTTTTTTAGGGACAAAGCAACAAAACATGTATTTTTGTGAGATTTATATTAACGTAATCCACGTTATTTTCGAAACGAACAAGACAGAGAATGCATTTGCACAAAATGGTTATAGATTACTCTCTCTCTCTCTCTTTATCTCTCTCCTTAAACACGCGAGCGCGGAGAAGTCTTTTGATGCCTTTATTGTTGAATACGCGTTTACATTGTTATTGTCCAATTTTCCACACCACCCCTGAAGAGCATCTGCAAGGTGGCTTGCTAATTTTTCTGCAGGTTTTGATGAAACACTTTCTATAGCTCTTTCTAGATGAAGTTCACTTTTATTATTCTGTCGTTATTTCTTTATTTAGGGAACTTTAGTAATCGTTTCATCTTATTTTTAATTTTTGTAAAATATGCGAATATTTTCATTTGAGGAGACTTGACTTTTTGAACTTTATTTTTCTCACATCCCTGTACACCCAAAAGCATACTCCCGTCAAATACTTATATACGCAATGCATTATTCTGAGTATTAACTAGAAGAAATAATAAAAAAAATTTTTTTTTTTAATATTTGTTTTGTATTTATGTGTGTTTTAAGAATACAAAAATTACATATTCTTGATTTATCTTTTATACCAAAAAAAAACATTCTATATGTACTTCATAGACAATAATTATGTGTGCAAAAAAATTTTTTTTTTTTTTTTGGTATGTTGAATGGAGTTGGACCAAGCCAATAAATTTGTGGCTTACATGTCCAAACAATAAACTATCGTAATTTTTGGTCACAATTATGTACAAAACGTTTTAATGTTTCTACGGTGATGCGCCCTAGCTCTTCTAAGGTAGAGCGGTTACTCTTGGCCCGCCATTGCGCACCACAGAAAGAAACATTAGCTGTAATAAGGTAATAACTAGAAAAAACTTGCACTTACGCTAGCTAATTACGTCGTCGGTCCTGTACGTCGTCCGTTGTTCTCTCCTTATCCGTCGGTATCTGTCCCATGTCTCCCTACAGTTTCTCTCACGTACACCCCCTCATCGCACTCCTGCTCCCGCAGTAGCGGGTGCCGCCTAGCCGCACATTTGGACTTAACCTACTTCTTACCTAAGAATACCTGAGGCAGGATGGAGTAGCAAAACGATCCTTCTTATCTCGTGGCAGCGCCAGCCCTCACCGCATTTTCGTCCCAATGAAAAGAACCGCTGCGCTTTCCTCCTTTCTCCAATAAGCACCTGCTTTTAAGACTATCCTTTGGTTAAACCGAGTTTTATGTTCCTAGTTTTCACCTGGAGCAAGTTAGCTTCTTTGAGATGTTTCACTGCTTCATATCTCGATTCGGTTCATGGGCAATTTCACAGGTAGCTTTGACTTCCGTTTTGCACACGTGTTTCTAGCGAACCGTAGCAATAAAAACTACAAATATTTTATTTTCACTGTTTATTGACTTATTATAAATTTCATGTTGTTCATTGTTTTATTATAAATTTTTGACAATTTTACAAAGCAACTTTCTCAGAATTCTCGACATTAGACCTTAGGAAACCTCTCTTATTTTACTTAGTAGAACGAATATCGACACACATATATTAGTTATTTATTTCTACCATCATGTACATCGGTAATTTATTTGGAAAAAAAAGGTAGGAAATCTTTAAGTTTTTCTTTCTTTTTGAAAGTTTTCTTTAATACACGCCACTACCTTTTAACGTCACCTTAACGCGTTTCTTTAGCCTTCTGATCGTTGTTGATTCTACTTTTTAGTTAGATTTTCCTTATCAATATTTTGGTATTTAACGCGATTATTTATATAAAAATTTGTTCCTATCCATAGTAATATTTGTGTATGTGTAACTAGCAGACCTTGATTCCTTTTTTTTTTTCTTCTTAATATTCGTAAAAAAGTTTAAGCTACACTTTGGCTTGAACCGTAACTAGTTTTTTCTCTTTTCCAAGTTTGTTGATACATTTAATTTTTCTCCTTTTGTCTTTTTTTTTTCAAGTTGGACTATTTTATTCAGAAAATCCATCTTACAAGAATTTTACAAATTTTTCTTTAAAATATTTACTGCACAATTTTTGTTTTTCTGCTTTTTTTTCTTTTCGTTTGCACCCCAATGCTTTAATGCATATTCTACTGTTCTGTTTTGAAACTAATCTGTTTTACTAACACAACATCATGACACATATTTATTTTGATTTCTATCAACTATAAATTTTTCACGATGAACCAGAACCTTTCGGTTGCACTGCCGAAAACAGACTTTTTTTGCTCACGAATCAAAAAAAACCCAAAACCTACCCTTTTCGCATGATTTCTTCTTTATCCTTTTTTTTACCTTTTTCTTTGCGTTGCTACCTAGCGGCTAGCCGCTATTCTTGCAAAAAAAAGGACCAAACCGCAAAATCACGCGATTTTGCTTAACGGGATGCCGTTATTGCTACATTTTCGGCAAAAATAGACCGACTGACATCCTACCCTAAGTTCGTTTGCGGACGTTATAACGTAACAAAAAAGAGAGCGGCCGTAATAACTGGAGCCAGCATGTTAAGTGTAATTGTGTGCCTGTGTGTAATTGTGCTTGTTGCGTTCTTGAAAGTCAAACAGTGTTGCAAACTTTGGCTGAAAGCGAAAAAGGAATGCTATGGTAATAGAAGATGATTGAAAGCAAAAACAAAAGAAAAAAAAAGGAAGAAGAGGAGAAAAAAAAAATTCTAAAAGGATAAATTAGCTTATCTAAAAAGATAAATTAGCTTTTCTAATAAAACAAATTAGTTCCCCGAGATGACGTACATTTTTTGCTGTAAAGAGATCGAGGAGACAGCCATATAACTTGAAGAAGCTAAAGGAATCTGTAATGCCATCAAGCCTGTGACATCTGAAGATTAGATGCTCAGCAGACTCAACAACATTGCAAACTTCACAACCATCACATGGTTTAGCACGAATCATTTTTAAATAAACTTTGTCATAAGTATGACCACTCATGAGTCTATAAAGAATTTTCATTTCCCAGGAATTAAAAGAGGATACAGAAAAGGGTTTGAATTGAAATGTGGGATTTAATTTATAGAAAAGACGATTGGATTTAACGCGCGCGATCTCTTTAAATTCGTCGTTTAGTTGTTGAAGGATGTGGCTGCGAATTGCTTCATTGGGAGTGTATTTGATGGATAAAATTGTCCCTTCAACACGAGCTCTCCCTGCATGAAGATCGGCTTTTACATTAAAAAAAAAGCCGCAGTGGCCGGGTACCCAAACGAGGTGACAGGCATCCACTTGAGATTCATGCAACATCTTATGAATATTAAACACATATTGATTCTTTGCATCTCTTCTATTTATTAGAAGGAGAGCTGACCTGCTGTCAGAAAAAATAACAAACCTTCTGATACCATAGGAGATAGCAACTTTAATAGCATGTCGTATGGCGAGCAACTCAATAAAAGTTGAGGAAAGTTCCTCCGCCACTTTGACTCGATGTGCTATTTTAGATAGATGTTTCACAACCGAGAAGCCAGATACATTACGTGCGACGGAACCGTCGGTGGCATATAGATCGTAGCCATTGTTGTAATAAAAAACGACTTTTCTTGGCATAACATCCTCATACAAGAGAAGTTGGCATTTTGTTTTGAGGTAGAGATCGATTCGAGAATGTTCATGAAGATTTTGCATTTGCTGGTAATGAAATTCAAGGGAGGAATTGAATCTAATTTATCAAAAATATGACGAAGTTTTTGAAAAAGTATAGCTGCAAGTGACAGTATCACTGAGAGACATAATTTCCTGAAAAAAGGAAGGATTTATGATCTTGACTTTAATCACCTCCTTGGCAGTGCAAAAAAGGGCTCTTTCGGAAACGGGCCACTCAGCGGATATGACATTGAGAGTATGTTGAGGAGTTGAGGGGGTCAGTGCAGCACACCGCTTCAACATTCGGTTTTCAAATGCTTGCATACGTTTCTCAATATATTTTGGAAAATTGCAACATGTGGAATGTCCAAATTCAATTTTGGACCTGACTAGAGATTTGTAAACGGTCAAAGCATTTTTGGGAGGCAAGCCTGCCTGATTGTTTGTCATGAGTTTGATGATGTTGCATCCAGATTGACAGACTTTGAATGCCTTTTCATAAGTCCGCAGATACAGTTAGGAAATCATCTGCATATTGAAAAATATGAGTTTTGTCATCTTGAACATCATGCAAAGCAGCTGTGTATAGATTGAAGAGTGTGGGGCTTAAACAACTGCCTTGTGGGATACCACCGTGTATTTCACCTTTTTCAGTACCCATCACCAACACACGCTTGGATAAAAAATTAAGTATCCACAGCCGAATTTGAAGAGGAATCGAAAAGTTTAAGAGAATTCTACCAAGCTTAATCAAGTTGACACAGTCGTAGGCTTTGCTGATGTCCAGGGAAAGCATGACAACCATTTTCCCTTCTTTTTTTAAGCTAGCTATGAAAAAACATAGTTTATTAACGCACATATTCGTAGATTTCCTTTTTTGATAGGCGTAAGAACAAGCTGGAATAATGTTCTCAGTTTTCAGGGAATCAGTTAGTCTCTCCTTAACCATGAGGTTGATAGTCTTTATGAATACAGATATCAGTGAAATTGGTCTGAAGCTACTTAAATCATTTAAGGCTTTACCTGCCTTAGGAATGGGAACTATTTTGATGCATCGCAAATCTAAGGGTATAAAGTTGATGGACCAACAGTTGTTAATCGCATGCAAGAGAATGCTAAGGCTTCCTCCAGACAACGCTCTGAGCATGTCATACTTGACTCCATCACAACCTGCAGCAGTAGCAATCTTTCTGGAATGTAAAACATACGTTAGCTCATGCAATGAAAAGGGTGTGTTGCTGAGACTACTAAAAGGAATTGAAGGTATTGTAATCGGATTGACACTTGGAATGTAGCTCTTAAGCATATCCAAGTATTTTTTATTATTATGGTCATTCCATGCAGCACAACCGCTTAATTTACGACTAGGATGCCGATGAATATTGATATAATTCCAGAAAGAACGAGGGTTGCCGTTACCACATAAGTCTTGAATCGCGATAGCTCTATGTGGCCTTTCTAACTGCAGACCTCCATTCTTTTAGCGTTTTCATGTATTCAATGTAGTTGGCTGGATTGGCATATTTACTTATTTTTTTCCTTGCAGCTTGGTATTTGCGAAAAAGTGTTGACAGGGAAGAGTTCCACCAAGGTTTAGGTGAGAAGGACTCAATGTCAGGAAAGTTGGTTCTAGCAGACCTGATCACAGACTGAAAGGCGCTTTGAATTGATGATAAATCAGAAGGAAGGTCAACTTTAGACAAACGGTTCATAAGGAAGTTGCGTGAAATGAAATTTTCTATTTTCTTAACGGAATTGTTACAAATGTGGAATAAAATGGGAGAGTGCTGACTTTTGCTAATGGAAACGTTGGGCGTGTTCGAGTTGAAAGATAAAATAGTTGATGATGCAGACGTGTTCCCCAGTGGAGGAAAATTGTCGTCGTAAGTGATCTCATCGAGACATTCGAAATAATTTGCGGAAAAATTTTTTTTTACCTCTTTATATCCAAATCCCGCAGTGAAAGACCTCGGTGTGTACGCCTTTAAATTCTTTTTAGTAAGTTCATTATTCGTAACAAAATTGTTGGCATTGGCAGCAGAGCTGAAAAGCAGTTTGGCTCTGCCTCTGCTGACAACTTTTAATTCTTGTAAGCCGTACATATTGAAATCCTTCAACTAATCACAAAAATAGAGATTGGAGTTAATATTGATGCGATTTCCTTCTGCATCTGCGCACATTTCGACAAAAACGACGAAATTGCATTTCGAAAGGCAACCGTAAAAATTGATCTCAAGATTTGGGCGGCTGTGGCACCCAAATCAGAGGGCTTGTCGGTAGCCTGTTTACTAGGCGCAATAAAAACGTTTGTGTTAGCTTCTCCGTTAGCAGATAAAAGAATATTATTTTCACCCATTCTCTATCTCTTGGTGTGCCCAGTGGCGTTCATGTAAAAATCTTCAAAACAGTCTCTATCAGTAGTTATAATATCAGACCCAGCCTCCGTAGGGAGACGGGCTGATGTTCTTTTGGTTGTTACCACGTGGAACACAAAACAAAAAAAAAAAATCACAACGAAAAAAGATAAAAATTTAATATATGTATTGCGTCTTCATTTTTCTCTCCCGAGAGATTCCTCTTTCTTCCCTCCTTTTCTTCCTTTAAAATTGTTTTCTTTGGTTATTTTATTACTTTATTAAACCTCTTTTCCTTTTTTCAAATATTTAAATTCTCTTTTTTTTTTCCTACTAACACTGGTAAAACACAAAAATTATCCAGCTGCCGTTTGCAGAGATGACGTGTCGTATAAAGTTTGAATGAAATGTGAATGTGTGCAAAAATTTAACTTAATATTAACTCGATAATATTGTTAAACAATACTATTGTCTAATTATGATATTGTGCTCCCCTTATGATTAAGGATTTGTTGTAGTCTGGATGGCATAGAACCCGCTAAGTTTGTCACAGTGGTCACATTAATCCTCTCCCATTTCGACAATATTTCAAGTTTAAGTCCATTAAGTGTAGAATACTGCATAGACTTGGAGAATATTTTGGTGGAATGTGGGCGCAGAGGTCGTAAAGAGGGTTCAGATCGGGCCTGGTGGCTGGCTACTACAGGGACGGTAAATTCCCTTCGTAAACCGTGCGACGTGAATGAGAGCGTTGTCTTTCCGGAACATCCAATTATATAACTTTCAAGCAGAATCTATTAAATTGTTCTCTATCAAGTTAATATATGCCTTCGCTCTCATTTTGTTGTATACAGAGCATATTTTTAATTTGCCTAGTGCGTCAAACGCAGCCCATATAGCCGATCCACCGCCATGATTATGTTTAGAATATGTTATTCGAGGACGTCATACATCCACCCAATATTTATGGTGAGCAACAGATCCGTCCAAATTGAACTCTTCCTCAGCATTAAGTATAATATGTCCAACTTCTTCCCTTCAAAATTTGTATTTGTCAGCATACGCAATTCGTTCATTTTCGTGACGTTGGGCTAACCATGGTTTGTTTGGTGTTCATATCTAAGACCTATATCGTCCTTAAGAAGATGTTATGCTATCTCGTTACATTTAGGCCTAATTCTACATTTATTTCCATGCAATTTATATTGTTATAAAATTCGCTTTTTTAAGATACAGTACGTATCACTGAACCGCGGATATTTCAAAGTTCCTTTATTCTTTATCATATTCCTTAAATGCAGGATTATTCACAATTTTTTTTGCAATTCTTTCAACTGCTCAACTTAAATATTCTTTTTCTACTCATTCTCCCTTCCACAAATATTCTATTTATATACATTTTTACCATCATATTACTCGGCCGGCAACTGCATGCTGCGAATGTGCATTTAGTTTTTCCCTCTTTAGGGATTTTATTACTTAGCCGTAACAACATCTTCGTTAGTTGCTAATTGCCGCGTAAGCCGTTTCGTCCTCTGATCTACGGTTGGCATGTGGTCACGCTTAATGCAATGACAATTATGAGGCTCCTTTAAATAATTTGAGACAGTATTGCGGCGCCAATTTATCGCAACTGCTCTCCCGCCAATCTTCTTAACATTAACTAAAATTGATTTTTGATCGGAATAAACAAAACTATATTTGCACATATAATTATTTGTCGGGCCGCATCTGAAAACTTTCAATGTCAAATGCAGTCGACATTAACATTCATTTTCTTTGTTGGTATAGTTTATTTTTGTTGTACAACTTTTCCTATGCCTATCAATCGTCACTTTCTTCTGTATTTTGTAATGTTTTAATTTTTGGGAACGCGGGCGGTGCAGACGTGTGCAGCTGTATGGTATAGTTTGGAAAAAAAAACCGTTTAACTGGTCCCACGTTGGTCGCCATTTGTAACGCAATTTATTTGGTAGCGCGACCTAACTCTTGATCGGTAGTGCAGCTGCACCCGGCCCGTAATTCCGCATCACAAAAAGAAACATTAACTACTAATAAAACCAAAATAACTGGTAAAAATAAATAAAAAAAATAAAACAAAAGGTCTTCTACTCCCATTATACATTTAAGTCGTCTGTCCGGTGCGTCATCTGTTGGTCTTTTCTTCGTCCGTCTGCATCCGTCTAATGTCCCCCTATCTTTTCTCACGCGCTCTCCCTCAACGCATTCCAGCCACTGCGGTAGCACGCTCACTTTAGCCGCTCATCGCGGTTCATAAACAAAACAAACAAAAAGGGGGTAAATACCTGCGCTTTCCTTATTCAGTAGCAGCCCCGGCCCTTACCGCATTTTGTCCAAACGAAAAGAACTGCTGCGCTTCCTTACCCTTCCTCCAGTAAGCACCTTCTTCAGTGGAAGCATCGGCACATGGTGTGGTCATGAGCAGTGGTTTTATCAAATATTTTTAAAACACCCTCTAGCTTTCCTCTTACAACTATTCTTTGGTTAAACCGAGTTTTTAAACGTTTGCTCGAGAATCAATTCATTAGCAATTCTTCTTAAACGTTGCGAATGTTTCTAGCTTTTCATCTTAAGTAAGTTAGCTTCTTTGGAATGTTTTACTTCTTCATATCTTCATTCATTTCATAAGCGATTTCACTGATAGGTTTGTTTTCCGTTTCGCAAACGTGCTTCTATGCAAACCGTAGTAATAAAACTGCAAGTATTTTATTTTCATTGTTTGTTGGTTTATTACAAATTTTGACAATTTTGCAAAGCAACTTTTTCACATGTCTGAACATTAGGTGCTTAAAAACTCTTTCATTTCTCTAGTAGAACAAAATTTATTATTTGTGTTTTCTTCTGTTTCGTTTCTGAATCGTTTTGTTTCTCGTTAATGATATGAAGGCATTAATACGTGTAAAACAAATTGATCACTTAATGCTGTCAGTTGTAACTAAGGGTATGTGTATTTAATTCATTTATATACCTATATAAATATATATGTTATTTATTTCTTTCAACATGTACAAGTGGTTTATTTAATGACTGAATAATGGTAAAAAGGTCATCTAATATTTGCAATTATATTCACATATACACATATCGTTTCTTTTTATATTTCTTACAAAGTGCTAATCTTAATATTTGTTAGATTTCATTTGTTTATTTCGTCGTTTAAACCATAAGAGAAAGAAAAGTAAAGCATTAGAAAAATTTTGAAATTTTCTTCTCTTAAAAGTTTCTTTTTTCCTTTTTCTTTTCAAGAATGTTATTAACAAATACTCAATGCCGTATTATGCTTATCTTTTTCGTTGTAGTTTTGTAATACCACCAATTCCGTGTACCTTTTTTCTTATGCATTTTTTCTTATACATTTTTTCTTTTTACTGTAACGAGTCTTCTTGGGCAGGGTATACTCAGCCACTCCAGGACTCTTTCCAAGACAGTTTATGATTTAACAAAACAAAATGTTTCGGACCTTCGGGTGTGACCTTATTTTGCTTTTATTTTTGTATAAGAGATTAGAAGCGATTTGTAGAGGGATAGGAGGAAACCAGCGAAGTGACCCGACTTTCTGTTGTAGTTTTTATTAACGATTTTCCGCACACGTGGTTAGAGATTTTTCCCTTCCGATATCGCGGATTACTACAAAAAAAACAAAACGGATACGTTGCAAGTGTCATAGCAGCCTCGCCCCTCTGGGCCACCGGTTTGTCCCTAGTTGGCTGATGTCTAAAAAAAAATATATATTCCTCAGTCTTTCAGGGATGGCGACTAAAAGCTAAGCCACCTCATCCCCTATCCGTAAAGTCAGTAGTCTTATAAGTCCTTCAGGGATGACGACTAACACCTAAGCCAGCTCATCCCCTATCCGTAAAGTAAGTAGTCCTATAAGTCCTTCATGGATGGCGACTAACAGCTAAGCCAGCTCATCCCCTATCCGTAAAGTCAGTGGTCCTATAAGTCCTTCAGGGATGGCGACTAACAGCTAAGCCAGCTCATCCTCTATCGGTAAAGTCGGAAAAAAACTATTAATAAAAGTCAGCTTGTCAAGTAGTCCGTGAACACTTGCCTCAGGCGGCTATGACACAATTGTATTGAGATAATGTGCTTATACGTAAGCTTGGCTTAGGATGGCTCCGACGTGTTTGACAGACTTTCTGCCGCAACTTCAGCTCCGACTCGTATGAAATTACTTATACATATCTTAGCACTAATACTATTTTACGTGCCAACTTATGTCTATCCTATGGCCATGCTTCTATTGTGTTGATTATGACTTCATGTGCTTACGCATGATGTCTACCGCTATTTTGCTTTTTTTTTCCTAATGCTCTGCTTGTTCCCATGCCTAACCTTCTGCTTATTCGATTGCTCTGCTCAGCATGCATATGTACAATGTTAACCCAGGTACCAAATCGTATGATTTGGTTACCGTTAGGTGCATGTGCACAATGTGCTTAGGTGTTTGTAATATAATTGTGTGAGGTCTTTACTACATGTATTTGCAATATATTGCTATAAGGTTTATGCTACAAGTGTTTGTAATATATTGTGTGAGGTTTATGTTACATGTGTCTGTAATACATTTGTGTGAGGTTTATTCAGTTACAATGGTTACTTACATTACGTGAGGGTCAGACGTAAATGATCGTGTGCCCTACTCAGAACTATTTAGTTTTTCGCGCGACGGAGAAACCGGACTGAATGTTACTAGGGTCTAAGGATAGACATTTAAGCGGACGGACCTGTATTCCGGAAGGAAGCAAAATGCTTCCTTACATTACAAAAGTACATCCTTACTCTTTTCAGCTGAGTTATTTAAAACATTTTTTTCCTTGCAAGCTTTTCTTTAATATTTTATTTCGAAATTTTCTCAGCTCTTATCTCGCTCAATGCCTCATATTGAAAATAAAACAAACTGTTCATGTATGTATTGTATCAAAACATTTTTGTTCGTATGCGCGTTTACGACACAACACTTCTTAGGTGCCACTAACTTTGTTTTTGTTATGTGTAAAACCGTCTATAACTTACAATATACTGTATATTTTTTCTTTTTATATTTTGATTAAACATATTCTTTACAAAGTTTTTACTTTAGAGTTATAACTTGAGACGCGATTTGAGAAAGATCAGCGACGATGCTGCGCGTTTGGCTGTTCTTACGCGACTCTCCTTAGCAGACAAATCAATCAAGGCAAAGCCTAATCTCTTCGTATGATTTATTTTTTCTTTTTTTTTCTTTTTCTTTTGTGTTACTACCTAGCGGCTAGCCGCTATCCTTGCAAAAAAAAAAAAGGAACAAACCCCAAAATCACGCGATGTCATATAACGGCATGCCGTTATTGTGACTCTTGCGGTAAAAATAGACTGACCATCCCCCTCCTCTGAATTTTACTCGCGGACGTTACAATTTGTGAAATCGGGTTCGCAAATAATGACGTAATATTTGCCTGAGGGGATGGAATTGTTTGTATTTTTTGTATGTATGCCGCACAAAATCTTTTTAAAATAGCGATATTTTATTTGTAGACTGGCATTGTCAGTATTGCATGTTGTTCTGATTGTTGTAGCAAATTTTTTATTTTAATTTTGTTTTTGTTATGAAAAATCATTTAATCATATGGATGTATGCGGGCACACCCTTAACAGATTTAAATTGAAGTTAACACTAACTAGCTTAAAAAGCTAGCAGATGCTGCGACATAAATGCAGGTAATGCTGGGCTGACGAATACGTTGAGGTGGTTTTTAAGCTATAGATTTAAGTTCGTTAAGAATAACTCATTGAAAGCAATATTTAGACTTTGTTAATTTATATAAAAGAAGCAAAAACAATAAAAAACAGTAACAAGAATAAAAGCTACAGCAACTACAAAAATAGTATCAACAACAAACAAAAACGTGAATTATGTATTGAAAAGTGAAAAGTTAATGATATCATAAGTGGTAGGTTTTAAGGACTAAGCCGCAGTTGCAGAAACTTGGATATTGATCTTTATAAGCCATTCAAACAGACTAAAGAAAGTTTCAGAATAAAAGAGGTTTCGCATTTCCATTAATAAGCTTGATTATTTGGAGTTTGTTAAAAAAAGAAATACGTATAATTCAAATCTGGTCGTGGTTGATTGTAAAAATACAGTAATTCAGAATCTAAGCGATTCTTAATTTTCTTCGACATTTGCTTCGACTTTTACCACACCCTGTGCTTTCCTTAAGAATTTTTCATTTCTAAAAAGTCGAACAATGGTAACTTATTATATTCCATTCATAACGTTTTTCCTGAATGCTACAAATACTATCGAAAGTATTATTAAAAAAAAAAACGTTGTAAATAATAATTCGGCATTTGAGACTCTTTTAAAGAATTTCAAAATTCTACAAAAGTCGGTCGGTTGTGATTATCTAATTCCATTTATCCCATCCGTGTCTGATTGTTAGGTTTCTATCCCTCACCTTACATACGTTGCCTATGGGCGGTTTAATGAATCTACTGATAAACCTATTGATACAATCCCTAAATCGATATCCAAAATATATTTCATTTTGGAAACTGAACGTTTCTAGTAAGATGTTCAGAAATGAATAAGAAACTCACTCTTCTTTAAGCACTCGCTTAGTACAGTGCACTGATTTCAATTGTTATTTAACTCCAATTAAATAAAGACCTTTTCAGATAAATGAGAAGATATAAAAAAAAGTTTTTTGATAGCACTAAACGGACATTTCCTTAAGAAAAACTCTCTCTTTAAAGTTATGCTAAGACCAGCGTAACGGCCGCGAACAAACCTCGGGTAGGGTGTCTGTCGGTCTGTATCAACCGCAAGCAGCGGAATAACGGCATGCCGTTAGACAAAATCATGCGATTTTTTGCTACTGCTTATATAACACGTGATCTTGCGGGATATGTTTGTTTTATTCTTTTCTGATTTCCATGTTTGCAAGTACAGGCAGAATCGTATGATTTTGCGGTACTCCTTTTTTTTCCTTTTGCTCTTGCAAGCATAGGCAAGACATCGTATGATTTTGCGGTGTTTTTGCTTGTTTTTGCAAGTACAGGCAGAATCGTATGATTTTGCGGTTTGCCGCTATAGAGAGAGCAACAGGAAGAAGAAATTGACTAAGAACGAGAAGTCTGTCTGCGTTTTAATTTCAAGTTAGAGGGGAGAACTATTTGGCATCTGGTGAAGTTCGGACGAGTTTCCGAGCTTAATATAAAACGGAAAAGTAAAAATAATTTTTAAGATTATCCTTCAAGGGTAATAAAAAGGACTAACATAAACTAAGTTGAAATTAACTAAAATTAAATTACGAAGACAACCCAGCAGAGAATCAAACTAGCAAACAGTAGTGAAACAAAAAGGATAGAGTGAGGAGAAAGATTGGTAAAGCCTAGAGCTAATAAAAGTGCGAATAGTTCTTTCTTGTAAACTTGGTGAACTAAATTCCAAATCTGTATGTTGTAATCCTGCTGATAATATGTTCGTCGCAGCAATTTAAGAAATCAGTTTATTGTGTATTTTGTAACAAAAATGAAGTACAAAAATTACTAAACCTGGAGACTGTAAACCAGAAAAAAAAAAACAGCAATTTAAGAAATCAGCTTATTGTGTATTTTGTAATAAAAATGAAGTACAAAAAGTACTAGACTTGAAAATTGTAAACCAAGACATGTGCGGATCAAGCAAAATAAATTGAAATCGCGAACTAATATCAAACACGAATGTTTCAGTTTTTAATTAAAGCAGAAGGCACAGAGAAAAAAAAAAGGGGAGTAAATTTCTCCATGTTGGTGTACTAAATTATTTACGTTGAAAAACATAAGCTAATCAAGGTTACGAGATTTCTTTCGCTCGCATCGATGGTGGCCGCTTGATCGTGTGCTAGTGTTTGGCATGAATAAATAAGCCCCAGTTCCCTTTCGTACGGTGTGAGGATTTGAGGCAGGCAGCATCCCCTTTGCTGGGAACAGGGACCGCCGGAGGAAACAGTCACCACCGCAGGCTCTACACCAGCACCAGCAGTATCAGGTATCTTCATTCATGTAATCTTTTTGTTGTTTTGTTCACGATGAGTGGCTAAGCGTTACAGCTGCCACCGCTGTAGCTGGGGGAAGAAAAGGGGGTGTGCATATGTAGGGCAGATGCCAGACGGTTACAGACTGACTTACGGTGGATAGACGGACGGTAGACAACCGACGGGACCTTTTCGTTTTTTTATTCTTTGTCAGGAAAATATATATACTCTACCGGCAACAAAAGTAGCTAATACCGCGATAAATTATAAAAATGTGGCTAAAAATGTGTTAAAAATCGGACCAAAACTATGTTATTATATTAACGCTAATCAATAACATCTGTGCAAATTTGTGTTGGAATACACACAAAAATAAACCTAATTGTAAATACGCCTTTCTTTAAAACTACCTTCGTTAAAAGCATATCTCTTAAAACACTGCATTAATTTATAACCTGTTTGGTGAAATTTTTAGAAAAAGTTATGTTAACTCTATGGTGAAAATGATCCAAAAATTAATGCCAAAAAAAGAATTATGAAAAAAAAAACTTAAAAATATGAAACTATATGTGCATCATTGCTTTATGTGGAAACTGTATCATTTATTGTTTTGTTATTAAATTTACAATGAATTGAAAAATACAATGAAATGAACAAATTTATTTATAATATGGAGGATGTGGTTTACAATAGGATGATAATGGTCGCCTGGTACCTACGTTTTAAACTTATGAAGATGAAACAACATTGGATAGAGCTTTTTCGGCGGTAGCCGGGTAGTGGAGGAAGGTGGTGTAGAATGGAGGATAACGGCAACTTATTACAGACAGTGTAAAAGAAAGGTCATCAGGGCCGTAAGTACTCCTTTATTATATTATAAAATAAAAATAATATATTAAACAGGCAAGTGCGGTGATTTCTTGACGGAAATGTAGAGTGTTTTTTTTTTTTTTTTGAGAGAGTGTGCGCACGTGTGTGTGTGTGTGTGTGTGTGTGCATTAAACAAATACTAGGGAACATAACAATACCGGAGAAACTGGTACATAAATTTGGACGAACGGACACAATCAATACGACAAGTGAACAGACAGACAGGGCGGACATAGCATCATTGACATAAGTTATATTTTCTTTTTACATATATTACTTTTTGTTGTAACACGTCAGCTTGGCCAGCCTAGCTCAATGACTTCTTTTGAAGCAAACATCACCGGGCTTACACAAGTTAGATGTACTTAACACGTTAGAGTTTTTAAAGTGCTTTGTATTTCTACATTCTGATAGAATATCCATTTGTATATTATCATTAGGAGTTGTGCAAAAGTATTTTGTAAGCCTTTAACTAAATTATTCAATATTTCATGGAAGAATAGACGTTTTCTTCTTAAGTGGAAGCAAAGACTTATTGTTCCAATATTTAAAAGTGATAATCGACGGTTTGAAAATTATAGAGACATTGCGAAGCTTCCCAAAGTAGTTTTAAGTTTGATGGCAGAACAATTAGCTAGGTCTATTGCTTCTTACTATTACTACTACGCTACTTACTACTATTCCTATGGACAGCCTCAAATTTTTGTGGGTTTTGCGATTTCCATTGGTCTGCATGCTGACGTAATCTATATGGACCTTAGTGAGACGTTTGATAGTGTTAGTCATGATGCTCTGTTATTCGTACTGTATATTATTAGCCTTGCCAAACTGTTTCACTTCAAAACTTTTGTTGTACGCAGATGTAGTTAGACTATTTTCATCGTTAAAATTCAATAATTCTGGTGCTACTCTTCAACCTGATTTATGATATTAATAAGTGTGGTAGGCTAAATTTGATTGTTTCCAACATTGGCAAATTTAAACACTAAGTCTGTGTGAAATTACTCCGATAACCAACTATTTCTACGTTGATAAATTTGAAGTCGAAAACGTCGTTTCGTTCCTTGACCTAGGTGTTTTACTGAATTCAAAATAACAATTTCATCTTCACTTTTACACGTGTATTGATTAAGCAAAAGCGCTATTGAGATTCCTGAAAAGGTAAGCCAAAGAGTTTGATGATCCGTATATTTTTAAACGGCTTTAAAATGGTCTGGTTCGTCCTGCATCTAAACATAGCTGTGTCATATGGTCCCCTTGTAACAAGGTACGCTTCGAGTCTGTAGAATCCGTACATCTGTACTTCTTACTGTTCGCAATATGGAGGCTAGATTGTGAGCCACTATAGCAGGTTGGAATTGAAAATGGGCTAACTCGGTTGGAGGACACCCCTACAATACTACGTAAACTGAGGGGACCTCTGTTTTTCAAAAGCAGTAAAAAAATTGTTTTTTTATCCGTGCTTATAAACTAGGGCGGATGAATGTACGAAATTGTAAACGCATTTTTTATGGGCGATTGTGCTGTACCTACAAAAAAATTTTAAAAATTGATCACGCCTATACAATATTATAGTGTATCAAAATATAATTTTTTTTTATACCTTCGCAACGCAAAGAAACAAACTTCAAAAACCCCGTAACGTATATAAATTCTTCGCCAGTTCGTCTGCCCATCTGTCTGCCCGCGCAATTGTGTAGTATTTGTGGTAAACATTCTCCCGTTGGAGTTGACCTACACTTTTCTCAGAACATACCTACAACGCCCATAGGCCTATGCGACAAAAACTTTTTTTTGAAAATAGAAAAAATCAGCCGCGCCCGCTCCATATTGTAGAGCATAAAAATTAAATCTTTTACTTTTTTCGGATAATGGTGATGTGTATAAAAAACTCGGTCGTGAGCAAATATAAGCTCTTTACTTGTTTTTTTATTATTATTATTATTATTTATTAAAACAAAGTAAATTAGTTACATTACATAGTATTACGACTAATTATAACATAAATGCATAAGACAAAGGACAGTTAAACAACAAATAATAACCCGCTTAAATCTTAGCTTTATATGCATTCCGACACCAACTCAATTTGATCCACCACTAGACCGCCGTACAAATTAATAAACTAGCCAACAGCAATAGGAATTCCCCCACGAAAGTTAATTTTTTGCATTATTTTCAAGCTAATTGACATATTGTTATGTTTACACCATATACCGTGTTCGTATATAGATCATATATGCACCATCAAGCTCTTCAGTTTCAGCTCCGTACGCATTGATGTTCCTTTAAGATTTATCAAGAAGTTTAGCACCGCAATTAATTTATATCCTTATTATTTTATTATTGTAACGCTGAAATGTTGTTGCTAAGTTTATAGCGATGCTTCAGATTCAGGGCAGCCTCGTTCTAACATATTTGTAAGAAAAATTAAATTTGATTCATGTATAACCTTTACTGTTACGAAATTAGCAATTTTACCAGATAATGAGCGATGTAACAAAAAGAGCTCGTAAGAAAAAACTTGTTTGTGACTGACAGACTTACTCGCAAAGACAACCACAGGTGAAAAGGTGGCCGAAAAGAAAGTAGTTGTCGCGTGAATTCAAGACTGTCGACCTTTAGCAGTATATTCGGACAGTTCATCAAAAAGGAACAGAACGAGGTCTTCCTCGAGACCGGTTAAAGATCAAATACGCACCAGTTGTAGATTTCCAATGCCATCTCATCAATCATCCTGCAGGAACTATATATATCACTTCTTCAAAATGGATAATAAGCTTTTTAACGCCTTATCGTCAATCATGCAGAAGTGATAGGAAGGGGAAAGGATGGAATGCTAGGGTAATATCTCGAAGCCCACCTTTGTGCTTGGCTGTTGTTGACTATCAAATAAACATTTCAGTTACATTACTGCTGGTTATGAACTGTCGACTACCTCATTGCTGCTGTGGTGGTATAATTAACCCGCTACACATTAATTGTGTTATAAGTTGCCCGCGACGCACGAATTGTCGCAATAAAATTGATTATGTGTATTTTTATGTGCAATTGAACATGTAGTTGGCGTTGCACTTTGCGTTGACGCAAATTTTTAGCAAAATATTTGAAATTTCTGCGTGCGCCGTTTCTGAAAAGAAAGATATATTTCTGAAAACAAAAGTCATGTGGGTTCGAACTATAAAATGGTTGCTTAGATTCAGCAAGAGCAATAAATCCTGCTGTTTACATTCGTTTACGCAGAAATTCATGTATGAGTACATGGCACTGAGCAATGAGAGAGAAACATGTCGAAATTCTCGACTTAAATGGTGACCATTACTTCTACAGCAACCTATGTTGCGAAAAGCAATTTTCAAAGTCTAATAAAAAATTCTCCTAGCAAAACTTAATATAGCCTGCACATCGTTGGAAAGGCTATTAATAGAGGATTCACTATGTGTTAGTTTCATTTTTCATAGGACAGAGTGGTCCACAGTGACCTTTCAAAATTTGCTTATATGTTAGACTACATCATTTTCAAAGTCCCATAAAAAAATTTTCCGAGCAAAACTTAATAAATCCCGCACATCGTTGGAAATGCTATTAATAGAACGTACTAGTTTTTTTTTTTTACAGGGCATGGTTTGGCCATAGTACCTACGCAAACTTTCGCTTTATCAACCTCATTTATGACATAGTGTAAAAATGTTGTCCTTTCGAATATTAATTAATTTACATAAAGTCAGGTTTTGTTTATAATATTTTGTAAAAAATTCTCGAAAAGTTTTATTTTAATTGTATTTTGGGTTAAATCCCTCCGAGACTTCGTTTAACAAAATTCTGTGACGGCTTAACAAAACTGTGCAAAAAAAAAATGGGTTGTGTCTTTGCTACTTATAGTTAAATACAGTAAAAGCTCCTTACTCGCCGGGTAAACCGTGAATGCGTAATGGTAATTTATATGGAATTATAGGGGATACGTTCCTAGGTGACAAAATAAAAAAAGAAACCGTGAATACGTAATGGTAATTTATAACCGCGAATATGGGAATTCGGTCGCATTTTTTTAGTCCGCGAATAGTGAAATCGCGAATAAAGGAAGCGCGAATAAGGAGCTTTTACTGTATAACTTTACACCCTTGTTTAGATTTTATAGCCTCGCGGCATTATAAAGACTTCGTGCTTTATAGAAATGAAATAAATTTTGACTTTGAATTGATAGTCGAATTGGTAAAAAGTCCAACACTTCCTATGGAGGACTTTTCTGAAAGTAGCGCAGCTAATTCTAGAAGGAGATCTGACTTTTCCAAACGAAAGGTTGAAGAAAAGGAATGTTTCGAAGTAATATTAAATGTACGATATAATGAAAAAACAATTGAATTGGAAGAAAAGTAGGATGACGATCAAGTCAAAAACTGTGCATGTGTATGTGGGCGTGCGCAATCCTCCAAACTCCTGTAGACATAATATTATAATTTTTTATAATATCACACAGTTGGAAGCACTTTTGCATGCTTTTTGTTTCCTTAAAAATTTCCTTGTTGCTTTTTTGCGAAATTGTCTCAATTTCTTTGTACTTTTTTTACCGGTGTTAGTTGTATTTTTAGTTAAGTGACTGGAAACATATTGTTACGAAAATCCCAAATTCAGTTAAATGTCAGCTAAGTAATTTTCGTAAGAATAAATTCCCTAAAGAAGGGAAAACCAAATGAACATTCGCAGGCGCCTCATGCAGCTGCAGGCCAATGAAAACGATTAGTGGAAAAGCAAACAGGTAAAAGCTAAGTGCATATTCGCAGGCTTGTCATGCAGGTGCAGGCCGATGGAAACGATTAGAGGAAAAACCAGGCTGGGATTAGACCATAACCATAAATTTAGGTATAGTAACATTCTTGTAAAATTGTATACAAATCGAATATTTGTGAAAAGTAGAGTGAGTCTGGCAAGAACGTAGAAGGTGAGAGTACGGCCAAAATAAATTGTAAATAAATATTCCTATTGTTGTGAAAGACAAAGTAGTAAAATAAAAAAACTTTGAAGTGTATTTCTCTTGATCAAAATATTCACGATCTAGTGATACGGACTGTATCTTAGTAAAAAGCGAATTTCATAACAATATATTCGGTGCTATATTTTTGCTGACTATTAGTTTGTCATTGAGTTATGGCCCCCGTCAGTCGTGTTTACAGCGCACACAGTTAGACCTGGACTTATACAAATTATTAAAGCCAACCCGGAAGGGTTCATAAATTTAGACAGAGACCTCACGGGCATGGTGAACAAATTTAATACACTGAATGATCCCGGGAGGATATTTGTTGCCAAATGTCCGTGATTCGAATTCAATGTCTCTATAATCATCTTCTGTTTCTGCTCTGTCTTAAAAGGGCGAAGGAGTTATTCTTCTGGGGTCCATGATAAAGGCGTTTCCAATATCCGTTACGTTACGGATGATATCACGCCATCTCCACCATAGGACGGAAACTTTGAAAAGAGTGGGTCATGATAGTAAAACAAGCTCGAGCCCGTTTTGCAAGCTGAGTGTCGAGATGCTATCAGGTACAGGACATTCTCTCAAGCCAAGTACTAACCTTTCTGGCTTCACGCAGACGGTATTGCAAGTGAAGGGCTTAGAGGTAACGTCATCAAAGGAAGGCACTTCTAGTGGAAAGCATAAGAATCTTGGGGCGCATAAACTGGAAGCTGGCAATGTGATGAACAGTAATGTTATCAATAATTTTAATATAGGTGCACTTGATAAGACGCCACCTCAGAGTATTTAGAATATTTCGACTGGCTATAGTGGTTATTCCTTCTCACAAGACAATCTTTTTTATTTCTTCTTGCTACCAATACAACCATCGACAACATAAAAACTTTCATCCAGAGTAAGCTGCATGATGATAATCTTGCCAATATAAGGCTGTTGAAATTTACAGCGCCTATGCCCAGAGTTATAACTTCCTTTAAAATCTCTGTCCCTTCACGATTATTTAATCATATCTTGAGTAAAGAATTTTTCCGCCTGGTGTGTTCGTAAAAGAATATGTTTTTTGTCAGCGTTACGTAAAAACTCGTCCTCTGGTAAAGCAAAAAAATCAATACCGTCCCAAATTGTGTAAGACCTTTTTGAACTTTGATGGAACTTGCTTTGAGTTCTTGTATTTACCGTGACATGGCTAAAGTCTTATGTTAATGACTGTGAAATTTTATATCTTGAATAGCGAATATTCACAAATGATAGTGTATTTAAACCGCGTGGTGGTTTTTTAATAGCTGCTAAGTATTCCTTAGCGTCGTCCCGGTTGTTTCTACCGATTAGTAGTGATATTGAGTTTATTTGTGTACATGTATATCTAAAGGGTTTATCGGTTTATACAACATGCGCATATGTTTCTCTAGCTTCAGATATCTCGGTTGATAAATTGCATGTGGAACTAATCTAGCTGGCTGTCAGTTATTTGAGATCGAGTGACAGAATTTTTGTCCTAGGTGATTTAACCTTTCCAAGTCTCTTGAAGTTTCAGTGAGAAACTTTGATATTTTATTCCATCCTTTTACTCTCGTATATTTAATGAGTTCTTTGACACAATTTGCAATCTTAGTTTGGTACAGGTATATGGAGTATTTACTGATAATGTCATACTGAAAGAAATGCTATCCTTGACGCAATGGGACTTTGAAAATAAAAAGCTTGACGATGTAGTGGATCGTTTGTGCGCCGCTCTCTTTTTGACTATTTCTGCATCTGTGCCTATTGTTTCCGAATTTGGGCCACATGATTGTCCGACTTGGTTTACTACACAGTCACGGTCGATAAGAAATAAAAAAAAATAGACTATTTCAAAAATAGCAACTCATTGAATCGACAGATAATTGCATAGCATACTCCAAAAAGGGGCGTGAATTTAATTCATTAAAAAACAAAAGTTTCGCCTGCTATTTTCGTAATATTAAAGGTCAATTGCTTAGTGATCTAAAGAAATTTTGCAAGTTTATAAATTCGAAGCGTGAAATTAATTGCTACCCATCGTTCATGTACTACGACAAATATGAATCTTCGAACGCGTCCAAAACAAGTAGTTTGTTAGCATCGTTCTTTGAAATATCCTATTCTAAAGATGACTTTTTGCCGAATAATCATCCGTATCCGATCGATTCCTTCTGAAGAAGTTTTTTCTGCTCCTTTGCGATGCAAATTCTCGTTTGTTACTGGACCTGATGATATACCGTCTTCGCTTCTTCGACGATTGTATACAAGTTGCCATAGAGAGGATATCGAAAACTAAAGGGGAATTGCTCAACTAAGTTTTTTGGCGATGCTGTATGAATCGTTATTGACTAAGAGACTATGCTGAGTAATCAAATCTGTTTTGTCTTATTGTTAGTATGGCTTTTCAAGTGGGCGATCGACGTTCACTATTTATTAGAATTGACATCATACTTTTTCTCAACGGAAACAAGTGGATGTGATTTATCTAAACCTTTTTCCAAACATTCGCTAAAGACGGTCAGAGCTTATTAACCTATAAATTGAAATCCATAGGTTTCTTAGAAAACATGGTGCCATGGTTCATCTATATAAGCGAAAGCAAAAAGTGTTATTTAACTCAAAGTTTTTGCGTGACATTATCCGAACGTCGAGGTTTCCCCATGAGGGTCACCTTGGCACTTTGTTTGTTTTATTTATAAATGACCTTCCTAGTTCGTAATGTTTGACTTCTAACTTATTTATTTATTTATTTATTTATTCCACTTATACAAGAAACTCAACTAAAACAATATGGCAGTCGAGTTCAATTGACTTTTAAAGTAAATCTTAAATTAATTAATATTAAAATTTAGTACAATAAAATAAATAAGATGGAAAAAAAGAGAAAAAAAGCATGTACACAACTAGCATAGAGCCACACCCACAACCGGTACAGGACCAAATTGCAAGTAAACATCTAAGCCATCGCAAAGCTTGGCAACCGATAATAGTTAACAACAATTAACTTTCGACTCATAATAACTTTTCATCCGAGGACTCGAAGCCATTAAAAGACACATGCGAGGGATTTATGGAGATTTTTCTTTTGGATTTAACAAACTTAAAAAAAGTATTTAGGATTAGCAAACAAGAAGGATTTAACAAACTGAAGGTATCTGCAATAGTATTGACGGTTGAGGGAATTAAATTTATGCCTTGCCACTGAGTAAGCGAAATAGTCGATAGAAGAACCGCTTTTCGAAAATTTTTTGAAAAGCTTGTTTTTCCTATTCTTGTAATATTTAATTGTTTTATTAAACCACGGGGGGCACTTGCTTCGAGGACGGGACTGCTTGATCGGAACGGATGCAGAAATAGCTTGATTTAATATATTGTAGAACGACGATAGTAAGCTATCAATACTTCCTACTGAGAAATCAAGCACAATATGAGAAAGATGTGATTTTAGCATGGAAACATTGATTTTATGGAAATCATAAAATTTATATGAAAAATTTGAATTTGGAACGTTATAAAAATTCAACGAACCAACATGCTTGTAATGAAAGGAAATACCCAATGCTGGATGATATGGATCCTCAGATAAACTAAACGGAAGACGATTAACGCAAATCTCAAATTGACAAAGCAAGGGTCAAGCAATCTACCATTGCAATTAGGGGTACCATTATATTGAACTAAATAATAGTCAAATAATTCATTAAAGAACACAACGGCTCTATCAGATGTTGAGGTAGGAATCAAACAGCCAGAACTACCACTGTAACACCAAATGACTTAAGGCAATAAATTCCAGTGCAGACGTGCAAATTATAGTCTGATCTGAATGGCATCACTTCTTGGTGTTGCTACAAGGGGATGTTATTAAAACATCAAAATTGTGAAAAGTTCGTGGTGCGATGGGCTGCTGAAAACAGTTTAAAATTAATTACCCTTCCCATGTTAGGGATAAGAAGTGATTTTCTTGGTATTCTTTTCATTATACAGTTAATAAGGGGAATTGTTAAGTACTATTGCCTTCAATGTGCTTAGAAGGTATACTCGGCATTACGTGGCCATCCGATTATCGCATTGCAGGGCGAATTATGAGCTCCATAATCCATTTCGGACGCTATACTGAATATACACTGATAACTGTGTTTTGCTTGATGCTACCATAGATTCTTTTGACGTAGTAAAAATCACTTTAAGACACTAATATCTTATTTTCAGCTTTTATACTGAGATTCATTGTATCTGGGTTAAATTGTTGGTTAGTTAATCAGATTATATTTAAAATTTAAAGTATTGGGGGTATATTGTTGTTAACTTTGTATTAGTGTTCGCTCACTTTCTTTATAAACTAATGTTGCTTGGAATATTTTATTTGTAGCAAACGTTAAATAAATAAATAAATAAACATTTACAAACCTTCTTATTTTCCGTAGTGGTTGTAACGTCTCTTTTATTTTAGCTTTGCAAGGATGTAAGTAGTTTTTATTTATATCATGAACCTATCGCATGTTTTCCGACCTGGCTCGTCGGATGGAATGGTTAAAAAAATGTAATTAGTTTCATGATAATTTATTTGTTAGGCTACAAATGTTTCATTATTTCAAAAAAACATGCTTACTTTTAATTTGAAATTTTTTCCCGCATAAATACAATGCTATGCCTTATCAATACTGCCTTTCCCTCACCCCTCAGTCACCCCCAGGAAGACTCACCAGCTATTCAATACTTTTAATAATAATATATTTTTTCTACTTTTCCAAAAAAAGAAATAAAAGAAAAAATAACAAAATGAAATTATTTAAGTTAAATATAATTAAACTAATTTAAAATCTAAAAAAAAGTATCACAATTCAAGGACTCCTATATTTTTTTTCTTTTTTTTAGAAAAAGTAAATCATTTACAATTTATAGAATATAAAAATTATTTTTAATTAAGTTTACTCAGATTTATAATAGAAAAGGTTATTCGCAAATTTAGATTAATTTAATTTAACAAATCAAAAGAAAACTTACCAGATCGAAAAACCACGTCGATACGTATGTCCGCAGCTAAATGATTTTTCATCAGACTATAAATTTTAAAGAATTTTGATTAATAATAAAAAAAAATTGTCGTTTATTGATTCGATGAGACACGTAACCGCTTGGAAGATGGATATTTTCAACGCCTTAGGGATGATTGGTAAAAAATTGGTCCTTAGAGCCACGCAATTATTTCAATTACTAACGTGTGAGTGGACCAGCTGGACAGAATTGGAATTTTTTGTGTATTTTCTGCTTTTGAATTATAACTTGCATGTTGTTAGGGTCGAAATTCGTAATATAGATTTATTCACAATATAGCTATATGAATTTTCACATTTTGTAGTTTTTTTAGCAAGAAGTTTCTGTTATTTTTCCTTTTGAAAAAAATGTCAATAAAATGATAGTTCTCTTAAAAAATGTAAGGAAAAACCAAATTTCAAAGTCACCAAAATCTGACAAATCAAAACTGAGTTTATAATCACTTCAAGTGAGAACATAGCTCTTCGTTCGAAAAACACAATCCCTCAACTCCTAACTTTTCTTTCTCTATCCCCCAGGAAAACTCAAGTTTTCTTTTTTTTTTCCTCTGACAAATAGGTACAGTTTGTTTTTTATTTATTTATTAATTTTTTTTATACTACAGCGCCTATTACATGGTGCTCTATAATCTGTGCATACAATCGACTTCTTCGCTCGCCTTGTACTTCAGAATCCTTTTTTATATTTGTGGTAACGTGCACAGTCCTGCCGTATCATTTCCATAGACATAATAACAAAATTAAGTCTAGCTTCTGATGTTGCTCCAATATTTCGTAGGAAACCTAGAAGCATATGTTGTACACAATAACGCATATTCACTTAAAAATACAAAAATCTATGCTTTTGCGTTGCAAATGGTTGATACAGTGTACAACGCTACTTCTGTTATTAATAACAGAAACGTGAAAAAATTTCACTAATTTGCATTTTGTTTAAAAAAAAAAATTCTTTTGTTTCAAGTTAAAACAAAAAAAGTGCTCATCAATCAAATAGTTCTCGAAGTACGGTTTTCAAATGAGAGCTAGTTAACTAAAAGATACATAACTAGTGCTCTTATTTTATGAAAAATTTATGTAAGCATATTTTATTAGAATTAAGTGTACATAAAACATTATTTAGTTGGTTTACAACCAACATCAGCGACATAACTATTCTAATTTGTACCGTTATCATAGTAATCGTTGGGAATAAAAATATCAAAAGTATAACAAGTTTCTCTTTATTTAAAAAAGATGAATTGGGCCCCTTCAACGATTTAAGTCTATGCTAAATATTACGACTAGACAATTACAAAACATATAACGAAAAACAAAGAAAACAACAATGAAGGAAAATAAAAAGAAGTAAATTCGTGTACAAATAAAGAAGAGAAAGAAAACAAGAAGAAGGGAACCCACAGAAGCGGAGCTAGTATAGTTTGACAACCGATAATAGTGAACATATTTAGTTCAATTGGCAAATCATACGGAGGATCTACGCGCGATCTAAACAAAACGCGTGCAATAAGAATACGATATAGAGGTTATATTATAGATATTATTTGGATTTTTGCAAAGGACAGTAAATGGGTTAGGAAGCCCGCAGTTGTATTTGCATTGGCTAAGTTTTATGAAAATAAAGTTTCTAGAAGAGCATTTAGAAACATTGTAGATTATCTTACGAAAAATACCGGCAAGTCAATTCTACCTTTTATTTACTTGACTAAAAAGGTGTAATGAATTTCTTTGTGTACGCGACCTAGCTCTTGATCGGTAGAGCGGTTGCACTCGACCCGTGATTCCGCATCGCAAAAAAAAAACATTAACTACTAATAAAACTAAAATACTGATAAAAAATAAATGAAAAAGGTCTTCTACTCACAGTATACAATTATGTCGTCTGTCCTGTATGTCATCCGTCGGTCTTTTCTTCGTCCATATGTATCTGTCTAGTATCCCCCTACTTTTCCTCACGCGCTCACCCTCATAGCATTCAAGCTACTGCGGTGACACGTTCACCTCATCGCGGCTCATCTATAAATAGAAAACAAAACAAAATAAATACCTGACCGTTGTGTGAAGCAGCAGGTCCAGCCCATTGGCTGTCCCATGATGAGATGCAGACGCCAATTGAGCTTTCCTTATTTTGTAGCAACCCCAGCCCTTAACGCCTTTTATCCTAACGCAAAGAAACGCCACACCTTCCTTATCCTCTCTCCGATCAGCAATTTTTACAGTGATAGTGACGACAAATGGTGTGGTCGTAAGCAATTGTTTCATTAAATCTCTTAACAACGTTTTCCAACCTTTCCTTTAAAGCTACTGTTTAGTTGAACCGAATTGTTTTTTTTTTCTTTACACGTTTGCTCAAAAATTAATTCAATAACAGTTTGCTCAAACGTCGTAAATTTTCTAGTCTACATCACGTTAAGTAGATTAATGTCTCGGGAATCTTTCACTTCGGCATTTCTTGATGTACTTCATAGGCAGTTTTACTGATACGTTTGTTTTCCTTTTTATATACGTACTTCTGGCAAACCGTAGTAATAAAAACTGCAAATATTTTACTTTCACTGTTTTTTGGTTTATTATAAATTTTGGCAATTTTACAAAGCAACTTTTTCACATTTCCCAACATTAGGTGCTAAGAAAACCTCTTTCATTTATTTAGAGAAATAAAATTACTGTCTTTGCATTTATTTGGTGTTTGTTTTGTTACAATTTTGTTTTGTTTCTCGTTAATGCTGTAAGAGCCTCTATATGTAGAACAAAAGATTCACTTATTGCTGTTAGTTGTACATAAGTGTATGTATATTTAACTTATTTATATGCCTATATATATATATATATATATATATGTATTATTTACTTCTTTCATCACGTACACAGGTAATCCTTTTGATGGCTGATTAATGGTACAAAGGCCATCTAATATTTGCAATTACATCCACACATCTACACATATCGTTTTGTTTTTATACTTCTTACAAAATATTCCAACCAAAAACGGTATTTTCAACTGAACTGGTATGCGTGCCAACCGCTTATCGATTGCGAAACTAAACGCACCATGTTAGATTCACAATCCTAACATTTACTAGTTTTCATTCGTTTATTTTTTTATTCAAACAAAAAAAGATAGGAAATCTTTAAATTTTTCTTTGTTTTTAAAAGTTTTCTTTAGTGCACGCCACTACTTTTTAACGTCACCTTAACGCGTTTCTTTAGCCTTCTGATCGTTGTTGATTCTACTTTTTAGTTAGATTTTCCTTATCAATATTTTGGTATTTAACGCGATTATTTATATAAAAATTTGTTCATATCCATAGCAATATTTGTGTATGTTTAACTAGCAGGCCTTGATTTCTTTTTATTTTGCAATGTTAACGAATTAGTATTCCTTAGCAAAATCCCCTTCTAAAACAAATTTACTTCGGCAGCTACCACTCGACTTTCTCTCCTCAAGATCATAAACTGACTGAATGCCAAACTCTTCTTTCCTTCTTTTTTCTCCTTTTTTTTCTTCTTCTCGCATAGCGGCAAGCCGCTATTCTTGTGATCACACGATTTTGCATAACTGGATGCCGTTATTACTACACTCGTGGCAAAAGCAGACCGACAGACCCCCTCCCTGGCTTTGTTCGTGGACGTTACAAAGGATACTGCAACATTTCACTTTTTGGTTTTAACATTTGTTACAAATGCAGCATTATAGCATGTAGGATTGTTAAATTCAACGAAGAGGAATGACAAGCTGTAAATATGGAAGGCATAGCAGAAAGATAAAAAGAGAAAAGTGGAGTTCTGGGAGAAATGTCAACGTGCTTGAGATGAAAACACCTCTACAAAGTCGGTGTGTATTTTATTTGCCGATTATGCAAAAAAATAAAAAAAACTTTTAGAGACACCATTTTTAACGTTCATGGTTAAAGAAATATTTTGCCAACATAATATTTGCGAATAATAAAAAAGAAAAAGAAATTATTAACCACTGCTTTATAAAAACGAGATGCCAGTCAATGAGAATAAAATATAAACGTTAACAAAAACATGTACAAATTACTATTTATAACACAAAGACTCCCTTCGATGTAAAGTTTACTATTCTAGATAAGTTTCGATGCATGGAACATGAAGATATATGTCGAAATGAGTGTATATTTTAAAAAAATTGTTTATGTGATACAACTAAATATATAAAATGATAAAAGAAATATCTGAAAAAAAATCCATAACTCCCACATACTCGGATACGTATAAAAGAAAATTTATAAGAATGAATTTGTCAGTAGCAATATAATGCAAGCTATGTGCATGGTGTCACAATTTAAATAGTTTTATCAAAATGTAATTATGTATAAAACGTACTTAATTATATTACAAGCGCCATCTATTAATCAAAAGATTTATGAGATTAGCGAATTGTTCACAGCCGGAACAAACTACATAAAAACGATTAAATAAATTATAGTTGCCTTAGAATTTCCTATGCTCAATCACCATGATTGGAAGCATATTGAAGAATTCGTACGCAACATGTGTCCTCCAAATGAAATGTTTATAAACTTTGATAGCACTTCATACATTATTGGAAAATTTTCATTACTCGTGTTTGTAAAATACCGCGCACAGTCTAAAAAAAATCAATAGTAATTATACATGATCGTGTGCATACCGGCAATGATATTACTAAACATTTCGTCGCTAACTTAAACTACAAAATATTGGAGCGCGTGTAGTAGCTATGCGAATTAATAATACATCATCATATTACGCGATCATATGGTCTTCATAAAGTTATAGTAATAATAGCAGCCTGTATTATAAGAAAATCAGATCCGCCGAGTAGCCGAAGGCGAGGAGTCTCGACTAGCAAATCAATGGTCGTGGGTTCGAATCTCAAGTGCGGTAGAGTTTTTAATAAAAGGCGATAGCCTTAGATGCTAGTGCTTTTAAGAGTTTATTCTTAGAATTTATTTCCCTGGCGAAATTAATAATTAATAATAATAATAATATATATAAGAAAATCAACTGTAGTTACTGTTACTGATATCATAAACAAAACCGCCATCGCTATCTCCTCTTCACCTTTTCTCCAGGTTTTTCTTTATTATTTATTTCTTACGTATTAGCGCACCATATTGTTATTAAATAAGAAAAATAATGGAAAGTATTAACATTATAAATGATATAAAAGAAACATTATAATACACATACCATTTTAAATTTATATGTCATAATTTTTCGTTTCTGAATGTTCAGTAGGTTCTCCCTTTGTTTATTATTCAATACTCTTTTAGGAATGGTTTTGTTAATGTAAACAAAAAAAAATGAATTAAATTTGCCTTTTCTTAAAGAAAAGTGCATTGGACGGGCCGTCATGACCGAACTTGTCCCATATAAAATCATGGACCGGTGAAGACCATAGGACATAAATTAGACCGAGGCATAAGATTAACCCGCCTGGTAAGTAAGTTTCATCCGTCCGTTTGTTCTCATATGGGATATTTCTTCGGTGTAACCGTTTGTGATGCGTCTATGGGATTCAATTTGAAGTCTGCATATCTCCCGAACTAGTTACCTTATCAAAGACATGTGCGATTTGGGTTTGTTATATAAAAACGGCGTCTAACGCGAGACCCCGAAAGAAAGTAAAGCAATGGTTCAATCAGATACGCTCGTTAGAATATATTAAATATAAATATCTAGTAAACGAAAGGGTTAGCAACAGCAATCTATATAAGTATATAAGTATAGGTCTTACCAAGGACATATACACGTACATATATGTCGTCGAACTCTCCAGAGTTTAATAAAGTCAGTTAAAGCTGACCCAGCTTTATTTATTGGGATTGCAGATGAAAGTGTAATCTTTGGACAAATAACATCTCTAAATCGGTGAAACATTCCGTGACAAATGAATTCTTCCTTGAGAACAAGAATTTCTTGCATTTTTTGTGTTTAATGTCAAAAATTATATAAGTACAATGTAACCTAACTATTTAGATCACATTGAAGAAGATCTTGAAGTAAAGGGAGTCGAACATCATCAAAGTGCATTAAGGCATAAGGTAGCACCAAAGGGAGATGATTGATGTACAAGAGAAATAACAAGGGTCTCAATCGGTTACCTTGAGAGACACCTGATATCACGTGGTATTCATCAGAAGTAATCGTGTTGAAAACAAGTCTCAATGACATTATGAAGACAAGAGTTTATCCATTTCAACAAGTACGAAGCGAAACCGGAAGACAAAAGTTTAAAAATCAGCAAGGTGTAATTAACGTAGTCGCAATGCTTTACTAAAGTCTTTATATACAACATCGGTTTGTGAGCCACAAAAAAAGTTTGCAACAAGTCTCCCTTTTAGAACGCCGTGCCAAAATGGAGAACTAGAAGATATGGTAGTGAAAGCTAATTGTTGAGTGTCGATTCTTTCAAGCAGTTTAGGTAAAATACATAGCTTGGCAAGGCCTCCATAGTTCTCCAAACGATATCTCCCTCCACACTTAGAAAGTGAATACGGAAGCTACTTTTCCAATACGAAGAGGGAACACCTGTTTTCAGAGAAGGATTAAAAATATTTGTCATGTTCATAAAAGCATGATTTGAGTATAAATTTTATTGATTTTAAAACCTATTATTTTCAGAAATGACCAAATTCGGAATGAAAATAAAATTTATTCTTTACTATCAGTTCAACAGGAGCCAGCGGCACGAAAATTTCGTTGGAAGTATTCGCCAAATAGCGTCAAGGGACATATATAGATTCTTCTTCGAATAGTTTAAAAATTTATTAAAACACTTGGCATTAACAAGAAGTAAAGATATTATTATTAGTAGTTATGTGCAATAAGTTTGGGAGTTCGGGTAATTAAATGTATGGCCAGAAGCACCGGGCCGTTGGAATGGCCTTACATAAGAACACTTTCTATATATGTTTTCGTTCTTTCGTTCTTTTACAGCGGTTAACTGTTTTGTTGGAACACCGTAGGCAAGTGGTTCCAAAGAAAGGTTGTAAAATAAAAACGAATGCGGAAATTGCTAGGTTTAACATCATAATTACGGTAGTAGTACGCGGTGATTAGGGTTTCAATATTCACAACAAAAAAATTAAGGCGTTATGCACCAAGGACGCGTTTTAAACAATAAAATATTGGCTTTGTTAAATTATGTGTATGTGAGCAAGTTGCAAGTGAGAAATTTAACATGCTGAAATGATTCAACAACCCATATTGTTTGCTATGAAAAGATAAACAAAGTGCTGAGTGAGACAGATCCTCAAGTAAATAATGAACTATAACTAAAGGAAAATTGACGAAGTAAAGAGTCCGCCGTTAACGCACTGGCTGGATCAGATGTTGAAGTGGGAACTATACAAGTTGAATGTATAGTTACTTAGAATTAATTCGATTTTTAGTAGTTTAACTCTAAAATATAGCGAACAATTTATCCTACAGTTGACTTTCGTCGTTGTTACGTATGCTGCTTTATAATAACCATAGTATTAGCCTTTATTGTTAAATATTGTTTAACTTAGCCGAACCAGTTGAAGTTGGATTCTGCTTAGATAATCAAATACTAAAAAAGAAAACAATTCAACCCGATCATAAAAATACATACCTGGTTTTAATTTCCATATTTTAAGCACACAATTGTTTCTTGAATTTATTAAAAGGCAAAATAGAAAAAAGTGTATAGATATTTGAAATATAAATTATTTGAATAAAAGCTTTCAGGTATATATTCATTGAAGCGCAAATTTATTTTTAATAACAAAGGAAAAACGACATTATTTCAGAAAACAAAAGCAAATTTTATTTAATCTCACAAATGCTGCAATCAAGACAACTACCATTTGAACAATCTCACCATATTCTTGGTTTCAGCTATATGGAAGCTTATATTTTTTAGTAGTTTTTGTCAATATTTTCAAAGTTACATGAAATTTTTATTTTTTCAGCTGTTTAAACCTTGTTTACTTTCCAGTCAGAACATTTTATTCGTATCATTACTGGTTATGCCGCCCTGAACAAGTGGCAATCACAAGGTGCTACGACTGGTGAGTACGCTGGATGCGGCAGGACTTCTCATTTCTTCACATCAAATAGGAAAAGTGACGAATGTCGAAGATGCAATTTTGAGTGTTCCATGATTAGCGTCTGTGTGCACTGAATAACTCAATAGCCCAAAATGGAAAACCGTCATTTTATATAGAGAAAGATCAAAATCATCGAATTTAACCGTCATTTTCACCAATAGAAGTCAAGGGCGATCAATCACAGTCTTGGACAATTCTGTGTACCAACTTATTAAATATATGGAGGCACGAGTGAATGTAAATAATTTTTTTTATTTACGCATATAAGAATCTTATGGTTGTTCAGGGATTACTATAAGAGACCGCCTAATATAGTCATTTACTCATTTCCTTAATAATGCACCAAAAATTATACACTATTTTTATATAAATGCACAACTTTCATTTGGAGGATATTCAAACGTTAACGTGGTGCAAACGGGAGAAACTTAATTTATTTTCCAGTTGCTGCCGTAATAACAAATCACAAAGTAGACTTTGTTGCCATAAAAGGATTTGCTTTCATGAGAGACCTTATTTATAGTGTGGTCTTAAACTCTGTATGGTTAATTTATTAACGACAAATTTTCATCATTAAATAATAAAAATTTGACATGTAAAATCTCATATTTCATTAGAGTTCTTATATGGGTTAGCATTCAAGAAATACATCTACGTTTTCCAAATTGGGTAAAATTAACTTTAATTCCAAATTATTACTATGGTCGAATTCTCTTTAAGAAGTATTGAAAATCTTTTTATTATATAAAGAGTTCGTTTCTACAAGAACTTTGGTATCGCAAGTGGTCCAAAAAACTACGCCGATCCAAGGGACACCGAAACACTACTAAGCGATTTTTTTCATGAAGTTGTGAAAATTACACCTTTTTTTTCCTATAACGACTTATCAAAATATGGGAGTGATCGAAAAAGTGGTTCGACTCGAACCATTTCCATTAACTTTTACCTTTGAGCCAAAACACATCGATCTACCAAATTTCATGAAATTATCTCGAAAATAACGCCCTATGGATTCAACGCAAGTATACATAAAGGGCCATTAGAACAGACAAGGTTACATCAATTCAGAAAATAATCCCGAATCGGTCGGCATAATAAAAAGTGGATGCGATTTTGCAACTTATTATCGTTTTCCTTTGCTTTTTCTACTCACATAACTTACGCCTAAACAAATTGATTAGGAACAACGGTAACAAATTGTAAGCAAAATATCTCACAAACAAATGATAGCAAGAGAAAATAAATTGAAGTTTTTATCAAAAAAAAAAAAATAGTCAGCGGAACAAACGCGGTTGCTATGACGATCGAGTTGAGATGCTTTTAGGTTTTTGTTGTGCTTTACGCTCGTTTTCAGATTTACATACTGAGGAAGTACTCTGAAGGGAATCTGATCAAATTTTCTATTTCGTACATATGGCAAAATATACTATACTAAACCTAGTCTTCAACATTCAGAAGTATTCAGCAATAGGTTATTTCTATTTTAGAACTTCTATCTCTTATTTCAGGTCGGGAATCGCGTACATAAAGGGCATTTTCGAAATTTTCAAAGCAATGTATTCATTAGACGTCAGTACGTTTCCATATATCTCTGAAATATTTTTTTTCCGCGTATACATATGTTTATAGCACTTCAAATGAAATTGCAAAGCTTGTGTAAAATGGAAAAAAATGTTTTTACATGCTGGTTATCAAAGTTGTTCCATAACAGAAAGAACAAATTGTGTTGCCATTGGCCAAGTTAAGAAAAATATAAATTTTATTTCGGTAGCTTTCCCTAATTCCTTATTAAAAGCAGTATAAGGTAAAATGTTCAATGCAAAATTCGAAAAAAATTTAAAAATACATTTAGTATCTATAATGGTCTGGTTTAAACGGCCCATTTTGTGGTATTCCCAAATATTTTGATTGCTTTTCAGTCAACTTGGTGAGCTTTACATCCAATTTCTCCAAATGCAATTGGGCAACTTCTTCATCCAATATTTTAGGCAACATATGAACACCGATTGCATATTGACCCACTTTAGTGAAAAGTTCGATTTGCGCCATTACTTGATTTGTGAAAGAATTGGACATCACAAAACTGGAATGACCATGAGCGCAACCCAAATTGACCAGACGACCTTCAGCCAACACAATTATATGACGCGCATTAGGTAGGGTATAACGATCAACCTGCGGCTTAATGTTTACCTTTTCAATGGCATTAACGTTTAACCAATTTACATCGATCTCGCAATCGAAGTGGCCTATATTGCAAACAACAGCATCGTCCTTCATGTTTTTGAAGTGCTCGCCGGTAATAACATCGACACAGCCAGTGGCGGTAACGAAAATAGTGCCTTCTTTGCTAGCTTCTTCCATAGTCGTTACTTCATAGCCTTCCATGGCTGCCTGCAAAGCATTGATTGGATCGATTTCTGTTATAACAACGCGTCCACCAAAACCTTTTAGCGCTTGAGCACAGCCTTTGCCCACGTCCCCATAGCCGGCGACCACACATACCTTGCCAGCAATCATAACGTCTGTAGCGCGTTTAATGCCATCGATTAAAGATTCCCGGCAACCATATAAATTATCGAATTTGCTCTAAAGTAATGGCAAAAACATCTGTTAAAGTTGATCTATTATATGGGTTTTCAAGCTATTAGGACCCGCCTGTGTGCATTCAAAACATACCTTAGTTACGGAATCATTGACATTAATAGCAGGCACAGCTAACTTCCCTTCTCTAAACATTCTATACAGATTGTGAACACCCGTCGTAGTCTCTTCAGATATGCCCTTGATTCCAGGCAAGTACTGTGGAAATTTTTCATGAACCAAATTTGTTAAATCGCCGCCGTCATCCAATATCATATTTAATGGTTTGCCATCCCGGAAAAGTATGGTCTGTTCAATGCACCAGTTATATTCTTCCTCCGTTTCGCCTTTCCAGGCGTAGACGGGAACTCCGCCAGCTGCAATTGCAGCTGCAGCATGATCCTGAGTACTAAATATATTGCAACTGGACCACTGAACCTTTACAGAAGCAAGAAAAGAGCAATTTGCGTAACATTGAAAACTTAATACTATTCAATAACGTTTGACCTCTTTCATAAGATTATCATCTTGTTTACTTCAATAAAAAAAAAAAAAAAAATCGTCATTAGCATTGGCTGCAATCACAGATAAGTGAATAAACGTGTAAAGACTAAATTCTTAACAATATATATTTATGCCGGGATAGAGTATATGGTCGGTTTTTCATTTATTAGTTGCAGTACTTACCTCAGCACCTAACTCAACTAATGTCTCGATAAGGACAGCAGTTTGTACAGTCATATGTAAGCAACCAGCTATCCTAGCTCCACTCAAAACTTTTAAAGGACCATATTTCTTACGACAAGCCATTAAACCAGGCATTTCATTTTCCGCAATAAGAATAGCCTTCCGTCCCCAATCAGCCAATTTGATATCAGCTGTTATAATGTAAAAAATAAAAACGTGCTTTTTCTCCCAATACTACACAAAGCGAAAAAAATCATTGAATTCTTACCAACTTTATATGAAGCTTTAGACATTATCGCTTTTATTTTTATTTAATTATGTTGAAGACCAATTGCTTATTAAATATAATTCATAAAATAAAAGTGTGAGTTTATAAGTAGACCCAAATTGATGCGGAGCGGTTCAAGCTAATGATCTAACTGATGGCCAGCCGCGATATACCAAAATTTATTAAACGAAATTCTATTATTTATAAATGTCAAAATTACAGCGAATTCATAAGACTGGGTTGCCAATGCTTATTTCCAACTTTATATTACGATTATCCATGGGGCGACCTTATATTTCCAGGTCTGGGCAAACACAATTAAAAAATTTTTAAAATTTGAGATGCGGCCACATTGTGCCACAGCTCTGTCGATTGCAATACGATTATCTATAAACTATTTGCATGTAAAATAAGATTTTGTTCACCTCCAGAATTTTGCTGCGTTAATATTTATATTTCTTAGCTCAAGATAAAGGGCCATTTATGATGTGAGTAGGGTAGCGATTAGGAAGGATGATGTGTGACGGAGGTAGAAAAGAAGGAATAGAGTTTGGTATGTAGTTAAGGTTACACTGAAGTATTCCTTGTACTCGTTTGTACGAGTTTCGATAATTTGAGTACATGTTTTATCCAAAACACATCACCCTATGTGCTCGTTCCCAGAATAATAAGCGGTAGCATTGCTCTGACCCACGGGTCTAAAATTTTACCATAGTTATATAACACTATTCGGGAAATTTCATCCACAATCAAGCATTTATTTGGTAGTTCTGTTTTACGAAATTCTTTCTTTTTTTTTTGAAAGGGAATGAGCGGCACAAAGTTCTGCCGTCGCCCGTTAACGAACACCTGCAGGGGGATCACGTGTCTAATAGTTAATTTTTGTTCACGACCAAGCCAACTTACCTGTTAATTTTCGCGTATAAAACATTCGTGTCAATTTTATTGCTATGATGCATAGGTAAAAAAAGCAGAAATGTTTCTGTTTATATTTTATTTTTTTTTATTTATTTTTATTTTTTTGTTATTTTGAATGAAGATGGGCTAAGCCAGTTGAGCTATATTTTATTATGGCTGTTAAAATTCGAATAGTAACAGGTGGTTGTCCACTCTGATAAATAAACCAACAAACCAGCTATTAATGAAACAGTGGACGAATATTTAACGAAAAAATTGATAAAAAAAAAAGAGAAAAATTAAAAAGAAAAAGACGAAATCTATCAATTAATTATAAGAAAAAAAGTATTTTTATGGAGCATTTTTTAAATTTGCGAAGCTAACAATCGTATTATTCCCTAAAACAATACATCTACGGTTTTCAACGTGCGCGTTAATTTAGTTCCGCCGCAATGATGATAAGGATTCTTCTAGCGAATTATTAATATTAATTATTTATGTGTCGGCGGCCGTATTTAAAAATTTGTGAACTGGAAATCTTCAATCAAATGATGATCTGGATAAAAACGAGAATTTGGCCGAAGGGGCAGAAAAGCTTTTAAATGTAAGTTTCTTGACAACGCCTTTAACTGCAAGTTTGTTGATATCAACCGCCTTCTTTTGAATTAAACGATTTTTTATGTTCTAGCTTAATAGGCAGAATTTTTAACCTTCACTTAAGCCGCTATTGTTTTTAGTCTAGCTAATTATGAGAGAATAATCGGTAAACAAACATAAACGTACATTAAAATATTACAAATTTATTGGTATCATTAATTAATGACAACCAACACGTTGCAATAGAAGCATATAAGCACTATATTTTATGAATGGGCGTCATAAAACAAAGATGCAGTATGGACATGGGAATGATAAAAACTTGCTTAAGATATAAGTTATAAAGTGCAGCAACTACAGCTTTGCCCAGGGGCGTGAAAAGCTAAACGAACTGTTGATGATATAAGTTCTAAATTAAATTTAATAGATTTCCCCAACAACTTAGTTAAATCCTTCATGTTTCTGCTCTAATTGGATCGAAAAGAAGATCATTTTAATGCTTTATGTTAGCAAACTTTGAATTTTAGGTTTTATATTTTTTTATGTGTCTATTATTTATACATTTAATGTATACATGTACTTATTTCTGTTATGAAATGTATTAATGAAATGAATATTAACGAAATAGAAATAAAAAAAAAATTTATAGTGAAATTGTTGACACTAATTCATTTCTTTTTTGTCTTACACGCTTTTAAGTAGGGTAAGTAGGTTGGAAACACACCACAAAGCTCTCCATAACAATTCGTCGTTGTGATGTTTAATCCTCTTCCATAAAATGATGTGTCGGGGCATACTACCTAATATTTTAGGTAAACAATGTATTGCTTACTTTTCACAAACGCAAATTTCCTTTTATTTATTTATTTTTTTTTTTTCTTCAGATTAAATGAATTAAACTAATAAAGAATATAGCTCCTTCTGTTTAGCAATTTTTGTTTTTATGGCTAATTCAAACTTTTTTCGTCAATAGATTTTGCTTTTGTTTGTTAATTTTTTTTTTGGCTCAGATGTTTGCAAGTAAACAATTTTGTTTGGAATTTATTTTAACTTCCAACAAACAACACTAACTCAGAACAACCAATAGCAATGCCAAATGTGAGCCGGTTTGCTTTCGCATAATTCGATAAGAATGAGAGAGTGTATTTAACAGCCATTGCACCTAAGTGATCCCAAAAAATCGATATTATCAACCAAAGAATTAAATTAAATAGCCTCTAAGTGTTGCATTACTCAAAACGGATAGCACCAATTTAATGTAACGACAATATCCGGTAGCGAATAGAAAAGTATGTTTTATTCAAAAAATAACGACTGTTTTTTTGTAGAGATGATGGTTCAGTTAGATTAAGCTGGAATAATTTTATATACCCATCGTGAAAACCTGAATTCAAAATTAAACAAGATCGCGAAATGCTTTCGAAGAAAGAAAAATATGTTAAGAAACTTGCTTAAAGACAATTCCAAACGTTTGATTTTATTTATGTATATATAATAAAAATTATTGCATATGTTCATAAAAACTATTATACTTTAAAGTGCACTTGTTCGTATAATTTTCTTTCCTTTTAAGCAAAAAGAAAAATTATAAACTCTTATTATAAAAAAAAAAACCATTAACATAATAATATTAAAGGTGATAATGTTCATATGAAAAAAGAACAATTCAACAAAAAATTATATTACTTCCAATAGCCCCTATACAACAACAAAAAAATCTTTTCCTTTCAAAGAATAATTAAATCATAATTTTGACTTTGGTTTGGCGTTACGCGCAAAATAAATTTCTGGAATTTTTTCTGATTTTTGAATTTCGCGATAATTGCTAACAATTTTTTTGGTTTCGTCTTTCGGACAGGATTGCAAATTGCGAAAGACGTTTACCTAAATGAATAAAAATAGATCAAAGTTAAAATAAATATTGTAATGTAATAAATAAGATATATGTTCATGTACCTGTCCTCGAGAGACATAAATTGGAGTACGATATATTATCCAAGTAACAGTTTCAAAATAGGGAGCCGTGGTTAGGGATCCTTTATAAGTGTAGTAATGTTTGCTTAGTTCTTGTAATCCTATCCAAGACAAACAATCTTCGAAAAATCAAAAGAAATATGGATAACGCAAGAAAAGTATTTTTCAATTGAAATTTCTTTACCCGAGTCCAGTGAGGCACTGGTGTGAATTCTTTGTACTATTCGTATACCTTCAGAGATTTTCCTAAATTCGGGACAATCTTTTTCACCGCAAGCCTGTATAAAAAAGGCCACCACAGCCAGACCATCCGGCTTACTTTTGGCTTCTGTAAAATTATTATATTTGGCATTATAGTGTACAGCGTGAGCTTCCATTGAGTATTTGTTGCCTTCCAGCGTATGTTCGCATCCTGAATCGTCAGTGTCTGCCCAGTGAAAATGCAATTGTTCGAATATAAATCTCGCTTGGCCGAGACAGCCGCCAACTATGTATGGCAGACATTTGCGTTTCCCAAATGTTACCACAGCTGAAGTGCCGGTATTTTGTACGCGGGCTATACCTACAGGTTCCCAATGACCATGGTATTCCAAAGGATCAATGTCATCGATATGTTCAATGATGCGATTACTTATTTCAATGGGTGATTGTACAGGCATAGTTTTATGTGTGCGTTTATATAATAAAATTAATAATAAAATGTTCTCTAAGTGAGATTAACAGGATTATAAGATTTTTTTTTAACGTTCAACACATACAGGTGTTGCTTGTTCTTCCACCAAATGAACAGCGTCGTGATGGCGACTTTTATGTCAAACGTTAACGGAAAAACTGAGTCCGAAATTCAACTAATAGGGCTGCGTGAGCAGACAAGAAGAATCTGTTAACAAAAAATAAAAAAGTTGAAATAATATTAAAATAACCAAAAACAATTATTTAATTATCCTCAATTAAAGAATAAACAATAAATCATGCATATGCTACTAATGACAACTGAATTTAATTAATTAGAAATTTACGTGAGAGATAGATGAAAAACCGTCTTTCAGTGATCGAGAGCTAATTTTTGAAATTCTTTCCCCCACGGTTCACACCCAGCATCCCAGAATAAAAATGCACTGGGATTATCATTGCGCTTATAACTCAGATATTCGTAGAAAATATGTAAATTCTTGGCCTGCATAAAGTTCTTAATCGATTTACCTCTTTGTACTCCTTCTTGAAAAACTCGTGGTTGAAAAAATTTAAATAAAAACTAATTCGTCTACAAGTAACTCCAAAATAAACAACAAGCTATCGGTTACAATTCATAGCAAAAAATGATGTGAAAGTAATTGCAAGGAATTATGTGAACTATGCACAACTTCAGTAAAAAATTATAAAAACTTAAATCCGCTTATAAGCTGTATTAGTCTGCAACCCGGTATATATATATCCTAGGGCTAGTTAAAAAAGGAGGACGGTGGAAAGAGTCGATTAGCTGATTTGAGCACATTTAATAAAAAAAAAGAAAAAAATGTGCAAGGTAATGGGGTTTTGAGATGGTGGGTTTAAAGTAAATAATATTGTAACTATGACGATGAATGATTGTATTGGTATTGATACCTTTTATCAATCAAGTGTGGGAATTGGAAACGTGGATGCAAAGGCAATTGGAAATGTGCAAGTCAATTATACCAAAGACAGCACTTTATAAATAAATGAATTATTTACAAAACCTATTTGTGTAACACAAACAAGTGTTTCGTATCGATCTTTGTACAATTGTCAAATTAACGGAAAGTTATAGAAATAAAATTATAAGGGCTTTTTCACGCTCGAAGAAAAACTTTTGAAAATTTATGACTTTAGCAAAGTATTCTTGAAGTGCTAAACCTTAACGAAAATAAAAACTTAAAAAGAATTATAAGTATTTTGAAATTGAAACAGATGAACACTGTCAGAGTTAAAAACGGCAAAAGACTATATTCAGTTTGCAGCATACCTTCGACACCTACCGCTCAGGCCTATAAAGTCATGGGTAAGAGAAATAGTTCAATATTCCCGTGAGGAACGCAATAAAAAGTCTGCCCTTTAATTCTTAATGTCGCCAAACTCAAGAGAAAATGTGAAAGCATCGAAATTTCGATAGTGTATTTATAACAAATTTTAGACCAATGTCGATTATAGGTTAAAAGCTATCAACAACAATTTTTTCAATTTCTTAGTGATTGTTGACATTGCCAAGACCATCAGTACGAGAATGGACGTGATCAAAGCGTAAAACAAGTCTTTTAAACCAGTTTTTTGTTTCTTTTGCAATAACTGACATACTTCGCAATTTGTATACCATGGATTCAGTCAACTGATAACGAAGATTTAACTCAGCGTTTTCTCGCTTGTCAAAGTTGATCTACGAATTTAAACTGAGGACATATATAAGAAGCTTCAGATGCCTTTGTGCATTGTCGATTTTGAAGTCGCATGAATGAATATAAAATTATGCTAATTAAAAATATTTAACATTTCACACAATCAGAATTCACTTATAAGTTTCATTCATAATCATATGCACAAGCGCGTACAGAGATTTGAGAGATCGTGTCATTTCTTAACGTGAGGGCTTCTTAAGATCATTATTCATATTAACATATAAGATCTATAGGACTTGACTTATTTGTTGTAAAGGGAAAGACAGAAATAATAAACCTCGAAACAATCCGATCTCTCAATTTGCTAAATACTTGACGAACTCTATTGAAGTCTTGATTGAGCTAGTATCAGTAATAACTCGACTGGACGAGATAAGCGAGAAACCTTTCGATGACCCAAAGCTACCCATCAACAGTTCACAAAGAGTTCGGGCACGCACCTTTTTTAATGGCATCCAATTAATATGCAGCGCTTCTAACATATAAAAAAATAAATGAGTGATTGTTAAAAACAAAAAAGAAAAACAACGAAACACAGTTTTTGTTTGCACTGCTGGGAACTTTATTAAATTTCTCCCTAAAAGTATTAGCAAAAGTTACAGATTTTATTCAACTTATAATACTTCATAATAGGAAATGTGTATGCGTAGAAATATTTCAGACAAAATTTGCTAGAAAACCATCCCGAACTATGCATAAGCTTGATGATATAACTTCGATGACGACCCGTTTTTCTATCAATAAAGAACGTTTTTTCTTATATTCACCTTAGATGGTGCATAACCACTATTGTTGCATTGTAAGTCAATATAAATAGAACAATCGGCTTCCTTTTCAATCTATAATTCACTGACATAGATGCATATTCGACTGCACCTCATATCCAGTCAAGCACTCATACAGGTTTTTTGTTTCGAGTTTCTTTATTTTTGTATTTATTTATTTTTTCTTTTTTAGGTTAGGAAATAATAATCGGCGATTAAAATAGTTCTTTTACACACATAGTAATTTCTTTTCTACACCTACTGTGAATAAGTTTTTTAAAATCGGTTTCATTTATCCCGAATAAAAAAATTTTTTGGCATCAGGAAAATCACCTTGGGCCAGGTGTTTGATTTTATAACTATTTAGCCTATGAGCTTTTATTTTTGAAGTTACATGTAAAACGATTATCTCTGTTGATGAGTATAAAAAGATAATCATTTTTCGGATTGATTTTTGTTGTTTTATTTACGGATTATCCGCGTTTTAGATTTTTATAAAATGTGATTTTAAAACTTTATTTGTAATGGAAGATTTATTAACAATTATGAACTGCCACTAAAATAGTTAAGTTTATTGTTTGACTTAATAACTGCTCAGTAGAATTTTGTTGCATTTTTTAAGAAATTTGAATTTTCATCTGTTCTTTGTATCAATTTACTAAATGCTAAGCAATTTCACATTTTCAAAGTGTTTCACGTTCAAATGTTTGCTAAGTAAATAAATAATTTTGTTTTATTTCGCTTTAACTTGAAACCATGTCTCTTTGTAAAGTACATATGTATATGCCAAATTCTTTTTTAATTCGGACAAAGCTACCATACATTATGAGGAGACGTTTCAACGTACTTCATTCACGCGAGACAAAGTAGAACTATTTACGTTTTGTGACTGATAGCATACATAAAAAAAATTATAAGTTCGGTCTTGAGTTTACTAATCTCAATACTCGCAACGCAGCCATTTTATCGTGAAAGAATTGCGTGACAATTCGATGATCTAATTGGTCAATGGAAAAAGTATTACTATATTTTTGCGGGACCATCGCAAAGTAAAAAAATCTTGAACCCATAAATCGCAAATGTCCTCCATTTAATTTCTAGATGGGTTTTATATAATATGTGTAAAATTAAAAAGAGGCTATTTTCTTCAAATTTGAATTTCAACTTCAGCAAACTTAGACAGTTCGTAGCAGATATCGGCAAATATTATTATTAAATGGCTGTAGCAATTCACACTGATTGGAAATGTATGTACCCCCATGAGGGCATTTATAATAAATAATTCTGTGTTTTGTAAAATTTTCACAAAATTAGTATATTTGCGTCTATTAACGCCATCAGCTTTCGTTGATGACACTCACGAAAACCGCAGAACACGATGGACTTGAATAAGTTACGTCAATCCAGCTATGTTTAGCAAAATAAACATTTCCAATACATTTCTAAGTCACTGTAGTGGATGCGGTTGGAAAATAATGGGGATTTATATCCACCGATGAAGAATAATCAACTAGATTTGCCATTCCAAGACATCCAAACGCGTACCAGATACTTGCTAGAACTGTACTTATTTTGATCAGCCTGAACTCTAAAATCGAAAAAATCTAAAACCATGCAAATCTGTTTGTACATCTAGTTGTCTTCTTCTGGTACAAATCATACCCGCAAAAATGGAGAAATTAAAAGTTTGGCACAAATTATTGGAAACTCTGATAAAAAGTTTAGAAATGTACGTAGAGATTAGTTATTTTAATACACCAAGTTTTTTTGAAAGTAGGCATAACACGACTAATAAACCTAAGCTAAATGGATAATACATTGGAAGGTTCTTATGAAAATAAGAAAATTTGACAAATATTTTAAAGTGAACAAGTTACCGGTTTGTTGATCGGCACCAACATGAAGTGGGGCATGAATATCAGTGAGGCGTGACAGTTTCCTGTACTACTCAGAAACATTTATAATCACCGAAAAGTTATTATGGACGATGGACATCGATAACTTGCCGCTCACTTATCTTGCCATATGTAAAAGTTGCGAAAAGTTAATCGGTAGAATATTTCTTATTTAACCGGTTTGAAATAAAATTAACCATACTTTCATTCATAATCTGACAACCGTACATATCGGTTATAGTTATTCAGTGTCTTGGCTGTCGATGATAAATTGATTAGGTTTTCAATTATTAGATGAATCAATAGTGCCGTGAAGAATCAACCACGAGAATTTTTCTTATTTCACCGAACATTGATTTACCTCCAAGCATTAAAGCATGTTGTAGTAGTACCGGATAAAATAAGACCTTCAATAGACTGTGTTTAATTAAATAAAATATATAGCATATGCCGGTGAATCCCTGCTGTAGAAACAAAGTAAAAAAAGCAAGGAATATTTATTCACTTCTCTGACTCAATTACAATAACTGTTAAGAATGTGAAAATTTAAATGTTAACGATATAAGAATTACTTGAGAAAGGTGTGGTGGAAGGCATTACGATCGTATATTATTTACTATTTTGTTCGTTTTTTTTTTGTTCTTTAATATATATTTTTTGTTTTTTTCTTCTCTTTTGGCGTTGCTTTTTCTTAATCCATGAATTCATCCCCTGCACAATTTTCCTCACAAACACTTGACTCAGGCATATTGCAAGCACCTATTGGATTGTATTGATTTAGATTTACGACACGAGAACGACTAATAGATTGCACGGGTCGTGCATTGCGTACGATGCGTGTTTTACCATCAGAGCACAATATTTGACGGAATTCATAAAGTTGACGTTCACTTATAGCTAATGGTTCAGGGAATATAAACCATTCGGCCCCTTGATAGCAAGGTGGTTCAGTTAAGGAACCACCATAGCTATAAAATCCAGTACGAAATTGATGACACAAATAAGTAAGAGGAAAGGGTTGAATTTCAATTTTTGCGCCAGGTCTTTGTATGCGATGCAAATGCTGAATAACTGGATCCAAATAAAGATTACTAGCGGAGATCTGAAAGATGAATTCTTATGCTTAAAGGATATGAAAGTTTACAAAAAAATGTAAGGCCAACCTCAAAAAAATAGGCAACAATTAATATATCATAACTTGAGGTACAATCACCCGACGGACCGGTACGATGCATGGCTTGTAATTCTAATGGAAATTTGCGATAGTTGACCATGTGCTCTGAACCTTCACTATTAAGTGCGCTCCAACGAAAACATAGTTCTACAAAAGTATAGCTGGCTAATAAATCCGCGCCGTTTAAAGTGGGTGTATTGCCCGAAAAGCAGGCACGCAAAACAACTGATATTAAAAAAAAAAAAATTGAAACTCAATTAATTGGTATACAAACAGAAGCGTACCAGTGTGCCCATTATTTTCAATTATTACAGCAGCCGGCAAATCATCATAATGATTCCAGGTTAGTAACTCACGTATGGGAAATTTTTGTACATATTCATCAATTATATTTATGGGAGACTGATTTGATTCCGAGCAACGCCAAGTGTGAGGACCTTAAATTTCATGATTATCTAAACGATCATTAATTTTATTGATTTCATCGTTTAACAGTACTTACCCCTATCGGCACCATAGTCAAAGTTATTACCTAAGTTGCCAAGGCTATTACTACTACTGGGCCTTGGCGTTATATTGAAATTGTTTTTAGCCGCATTACCGAAATCACAAATCATTCGAGCCGTTTGAACATTTGATATGATTATGGCTGCTATAGTTAGACTCAACAGAAATACCACGATTGGATATTCCAAAGCGGTTGAGACAATATTATACAAACTGCTACCGAAAAAACTCATCAACGAACATAACGAACACTCGACCATTTTGACGTTTTTCAAATTCGGACAAAAACCAAAGATTAAATCAAACCGGTAAACTATTTTATTGTCTAACGAAATATATGTTTTCAATATTTAATAATTCTTGGCAAATATTAAAAAAAATTGGGAAATTTTCTAAGAGTTGATGTAATTCTTGCAGTAAAACTAAAAATCACAAAAATAAACGTTTTGATTTGAAATTTATGAAAATTTATTCAAAGTGATATTGGAAATTGATTCGCTCGAAAATTTACAAAAGAATCAAAGTTATTGATTTAAAAATAAATGAGTAACGGAATCAAAGGAATATATACTAATATACTATATAGAGATAAAGTTTTATAACTGCAATCGATGAATGAAAGCATTCAAGTTTGTGACTTCGTTTGTTATAGTCAATAATACACTACGGAAATACCATAGAATGTGTACAAAATATGCTTATCAATGAATGCCTGTCCGCCTGTTTTGCGAGTTTTTAGAAATAGGAAATGGCCAAAGAGATCTAAAAATTTATAGAAATATCATTAGATTAAGTCTACATTTAAAAAATGGTGCACGCTTGCGTTTCACTGTTCAATTTAAAAAAAAAAATTATCTTCCGCAAACATGAAGCTGGAATGTAAAATTAATATTGAATAGATTTGCAAATTGATTTGCTAACGCAATTTCATTTAAGAAAAAACAATAAAATATGATTAGTGTCAGGACTCGGCCACAAAAACGAATATAATTCTTTTACTTCTTTATAGGAAATAGACGAATGTGTGCAAATAATCTTATGAAAATGTTATGTTTTCGATTACGTTTAAAAAACAATTAATTAATGTAACAGTTCCTGTATATAACGTATCGCAACAATTAATTGAGATAAATAACACAATTCGTATAAATAACACGGTTCGTATGGCGTAATCAACACCAATCAAATACAAAATAATACCCATATCAAAATGGTTGCAGATGGTTTGTTAAATATAGAGCAAGTGATATGCAATAAATGTAGAAATCTCTTAAACTTATTATTATTTTCAATAATTATAAACTACATGAAATATTTTATTATATAGGCAATCTTATTTGGCTAACAAACAAACATAAGTCATGTTGTTGACCAATAAAATAACCTTGTCTTAAATACTATTAGTTATGAAATACTATTTTAACTAAAAAATAAATTTTTTTGTTAACTTAAATTTTTTTGATAATATTGTAAAAATTTTGAATCACATAAACGTTCAAACATTAAAAAAATAATCAATAAATTAAAATCCAAGTTCACGGTCAAGTTTGTGCAACAAATGTTAAAAAGAAAATACTAATTAGTTGTTGACATAATAGGAACTAAAATCACGCAATAATAACAAAATAATATAAGAACTAATGATTAATGCCTCGTTTCTTTCTTACATACTCACTTGTTGATTTCTTTGAAATTTCAAGTTATAGTTCACAGGCGTTTTTCAATTTATATTTGTTGAAAAACTTCAAAATTTCTGGGGTATTATCATCTATTTTATTTATACTTTTGCGTGTAATAAATAATCTATCAGTCACTTTCAATTATATTTTAATCTCATATCCTCCTTGCTTGCGCACACACCCACATACACACGCACATATTCAAGCATTAAAATTTTTTTTTATTTGCTGGCGTAGGAACACCTGATAGTGTTGACGCATCGACAAAAAATCATTTGACTTTAGGAATAAATATTTTTAAAAAGGCCAGCGAAGAAATTTCCCCAGCTATAAAATTAAGCAAATGGCGTTTTATTCCGTGTTGCAAGTTGAAAATTACTAAGAGTTAAATTAAAATAAATGTATTACTTGAAAAAAGAAATTTCATGTAAATAGAAACAAAAACTAATGGTTTGAGATAGAAAAATTAAGCAATAAACATGAATGCAAACAGTAAATAAATGAAAAACAACGGCAGGAAAAATTAATGCAAAAAAAAAATTAAAGTTTTGATTGATTATTCAGATAAGAAATAAAGAAAGTGAGTTAAAAAAAAAGAATCGCAGAGATACTTTACGTAGCCGAATACAGCAAAGGAATTGTTAAAATTTTTGATTTGAAAACTGTGGTACTGATTATGAATCTCTTAGTTAACTAGCTCTCATTTACACGGCGTGTTTTGAAAGCAATTTGATTTTGCATTACGTATAGCTTTCTTATTTAATAATTATTTCGTAAAAATAAAAGTAAAAGACAATTTTAACGTTTGTTCGTTTAGGCACAAACAATTTGGCATAATTAATAAAAAAAATCATGTGAACGTTAATAAAACAAAATTATATAACCTTTTTAACAAAATGTATGAATAAGCACTTTTAAAAAAAACAAAAAATTGCAATTAGCTGCATTGCTTTCAGAGTCGTTACCATAAAACACATATTATTATGCATTAGCATGAAATTACCGAAAATATCAATAAGTTTTAAGTAAAGCAAAGTAAGATTGCAAAAATTATGCTAACATATTTATTTCATTTGTGGTTTTATTTTTAACTTCAATTTGAGCGGATTACAAAGACAAGGCAACAAAAAAATAAACGAGAATTCAAAAAAAACAAAAAAAAAAGAAAAGAGACAGTAATTGATATAAATTTTTTTTGAATTAGTTTTCATGTGAAAAATTATTCTTTTATTTGCAATTTCGTAAACTCCTTTTTTTAGCATATTCAATTCAATTTTTTTTTTTCGCCGGATATTTGGTAAGTGTTCATCGGGATAACAACTAAAACAACATCAGCCTGTCTCCCTATGGAGACGGGATTTGATATAATTACTGCAGGTAGAGATGATATTGAAGATTTTTACATGAACGCCACTGAGAATAATCGAGGATGGTTGGGGATGACGTTGATTTATCCAAAGGAAAAGCTAAAGCTAATGATTCAATAGTGCTCAGTAACCAAGTAGTTAATAAGCCTTCCGAGTGCCAAAGCCATTCCAAATCATGAAATTAATTTGTATGTCTGTATTTTGCAATGCAATTTCTTCGTTTTTGTTGAAACTTTTGAAAATGCCGCGGGCATGTGAATAACAATAATTCGAATGTTGTCTTTTACGATTATCGCAAATGTTTCAATTTAAAAGATCTAAAGATGATTAGCAAGGGTAACAACTTCGTTAAAAACAACGATTTAGAAAAAAATTTAATTTCGCAATTATTCGCAATGCCCCTATTGAATATGATGTAAATGAGATAATTGAAAAAGCGGAGTCCGACATTCCCTTTGAGTCGGTTGTTTGGCTTCGAAGAAGAAATCCTAACAACAAGAACGATTATATTCACACAATGAGTATTTAAAATTGGTTTATTTCGTACCCATCTTAATGCAATGCTTTAAGTGGCAGATATAGGCATGTGTCGAAGTTCTGTAAAGCCAAGGAGAGCTGGTGCCTGAATTGTGATCAGTCTCCTAAATGTAGCGAAGACTGCGAAACGATGAGGTGTCTGTCCTGTGGTTCAGGTGACCACAACACTCTAAACAGGTCTTTCCCGAACAGTGAGCGGTAATTAAATATCAACAAGATTACGGCCACTAAAAATCTTTCCTATAAAAAAGTAAACGAAAAGTTTTCCTCAAATTACTTTGAATGTTTCGGTGATCAAAACTTCCCTCCATTGGGGAACTCGTCCGCCGTTTTGGCGAAGGATGATAACGAAAATGTTAATAAGATTCTAAAAAGAAAAATGTAATGTAATGAAAAGGAAATCTGTTACTTCCAAACCTTTTCCCAGTTCACCTCCTAAGCCATCTGTAACAAGATCTCAGCCGCTAGCGTTTTCAAACAACAATTTGCGTTCCTCGGAATTTAATAGGTTAATCTCTGCGATTAAAGAATGTATCCGTCCAATGGTCCCTCAAAATCTTGTTAAACAATTGGAAGAAAAATGTCTTATTGTGCTGATTCTCGCTGCAATCAAGCGCCTAGTACTACAAGTAAATCCGCTGGTGTTCCGGTTTTATTTAAAATATGATCTCGTTTTCACAATATAATATTTAAAGTGTTCGGCGTAACTTATCATTTTTGGATTTTTACTTGAACCCCAATTCCTGTATCTTAAGCGTAGTTTTTTTGAATTTTTTTAAAGTTAAGGTTTTCAATTGTATTTCAGCCACCAAATGTCGAGATGACGGCTATGGCGGTGTTAGTATACTAGTTAAGAAAGGCGTCAATTGCAGACGTAATCCCTACAATTCTGCTGTTGACATCATTATCACCAAAACGATGAATCTTAAGCCAACTCTTTTTATAGCATCATGCCACCCAGCGTTAATGTACAAACTTTTCGTGATGAGATTCACAGGTTATGTGACTTTCTTGATGGTGTACAAAATGTGATTCTAGCTTGAGATTTCAATGCTAGACATTGGTTGTGTGGAGATCAGCTCGCGACTAACAAAGGCAAGATCCTTGTAAATACCATCAATGGTAGCAGTTTTAAATAATGGTAGTACTACCTTTTACTGTAATCGGAGAGGTCGCATGGCGAGCAGTGTCTTGGATTCAACTTTTTCTAATTCAACTATTTTAACATTCAACTTAAATACGACTAACGTCTCTGTTGGCAGAGGTCAACACCCTCCCCTTTTATTTCACAGTTACAGCAATTTCTTTAAAAGAATAGAGTATTTCATTTCAAACAACTTCCTTATGGATCATCTGTCTAAAGTTAGTCTTCCCTCCGATTTATCATTATATAAAAGAGTTTCTCACTCGGAAAGTCTCGGAAGTCTGCTACAACCAAATTTTCTGATATTGAGTCCTCCTCCTACCTAAATCTTGGTTGTCTTCCCTGTCAACAGTCTTTCGCAAATACCAAGCTGCAAGAAAAAAAAGAGTAAATATGCTAATCCAGCCAACTTCATTGAATATATGAAAACACTGAAGGAAAAGGACATCTGGAGTTGGAAGGGCGAAAAGAACACATAGAGTTATCACGATTAAAGGGAATTACATAAATGGTCATGGACATTTAGTCGAAAATTAAACGGTTGTGCTGTGTGGAATGACCATGGTAATAAAAGATACCTAGATATGCTCAAGAGCTACATTCCCAATGCCAATCAGATTGCAATACCTTGAAGTCTTTTTAGTAGTCTCAACAATACACCATTTTTATCGCGTTAGCTAACGTATGTCTTACATTCCAGAAAGAGGGTTACTGCTGCAGGTTGTGACGGAGTTAAATATGATATGGGCCGGGGACCGTCTGGAGGAAGTTTAATTATCCCCTTGCATGCAATTAATAATAGCTGGTCAGTTAACTTTATACCCTTAGATTGGCGATGTATCAAAGTAGTTCCCCTTCTTAAGACAGGTAAAGACTTAAACGATTTAAGTAACTTCAGACAAACTTCGCTAATATCTGTATTCATAAAGATTATCATCCTCATGGTTAAGAAGAGATTAATGGATTTCTTGAAAAAATTATTCCAGCTTGTTCTTGCGCCTAAGAAAGGCGCAAACCGACGAATATGTGCGTTAATGAACCATCTTTTCTCGTAGCTAGTTTAAAAAAAGCTGATTAAACTTGGTAGAATTCTCTTCTTCTTTTCAATTCCTCTTTAAATACATCTGCGGATATTAAATTTTTTACCTAAGCGTGTACCATACGCTTCAATCTATATACTGCTACTTTACTTGATCTTCGAGATGACAAAACTCATATTTTCAATAAGCAGATGATTTCCTAATTGTATCACCGGCTGTGAATAATCTTTCGATAAAAGCTAATTTTGTTTTGCTTTGTTGATCAGATTAAGTTTCTTGGATTTCTTGGTAGAATTTTATATTACAGCTTAACTCTTTGTAGACATTATGAGAAAGCCTTCAGACACTGTTAATCTTGATGTATATCATCAAGCTCATGACTAGCAATCACTCAGGTTTGCCTTCCAAAAAAGCTTTGACTGTGTAGAAAGCTTTAGTCAAGTCTAAGATTAAATGCACAATCTACATCTTGTAAGGTTAAAACTATGTACTGGACTTATCCCCATATTCTCTACCTCAAAGCAAAATGTCAATCTTTCTAGTATGAGGATCTTATGTGAAGAAAAGCTTCTTCTTTGTTACAACAACGGCTATAATATATATGACGCTAATGGTTCCGTTGGACATAATGTATCTAGCTTCTCGGTAGTGAAACGTCTTGTAGTATTATCGATCAGTCGCACTCTACCGTAGTTTACAAGTTATT
>NW_023998432.1:3728030-3749169 GCF_014805625.2 Glossina fuscipes
CCATCACCAACACACGCTTGGATAAAAAATTAAGTATCCACAGCCGCATTTGAAGAGGAATCGAAAAGATTAGGAGAATTCTACTGAGCTTAATCAAGTTGACACAGTCATAGGCTTTGCTGATATCCAGGGAGAGCATGACAACCATTTGTCCTGCTTTTTTTAAGCTGGCTATGAGAAAACACAGTTCATTAACGCACATATTCATAGATTTGCGTTTTTGATAGGCGTAAGACCGAGCTGGAATAATGTTCTTAATTTTCAGGAAAGCAGTTAGTCTCTCCTTAACCATGAGGTTGATGGTCTTTATGAATACAGATATTAGTGAAATTGGTCTGAAGCTACTTAAATCATTTAAGTCTTTACCTGGCTTGGGATTGGGAACTATTTTGATGCAACGCAAATCAGAAGGTATAAAGTTGGTGGACCAGCAGTTGTTAATTGCATGCAAAAGCATGCTAAAGCTTCCTCCGGACAATGCTCTGAGCATGTCATACTTGACCCCATCACAACCTGCAGCAGTAGCTCTTTTTCTGGAATGTAAAACATACATTAGCTCATGCAATGAAAAGGCTGTGTTACTGATACTACTAAAAGGAATTGAAGGCATTGTAATAAGATTAACAATTGGAATGTAGCTCTTGAGCATATCTAAGTATTTTTTATTATCACGGTCATTCCATACAGCACAACCGCTTAATTTTCGACTAGAATGTCGATAACCATTGATATAATTCCAGAAGGAACGTGGGTTGCCGTTACCACATAACTCTTTAATAGCGATGGCTCTATGTGCCCTTTTCGCTTTTCTAACTGCAGACCTCCATTCTTTCAGTATTTTCATATATTCAGTGTAGTTGGCTGGATTGGCATATTTACTCATTTTTTTTCTTGCAGCTTGTTATTTGCGAAAAGTGTTGACAGGGAAGAGTTCCACCACGGTTTAGGTGAGAAGGACTCAATGTCAGGAAGATTGGTTCTAGCAGACCTGATCACAGACTAAAAGGCATTTTGAATTGATGATAAATTAGAAGGAAGTTCAACTTTAGACAGACGGTCTATAAGGAAGTTGCGTGAAATGAAATTTTCTATTTTCTTAACGGAATTGTTACAACTGTGGAATAAAATAATTGCCAATGGAAACGTAGGACGTGTTCCAGTTGAAAGATAAAATGGTTGAATTCGAGAATCGTAGACCCAAGACACTGCTCGCCGTGCGACCACTCCGGTTACAGCGAAAAGTATTATTGCCATTATTTAAGATACTGAAACTGCTGGAATTGATAACATTTACAAGGATCTTGTCTTTGTTGGTCGAGACTTGATCGCCATATAGGTGTCTTGCATTGAAATCTCCAGCTAGAATCACATTTTGTTCACCGTCAAGAAAGTCGCATAATTTCTGAATCTCATCACGAAAGGTTTGCACATCGAGACTGGGTGGAAAGTAGCATGAGGCTATGAAAAGATTCGGTTTCAGGTTGATGGTTTTGATGATGATGATGTCAACGGCAGAGTTATAGGGAATACGTCTGAAATTGACACCTTTCTTAACTGATATACTAACACCACCATAGCCATCATTTCGGGATTTGGTGGCTGAGGCATAATTCGAAACTTTAACTTCGAAACAATTTTCATCTTTCAGAAGAACTTCACTTAAGATACGAAAATCAATCTTGTTTGAGTTTAAGTAAAAATCTAGAAAAGATAGGTTACGTCGGACACTTTGAATATTATATTGTAAAAAGGATATCATGTTGAAACTTGAGAAAGAACCCCAGCGGATTTCCTCGCAGTACTGGATGCTCGAACGGGGCAAGAAATAGCACACACAGACATTCAAATTCAAATTCTTTAATAAGATTGTGAGGGATCATCGGACGGATACTTTCTTGAATCGCGAGAATTGATATTTCAAGTTCTGAAGACCGCAAATAGTTGTTTGAAATTTTCGATCCAAGAAGGCTTGTTCCAGACGACTTGGGGGGTGTATTGGGAGAAGGCTTGGTGGGTGAATTGATTTGGAGGGAACCAATTTCCTTTTACGACAGCATTGTATTTATTTTTGGTTAAGATTTTGTTGGCATTTTGATTATCATCCTTGGTCGAAATTGCAGACGTGTTCCCCAGTGGAGGGAAATTGCCGTCATAAGTGTTGTCATCGAGACATTCGAAATAATTTTCGGAAAAATTCTCTTTGACCTCTTTATACGAAAGATTTTTAATCGCCATTATCCTGTTGATGTTTAATTCAATTTCCCTATTAGGGCAACACTTATTGAGAGCGTTGTGCGCACCTGAGCCACAGGACAAGCACTTCATCGCCTCACAATTTACACACTTCGGAGACTTTCCACAGTTAAGGCACCTGCTCTCTTTAGCTTTGCAGAATTTAGATACGTGACCGTATCTGCCACACTTAAAGCACTGCTTTAAAGTGGGTACAAAGTATTCTACCGGCAGATTACAATAGTTAAATTTTATTGCCTTAGGGAGGGCTTTCCCTTTGAATCCAACTTTGATGCTGGTTGTGGGAATCCACTCGTCTTTGTTGTTGGGATTTATTCTTTGGAAACGGACAGCGGACTTAATCGGAATATCGGATACGGCGTTTTTAATTATATCATCGACACTATATGTGCATGGGATGTTTCGAATAACTCCAAATCTCTCAGTGAACGACCTCGGTATGTACGTTTTTAAATTCTTTTTATTAAATTCATTATTCATAACAAAATTGTTGGCATTGGCAGCGGAGCTGAAAAGCAGTTTGGCTCTACCCCTGCTGACAACTTTTAATTCTTTTAAGCCTTACATACCGAAATCCTTCAAGTAATCATAGAAATAGAGGTTGGAGTTAATATTGATGCGATTTCCTTCTGCGTCCGCGCACGTTTCGACAAAAACGACAAAATTGCATTTCGAAAAACCGTAAAAATTGATCTCGAGATTTGGGCGGCTGTGGCACCCAAATCAGAGGGCTTGTCGGTAGCCTGTTTACTAGGCGCAATTAAAACGTTTGCGTTAGCTTCTCCGTTAGCAGATAAAAGAATATTATTCTCACCCATTCTCTATCTCTTGGTGTGCCCAGTGGCGTTCATGTAAAAATCTTCAAAACAGTCTCTATCAGTAGTTATAATATCAGACCCAGTTTCCATAGGGAGACGGGCTGATGTTGTTTTGGTTGTTATCACAGGGAACACAAAAAGAAAAAATCACAAAGAAAAAACAAAAAAGAATAATTGAATATATGTATTGCTTCTTAATTTTTTTCTCACGAGAGATTCCTCCTCCTTCCCTCCTTTTCCTTCTTTAAAATTGTTTTCTTTGGTTATTTTATTACTTTATTAAACCTCTTTTCCTTTTTTCAAATATTTAAAATCTCTTTCTTTTTTTTCACTAACACCGGTAAACACAAAAATTATCCAGCTGCCGTTTGCGGAGATGACGTGTTGTGTCAAGTGTGAATGAAATGCGAATGATCATAAGCCTCTAGACGTATTTGGTAGGCTTCGGCAGCAGATTTATCAAATAAACAATAAAAGTAAAAAAATTTGGAAGAGGAAGAATTTTGAGCGCTCGATAATTAGCGTCGGCGCACTCCGAATAAATCAATAATACTAAATGAAAAATTGTTAGTTTGTTTAGAGACAGATCAAACATACTGAATTCAACCGTTACGTACACTGGTATGTCCCATTTCTTTATCATTTTTACCTGTAAAATTCATTGACCAATATTTTTGCACATAGTTAATATTAAAAGGAAAACTGTTATTTTATGTAAAAGAAGGTCAAAATCTTTAAATTTAACCGCTATATACACTGGTATTTTTCATTTATTTATAATTTTTATCTCTAGAACTCGCCTATCAAAATTGACGCAGCCTTCATTACGTGGCATCTTTTTTAATATGCAAAATAATCGTTGGAAAAATTTATAAATCGAATGTGCACAAAGAGATCGTGGTTAGCGTCTCATTCCAATATTTAAACTGGTTTCGTTGTTAACTGCTTCCGTTGCTCTCTGTTGTGGCGTGTTGGAGTAGTATATTTTAACTGAAAGATTATTCTTATTTATAATCATCAATATATAAACAACAATAAACATCAGTGACATCTGTGTTTTTGGCACGTAAACAGAGTTCCCTTCTCTTGACAAATAAGTCTGTGAAGATGTCAATGTTTTTTCAATAACATTAAACTTGCAGTTGATATCATGTTGATATAATGCTTGTCAAAGCAAGACGGGTTCGGGTCCCGATCGATTCATGACGTGTTGGCTGTGTGAGAGTCATGGTCACGCTAAATATGCTGGTCTGGTTGGGAAAAAGGCGGATGCTGTAGTCGACAGCGCAAGAGGGCTGAGATGGTCACGCCCTGATTGCAGAAAAAAAATATCGAATTCTATAAACTCTTTGTACAAACGAAGATGGGTCTAGCAGAAAGAAGATGCTTGTGGCCGCATTGGACAAGTTCAATAGTTTCCAGGTGGCCTTTGAAGATTGCGTATTACTGAAAGGTGTTGAGCTAGCTTATTTGAACGTCTCACTTATGGCAGCCAAAGAAGTTGAAACGTCTAGTGTGACTTGTAGGCAATCTCCATTAGCACCGGTTCACAACGTGATCCCACCAGTGCAAAAAGAAGGATCTCAGCACAAGGAATAAAAAGTCTTTCAATTATTGACAGTGGATCTGGTGGAATTGATTTCACCAAAACCACCCATTCTGTTCTCCTCATGTGGTAACTTGTTGGCCATCACTGGGGTACAGGGTCAGCAGAAAGATATGACCGCGCCTGTTCAGCAGAATTCTCTAGCAGCAAACGAGGCAATGAAGAACTCATGGAGTGAATTTACAACTGCATGTTCTACATCTATTAGTAACGATAGTTTTGTACCTGGAAGTTATTCCAGAAATAGTATCAATCAGGCAACCGATCTCTCATCCATAAAAGATGTTACTGTTTTTGCTTCCTTAATGGCAACCGACAATTGCAAACCTGTGCATAAGCTGGGAGGCCTAGTTTAAGTTATGCCGCAGTGCCACGGACGTTTTCATCCAGTAGTGGCAATCAGATCACCCTGGCCGTAACAATAAAACCTAGGACAAATAATGTAAATAAATCCAAAATTTCCCCTTTTATTGCCCTTGAGTTGGTACTAACCCTACCTGGTTAGTACATACAAGCTCGGCAATTATTAATTTCCCACCCTCGAACTCTTGCGTTCCTGATGACATTTGTTTGAAGGCAGTATCTCCTAGGAAGGCAATTTTTGTATCAAGGCTGTTGCCTGACACGTCGGTGGATAATGTACAAAGTTATGTTTGTGTAAAAACCCTATCTGCAGGTTTGAAGAGGGTTAGCATATTTAAATTGGCCCCTTCATAACTCAGAGCAATTTCATCGTTTAAGCTGAGCATAGTGAAACCTTTTTAAATAATTCAATTTGGCCAGCTGGGTCTTCAGTTAAGAAATTTTTGACTAGGGATCGACACCGACACATGAACATGACTCGACGTTCGGCTACAAAAAACCAAAAGCTTCCCTGGCCCGTTAACATTAACATTCATCTATCAAATTGTTAGGGTCCTAATCTCAAAAATTCGCTCGATTTTCTTAGCTTCATTTTTACGAAGTTTTCTTGTTTGGTCTTTACTGAAACATGACTAAAGCCTGACTTACTTTCATCTGAACTTTTTCATAACTCGTTGCAGATATTTAGAGAGGATAGATTAGATCCCATAGGGGGTGGAATAGTAATTGCTGCGTCAGCTTCAGCCCCGTGTTACTTAAGCGATTCTCCTATTCCTTCTGACATTGAATTTCTCGCCGTTCACTTGATACTAGAAAAAAAAACAGTTTTACATAACTTGCTCCTACATTCCTCCAAATCCAGATATTTCGATCTATGTGACAGATGTTTCCCTCATCAGAGGGGTTGTCGATAAGTCTATACCTAAGGATGTAATTATTGCGTTGGGGGACCTCAACCTGCCACATGTAAACTGGAGGTATTATGAAGATTCTGGTTCCTAGTACCACATCTGAAAAAGCTAAACTGTTTCTTAATGAACTATTTAATAGTAACTTATTGCAATACCGTACACGGAATTGTAATGGCAGACTATTAGATTTGTGCTTTTCTAATGTTCCGGAGATAGCAGTATCTCGTTGTCTTCCTTTCTGCTTGCCTGAAGATTCACATCATCCAACTTTAAGTGTAACTCTTCGCAATTGCCATGATGTACCGTGGATCAATTCTATGGATTCAAATGCATCTTTATTAAATAATCATTACGATTTTTAGAAAACTGATATATAATTGCTGAAATCTCTTCTAGGAAAAATAGGCTTTTTAAAAAATTTTCTGAAAAGTGGGGTGTGCTTTCGATCATCTTGCTTAGTTTACTGCAAGGAATAGGTTTAATTATCTCAACCACCTATATTATCATAGATACCTACAGTTTATAAAGACCTCATTGCTCTTTAATCTTAAATTATTCTTTAAATTTGTTAATTCCTAAAAGGAAACTCTTTTTTTATCCCTCCCAAATTTCTTACAATGGGTTGGTGTCTGCCAATGGGGTTGGAACAGCAAATCTGTTTGCCGATTATTTCTGTCGTATCTACGCAACTGAAAACTTTGGTTCATGTTCACACTACCCGTATCCGATAGTTAACGCGCTCTTGATCTCCAATTTGGCCACCTTCGCATAAGATATATTAGAGGGGCGTAGCACTCTAAAGTATAGTTGTGCACCCGGACCTGATGGGATTCCATCTTGTATTCTCAAATCTTGCTCTGTTGAGCTAAGTGGTGCAATTTCAAAGGTTTTAATTTGTCCTTGAAGCTAGGTGTTTTCCCGTTGATTAGGAAAAGTTTCTTATTTCAATTCACAAAAGTGGTAACAGGTCCATGTCGAGAACTATATATGTTTGAGCGTATAGTATCCCAGCATCTAGCTTTTACCAATTGAATAGAATTGAATAGAAATCTCGGCTGCTGTGGAAGAAGTTTGAGCTAATTAAGTCTAGGTTTGAAGAGTGCCGTTTTATTGAGCACGAACTTTCTACCCAAGCCAGAAAAATAACCACTCATAGCGTAGCGTGTAGGACGTCACCTCTGAGTTTCCCTAAATCTGATGTAGTGACACCACTTAGAAATGAAATGTTCTTTGGTTTATTGGATTATTTTAGATTCTTTATTTGTTACTTTCGTTTAAAATACTTGCTTATATTATGATGTATCTAATGTATGGTCAGTATCTTATATAGGAAATAACTTAATGCTAACTTAAGCAATATAACTAAAGTAGGTTATCGCTTAGAATAATAACGTAAGCATATAATATTATATTCATAGTTTATTACTAGAATTACACTATCTTAACTAGGTTAGGTGTAAAATGTAAACTTAGCAATAACTTGTAAATTACGGTAGAGTGCGACAAATCGATAATACTACACTGATTCGTTGGTACAAGTTACCGCTCCCTCTAACTCTAAAATGAACGTTAATGTTTCCGATATTGTTGAGTCGGTTGGTAACAAAATAGTTACAAACAAGCCGGCAAGTCCTTCCGTTTTAAGCTACGCTGAAGTGGCAAGGGTATCTCCGCCCAGGGCCACCACTCACTCTAATCAAGCGCTATCGCCTAAAAATAATAAAGAGGAAAATAAATCATCCTCTCCCCCTGGCTGTTCGAATGTGAACGCTGGTCACAAGACAGGGCAAGTCGCGCAAGCTGCTGGTGCAAGGGCGATAACGCCACCTATATTCTCCCCAACTCTAAACTCCCCAATCGCGAACACTCCTGTTCCAACTAATGATATTTGCTTGACGGCAGTTCTTCCCAGAAAAGCAATATTTGTGTCAAGACTAGCACCTGAAACATCGGTGGATAACATAAAAAGTTATCTGGCGGGCAAAGTCCCATCAGTCAATTTAAAGCGCGTTAACATTTTCAAAATGGCTCCTTCTCAATCTAGGGCAATCTCCTCTTTTAAAATATTAGTTCCGACTGAAAACAGACCACTGTGGCCAGTAGGATCCTTGATTAAGGAATTTATCCCTCGAGATCGTCCCCGTAACACCAAAGCAATAGTCTTGTCCCCTTCAAACAACTAAATGTTTCTTCAGGCCCGTTATCTCTCATTTATTAAAATGTTAGTTGCCTTAATTCAAAAATTCCTTCTACCTTCCTAAATTCAGTGCGCACTGAGTTTTTCTGCTTGGCCTTCACTGAAACTTGGCTAAAACCCGATCTTCATTCGTCGGAACTTTTTCACAATTCTTTCAAAGTCTTTACAAATGATCGAGTGAATCGCATTGGTGATGGTGTATCAATTGCCATATCTGCGTCAGTCCCGTCCAATTCAATAGAATTCTCCACTTCTCCTGACGTTGAATTTAGCGCCATTCGTGTGAAAATGCCTAATAAACAACTATTTATAACCTGCTCCTATATTCCCCCAAATTTTGATATATCCATTTACAAGAAACACGCTGCCCTCATTTGTGAAGTGGCCGAGCGGTCTAACCCACCGATTTGGTCGTTGCATTGGGAGACTTCAATTTGCTTAAAAAAACACGCTATTCAAAAAATATTCGAAAAGCGGCTCTGCGCTCGACTATTTCGCTTACTCGGTGGCGAGGCATAGATTTAACTCCCTCAACCACCATTATTACTGCAGATACCTTCAGTTCATTAAATCCTCTCTGTTTGCTAATCCTTTGCTAAAAGAAAAATTTCCACATATCCCTCTTATGTTTCTTTTAATGGCTCTGATTCCTCGTATGATTTTGGAATCTCAAATCTGTTTGCTGAGTATTTTTAACGAAACTTTTCGATTGCAATTTTCGATTTATCAGCAAACTACCCATATCCCATAACTAACTCTGTCTTAAATCCTAACTTGGTTATTTCGGAAGATGACGTTTTTAAAGGGTTGAGTTCTCTAAAATATTGTTTTGCGCCAGGACCTGATGGAATTCCATCATGTGTACTTAAATCTTGCGCTGTCGAGTTATGTGGTGTGATCTCAAAGATTTTTAACATGTTCTTGAATTTGGGTGTTTTTCCTTCGTGTTGGAAAAGTAGTTTCCTTATTCCTATCCACAAGAGTGGAAGTAGACAATTTGTTGAGAACTACAGACGCATAGCCAAGTTGAGTGTCTTGCTCAAGTTGTTCGAGCAAATTGTGACTCAGCATTTGGCTTTTGCCATTAATTCGTATATTTCTCCGCACCAGCACGGCATTCGGAAAGGACGATCTACAGTCACTAACTTGTTAGTGTTTTCTAGTCATGTTTTCAAGGCTTTTTCTAATGGCTCTCGCACAGATGTGATAAATACTGATTTAAGCAAACCGTTTGATATGGTTAACCCTAACTTACTTATCTTTAAACTCCAAGCCCCTGGCTTCCCTTTCTATTTAGTGAAATGGATAAGCTCCTATTCGCACACATATCCTTCAGGGTTTTGTTCAACTTTATCACCTTGGATGAATTCCCCGTTATATCTGGCGTACCTCAAGGAAGTCACTTAGGTCTCATTTTATTTAATTTATACGTTAACGATCTTCCAACAGCTTCAAGGTGACTTGGATAATTTTGTTGCATGGTGCTCTGTGAATCTTCTGAAACTAAATCTGAGTAAGTGTAAGAAGCTTTCTTTTTCAAGAAGAAAGTCATTCATTACTCAGTATTTCATAGATTTGCATAAGTTGGAGGACGTCGATTCGATCACAGATTTAGGCGTTCTATTTGACCATAGGTTACGTTTCAACTTGCATATTGAGCTCTCGATAAGCAAAGCTAGGTCCGCGCTTGGTTTTATAAAAACGTGGTCCAAAGAGCTTGATGATCCCTACATTACGAAAAGGCTGTATATGTGTTTGGTTAGATCAATACTCGAGTTTGCCTCTGTTGTGTGGTCTCCTTCATATAGGTGCTATGTAGATTCAATTGAATCTGTTCAAAAGCGATTCTTGCTGTTTGCCCTTAGACATTTGGGTTGGGATCCGATTGCCTCTCTTCCTCCCTATGAAAATAGGTTGCTTCTGCTGTCCTTACCGTCTCTTGAGAAACGTAGGTTTGTTCTTGGCGTTTCCTTTGTAATCAAATAAATGGTGCTATTGACTCGCCTTTATTACTTGGTGAAATAAGCTTTAATGTCCCTAACCGCTTCTCTAGACACTTTATTTTGGTTAAGCTTAATCAGTGTAAATTTAATTATGAGCTGTTCAATCCGCTCAGAGTCGTTTGCAAGAACCTAAATGACGTCTACCACTTATTCTCGTTATCGGACTCTTTGAAGTCCATTAAAGCAACATAGCTTAATACGCGCGATTTAACTATGTCTTACTTAAACTAGCTTTTATCCTTAAAAGTCGTTACGATTGGAAAATGAATTGTTGTTAAGTATTATCGGTTGCCAGGCTTATGCATGTTTGCGATGGCTTAGGGGTTCATTTTCAGTTTGGTCCTGTACCGGTTGTAAGTGTGGCTCTATGCTGGTTGTGTACATGCTTTTATTCTTTTTTCTGTTTTTTTTCTTCTTATTTATTTTATTGTACTTATATTAAGTTTTATTATTAATTTAATATAAGTTTTGCTTTAAGTGCCAATTGAACTCGACTGTTATTTGTTTAGTTGAGTTTCATGTATAAGTAGAATTAAAATAAATAAATAAATCCATATACATGAAAACTTGACATTAGTGATCAAACCCAGTCATATATTAATGCATGCTGATGATGTTAAGCCGTTTAACACATGTTCCTCGGAGTTGGGTTCATGTCAACTTCAAAATGATCTAAATAATTTGATCGCATGGTGCTCGGTAAATTTTATGAAACTAAATTTAAATAAATGCAAGAAAGTGTCCTTCTCAAGAAGGTCGTCCTATAATTTGGTGTACTTCATTCATTCTTACAAGTTAGAAGATGTTGAATCGTGCATGGATTTGGGGGTGCTATTTGACGAAATATAATCATTGTAAATACAATTACGAGCTGTTTAACTCGCTCAGAGTTGCTTGTAGTAATTTAAATGAAGTCTATCACTTGAGTACAATTTTTGATTCACTGAAGACTATAAGGCAGTGTAACTTAATATAAGGCATTTTCCCATGCCCCATTTAAATTAACTTGGAATCCTAATATGTTATGAATTTGACAGTAAATTTGGGTCTACCGTTGTAGGTTGCCATGATTAACAAACTTGGGGTTCCTCGCATCTAGGTTTTTGATTTGTTCTTTGGTAGGGGAGGTGCGCGGTTGCAAGCTGCTGGTATGCTTATTTATGTACGTATGAATCTTAAATTTATGTTTTAACTTTATTTGTAATTTGTTGTAATTATGTCTACTATCCCAGTACTCTTCTAAGTACTATTAAATAGAATACTCTAGTATTTTGCCTTTCCCTAAATCTTAATAAGTATATATGCTCAAAAGTATTGTAATTCCTGATAAGTATAAGACAGTCTTTCATAGTAAACGAACTCGACAGTTGAAATGTACTAGTTGAGCGTTTGTTTTCTCCTAGTTGAATAAATAAATAAATATGTAAATTAGTTTTTTTTTATTAACATTGTGTAATACAAAAACGCTTTATGGTCAAAATACATATTACAATTAAGCATATTCATGTTTCATTTTATATATAGCAACTCTGAATCCATATAGTAACACTTATAACACTATTTTTTGTTGACAGCTCCAAACTATAACACTTAGTACTTAGAAGGTTTAGCAACCAGAAATGCGCACCAAGGTCCAAAATTAACAACGAATGCAATTAAATTAAATCAAAGTGTTATTGAAGAGTTCGATAAATGTTTCTTTTGTGGACAGGTGTAAAATAGAAGAATGATCGTAGTTTATCGGATTAGTGGTTCCACGAATGAGCAACCGTGATCAGAAATTGTTTCGCAAAGACTGCAGTACTTATTAAGGGAATGAATATTCCTGCACTGCTTGAAAGAGGTAAAAAGTTAAATCTTTGAGTTAAAAACTGGGGTGTATCACTCTTGATGATTTCATAAAAGCGTATAAGATGTCTTATAGTCGAGAAGTTGTCAAAAGAGCATGTTAAGGAGTTATTGACAAGTCGCGATATGTAATTGTAATGTCGATTTCCACGTTGAGCATGCAACCTTGTTCACCAACATTTTAATTTTATTTACATTACTAGCTATCATACACAAATATACTCCCGTACAATAAGACATCTGTGACATCATCAGGGCATGGGCCACTTTATACCTTACATGATAGGGCAAATACATATTGAGGCAGTACAACCGTCGAAAATAAACTCTCGAACAGATGTCGTCGATTCGGTGTGAATAATCAGTTAAAGTTTCCTGTCAATAATAACACCCAAAGTTTGTAATTTGTTCACAGATTCTAATTCGCTTCCTCCCAATTGAATACTCTAATCTCCGGGGTCCGTAGTCCCAAATCTCATAGTTTTTGATTTTGATATATTCAACAGCATAGAGTTTGATTTAATTCAATGTTCAACCCATGTGTCATGAATAAACATTTCTAATGGATCTCTTGATTGAGGGCCATAAAACAGCAGCTGAATATCATCTGCAATAGCGTACACCAAGCATACTATGAATCATACTAAAGAAGTTATTCAAACACATGGAAAATAACAAACGGCCAACAACAAAGCCTTGAGCCATTCCACATACCCTTGGGGTGAACATTATTAAATATTCCACCAAAATGCAAAACACACTCCATTTATGAGAAGTAGGGTCTTTAACATAAGGTTTATATGCCATGTGCCTAAAACATATTGCATATAGTACATTTGGGGATTTCATCCACTTCGTCGATTTCCGTTTAGTTTTAAATCGAGACAAGGAAACTAAGAAAAACATTTCGGATATCAAATTTTCCAGTATGGAGATTAGTATTATAAGAAGAGTTAAAACCTTTCACAAGGAGTTAAATCACGATTGCATAAATTAATCAACTTCATAAAGAACATATTTCCTATGTTTTTATCGGTTCATGAATGTAATTATTAAAGTCCCTCACTACAAATATATTATTGTGTTTCTAAAAATATCATCAACCATCGATTTAAGTAAGTAAGTAAACAACATCCGCTACTGCTGCCATTTCGTTCCTATTCACCTCAATAACAACCATTTCACATTCTCCGTAATGTAAGTCTATGGAGATAATTCCATGTTGAATACCCTGCGAAACGTAAATTCCTACTCCCCCATCACGTCCCCGCGGGCGATCATTTCGACAGAAGATATATCCAGTCATGTCAACCGCCCCATCCTGCACCTCCAGTTTTAGTCTCATTTACTCCATTAACATTAAAGGTCGAATCTTTTATAAAATTTGCAAATCATCAATTTTTACTGAGTATAGCACAGGTTTTATGCTTTGAATATTACAACGACCAATTTTCAAGTTAGACCCGACATGCATATTAGCCTCTGTTCCATCGCCGACAACCAAACCGAGGTTGCAATTAATGGATGACATATTTTTATGTTATGAATTGTAGCCGCAAAAAAATGTTTACAACTAATCGAAGTAACATTATATTATTAGTAAAATTGTATTTTTTGAAATAAAGAAAAAATTTAAAAGAAAAAAAGAAAAAGAATACAAATCCCAAAAATTATTCCATATAGTAGCACTTTACAAGAGAAGCCACTGATTCTATACAAAGAAGAAGAGTGTTGTGAGAGGTTGAGGAGTTACAAAAATTCTTGGTATCTCTCCCTCATATTATATACATCTAATGTAGTCTCGACTCCACCGTTTTTTTTCAGCACAACATGAATCGCGTCTCCATCGCGAAATTTGTAACCAGTAATTCGCTTTTCCCCTTTCAATTTGCGATAGAGGTAAGAAAGTTTACTAGTCTTAGGTGTAAGGTGATCACTTAAAAAAAGCCTTCTGGCAATATCAGTCTTCCATCATGTCTTTTAATATTAAGGAGCGAGCTGCGTAATATTTGTTCATTATTGAATTCCGTTTTGTTTTTTGACGTGTGTGCACTGACTGATATCATTTTCATCCAAGGGAACTTCACCTATTTCCGCAAACTTCATAATCTTGAATATGATGTTTGGAACAGCCTGTGGCAGCTCAGTCACAACAATGTCTAGTTTAGACTGTTTATTACAACATTTTGCGACTTTTTCAAACCATTCATTCTATCGTTGCTTTTCATGTATATTTCTTCGACGATTTCCCAGCGTTTGTTCATCTCTAATTTTATGTTTTTAATTTTACCATTAAAGTCCTTATGGATTCTAGAGACAAGTTCGCTGAACTTTGCCGTAATAACTTTGGTTATGTAATACTCCGTATTTTTTCTACTCCTTTCAAATTTGTCATCCATACTCTTGTCGATTTCATGAATCGCCATGCAGCAAAATCACTGCTAGCTCTTGTTGGTGATATTTTAAAGCACGATTTGTTGTCTCTGGGTGCACTTTTTCTATTTTAAATTAAATGCTAATCAACGTGTGGCCCTAGCACTCCAATGTCTGCACTTTTTACTATTATCGCCAATATTGTGGAACGAGGTATGCTTGCTTTCTTCTCTTTTTTATTTTTCTCTTTGTCCTTTTTCTCTTCCCCTTTTTTTTTCTTTTTTTGTTAATGGATAATTTCATTTGCATCTCACTGACTAATAGTTTTTCTGCAAAACGTTTAAATTTAGGAAAATTTCTTCTTTGTATACATCTTAATATTATTTGAAAACGAATGAGAAATGTGTATATATAAAGAGACCGAACGACTACAAAAAGGGTATTATACTACGTAAACGCGTAAGATACTATAAGATAACTTAAATGTATATGTTCTTCGTTTCTTTCGTCTTTTTCTTTATTTTTTTAAAAAAGAGATCACTTTCGAAAGCACAAGCAAATAAACTTTGTGGAGATCATGTGCATTTTGCAAACCGAGGTGCGATTATAATTACAACTCTGTATTTCGATTGAAAATATTGTTACGAAAATCCCAAATCCAGTTAATTTCAGCTAAGTCATTTTTCCTAAAAATAAATTCCCTAAAGGAGGAAAAACCAAATGAGCATTCGCAGGCGTCTCATGCAGCTGCAGGCCGATGAAAACGATTAGCGGATAAGCAGACAGGTAAAAGCTAAGTGCACATTCGCAGGCGCGTCATGCAGGTGCAGGCCGATGAAAACGATTAGAGGAAAAACAGGCTGGGGTTAGAAAGAAAACCATAAATATAGGTATAGAATTTGTAGCAAGGGTTTATCGTGGGTTCCTGCCTGAAAGGCTTAACCCCACGGTGGCCCAAGCTCCTTTAAGCATACTACGCCCCCTGGCGAGTTAGACTATCCACACAGAGTAGGGGCCTAAACAACACCAGAGTTCAGAACAGTTTATTGTGTATGGAACAATAAACCCCACTCTGGTCAGTGGTGAGGCCTAGCTGCACTTGACTGTTCCAGTTTGGCTAGGAACTTGCCAACCACAGCCACCACGAGTACTCCCCGAAGGGCCGCGCTGTTGATCAATTACCACCATTACCCGCAGGCATCCGTGACATATGTTCAAAAGTGAAAATAGGCAAAAGGGGAAAAAGCCTTTCCGTCAAATCCCTTTTTCATTTTTGCATGTATTAATTAATTAATTCTCGAGAGGGTTTTTAATAATCGGCCAAAGGGAAGGCCGTCCGTCAATTCCTTTTTGTATTATTATTATTCTTTAGAAAAAAATTAATTTATTTCATTACGACTTTATGAACAAAGTCCATCATACACCCGCAGGCATACGTGGCTTTGTGAGGCGAGCCTCCTGACCCCCGTGGCTCCCAGTTTGTTTTACAAAGCGTTTGGCATACTTTGGGCGGATGTTAAAAACAACCGTACTTGCTTCGGATTCACCATACTTCCTTGGTTGCCAACACCATGAACTACTTTTCTTCGAGATATATAGGTCTCGGGTATTGCACTGACATGGCAGAATGATCTACCATGCACTCGCTAGATTACTACCTTCAACGTACTTAAAAACCATTCATTCATATATTTCCTCGGTAGTAACCAGCTATTGAGTGAAGAGCTCATCTTGCAGCCAACCCCTCCACCATCTCTTAGAAACTCGTCGCCGAGTTAGCAGCCCAAAACTTTAAACTCTTCTTAGCCGGCCGAAGCCGTTGCCCGGGGATCACCACTGGGAGGTGAGAGTTTCGGCACATCTATGCTACCCATTAAAGCATAGTTTATCTCTTTATATAGGTATAGTAACATGCTATATAAATAGAATATTTGTGGAAGGGAGAGTTAGTCGGACAAGAATATAGAAGTTGAGAGTACGGCCAAAATAAACTGTGAATAATCCTACATTTAAGGAACATAATTGGAAATAACTGATCTTACTGTTAAGAAATATAATTGTAAATCAAAGAACTTTGAAGTGTATTTCTCTCGATCAAAATATCCACGATCCAGTGATACGGACTATATCTTGCAAAAGCGAATTTCATAACAATATGTATCGTTAAAATGTAGCAATCCATTTTAGCTTTCATTCAAACGAAAAAGGAATTGCAAGTGATAAACTTTTTGAATTTTAGCAGAAAGTTATGAATAGACGTAGTCTTTTGATCAATGCTTATTGCTTCATAAACATTAGATAAGGCAAGTCTAAGATCTTTTAACATAATCTTGAAATCTCTTTCTTCTTCTTTCTTTACATATATATATATTTAGAATTGAATGCTTTCGTTACGAAAAAGTCGCTACCCACTTTTCTCAATTTTTCTGACTTTTTGCTTAGCAGAATCTTTCGAGTTTATTGAGTAGATATTTGGACATATTTTCATATACATCAAATCATATTATATAGGGTTAAATAATAATAAGAAGAAAATATGTACATATAAAGTAGGCAAAAACGAAGTGTGAGACCAATGTTAATCTCGTTTATAGGCACTTTTTCTGTTCAGCCCTATGTGCGTCTTCCGTGTTTTCTTGGGTTTCTCAAAGTAGCAAAATGTGTCTGCTCAGAACGAGCAGATTCACATTAAAGCGTATCGTCGTTTCTTGTGCTGTTATTGAAAAATAAAAAATAGGCCCTATTTTCTAAATATTTATGCAAAGAATTAGACGATTTATTTATTTTTACCTGTATAAGGTATATATGAAAAGATTCTTTTTGTTTGCTGTTTTAAGAAAACAAGTTATGTCAAAACAATAAACGACAGGCATTTTTTGCTTCTGGACCAACAAAGCAAAAGTCTTTTGAAAATATGGTGCAAAAGCTAACTGATTATGTATGGTGTCACCTGGGTTGCATTTTCGAATTTCGACTTTTTCAGCTATATATACAAGAATTAGCAGAAACGCTTTCTCAAAATTGTCAAAATCGGCGTATGCAAAATCGCTCACTCTTTTGCGTTACTAATGGTAGTTTAGAGTTGCATTTATAAAATAAAACAGCAGCAAATAGAAAATAAAATAAATAGCGAACAAAATAGTTTACCTACAAATGGCAGAAACAAAAGAAAAATTTTTAATTTGTAAATGGTAATAGATATTAATATGTTTTTCTTTTGACTGTACTCGAATTATCTTATTAATACTGTTCAAAAGGCTTGTAATCAATTGTGTATCATCAATCTTTCCATACATCATCATATATACCCCTATCATTGATAAAGCGCAAAGGGGTAACAAACAATAAAAACTTCTCTCTACTGGATATATTGGTCTTATCGCCAACTGGCACAGTCCATTTTACCAAACAAAACAAAAGTAAAACGTTATTAAACAACTAAGTAATGTTAAAGCACATATACACTTCCGACGGAATGTTTCTTTTCCTTACATTGTGTGATTTGCCAGTCGGGGAACATCGAAATTGACAGGAAAAGGAATCTTTTATTCTTACTAAAAGATATCTTTGAAAACCTTTTTGGAAAAATTGGCCCAAATTACTTCTTCTTCTTTTCAAGTTTTTGGGATGCGTTGTTGTACCACACGATGAGTAAAGTATTCCTAATATTTATTTACGTGATTGGATGCGTAGACGTGAACCACGTTTACTTTCACATCCCTCCACAAAAGGCAAGCACAGTCTGAATGGAATGGTGGTGAGTTAATCTACATACATGTACAATTTTGCGTATACACATATAAACATTTTATTTTTAAGGTTTGCGACCGAAGAACATTATGACCGTAAATTTTTGATTTCCTGGATCAAGTTATTTTAACAATGAACTCAACGCTTCGCTAGAAGCCGCTAGAAGAAGAAGAACGGAATTGAGGCGAATAATTGAGTAGATAAAAGCCGGCATATCTTCTGCACTTTTAAATTGAATGGAATGTATTGAAATAAAAGATGTAAAAAATAAATCTACTTTAAGATATTTTGTGAAATTTGAAAAGTTGGCATTTATTCATACAATATAAAACTAGGATTGATTTACAATGCATTTCAAGAGAATACGCATTTTTTATATGCAAATTCCTAAGTTAATGTGTTAATATGTAGCATAAAAAAAAAGAAATAATGTGATACATATTCGAACCTCAAGTCCGCAATTCAAAGTTTTCCTAAGAAATGAAAACATGAAATTATAAGAATTATTTGAAATTGTTTCACTTCATTTCATTTTATTAAAAATTTTATATAATTTTCCTCTTATTTACATTAGTACGATTTTGTTATTGATTGTATCATTGTAAACAACAAACGTTAAGTTTTCCCTTTATTTTCACATTATCTTATCATAGTAAATTTTCAATGGCCAAATTCATATATAATTCTTAACCAAATGGCTCCCAGGGTACGTCCTTCAAAGGAAAGCTAGTTAACTAAGGAATATATAATGTCTTCAGATTGCGAAAAGATACTACTATTACGTCAAAAATAGTTTTTGTTCAACTTGACGTATAATTGTGACAATTTCAAGCAATTTTAACACAACTATGCTTTAAATGCTGGAATATAAGGGAACGAAACACAAAGTAACATATCACCATTTCATTTCGTACGGCTCAAATTGATCTGGCAAGATTTAACAATTGCGATATAAATTTCGGCAAGTGGGCCAGAGAGTGAGATTTCAACTAAAAGTAAACTTCAAATAAACTTAAAAGTACAGTAATCAGGATAAATTTGGGTATATGCGTATGATGTTTAGCTCTAATCTATCTGAAAAGGATTGGGTCCGCAATGAATGACATTTGTGAAATGTGCAACACAAAAAAAAAAAATCCGCCGAATACGCAATCTTTAATAGCCACAAATTTGAGAACATCAGAAGATCTTTTCATTTATTTGTAATATATTTACATTAATGTTCATGTCAAGAAATTGACTCATTTTATCGAAAAAGCAAATTTATCACTTCAATCACTTCTTAAGTATTTTAATGATAAAATTTTGCAATATTATTATATTGGATATTTGTGTTCATTACTGTTTTCCCTCTTTTTAAACTTCTTTCAATCATCCAAAGTTTGTAACTTTCTGCAAGCTGTTGAGTTAAAACTTTGAATCGTACGAATCATGTAAGCCACGTATTTCGTAGGCTAGCTCATAAAAGTCAATAGCACGACGGAATATTATATCGAGGTTTGTTGAATATTTTGTTAATAATCGTTAAGACTTTGCAAATTGTAGTACTTATCAAATCTTACACTCCAACAGTTCGCTTTATTACATGCTTAAACCTTGTATTTCTAGGCTTAAGCTACTTGCAGCAAATTTCAAATAATCTACGCATATTGATCATCGCTACTACGCCAAACGCTTCTTTTCTTTTTTATTTGTGTATACGCGCTTATCTAATCTTACCCTAAGTTCCATACATATCTCAACAATGGTTTTTATGTTCCTATGCCAATACCCGTTTTTATGAATTCAGACACATAAGTTATCTTACTAACACTATTTATGTACGCAAGCGGTGATCCGATTGTACGTATATTAGTTCTAAGTACAAGCCCACCAACGCTAGCTCACATAATCCAAAGCAAACTGCAGTGAAATGACTAATGGACAGCAACTCACCCTATCCAAAGCGAATTTCCTTAGCTCACCATCTTTAACACTTTCTAAAATTTCATTAACATTTCGACTTCCATTGAAGGAGGTTTGCGCTCACTAGTCTGACTGTTTAGCAGTGAGTACATAATTAAGAAAATTCGTTCGTAATCCATGAAGATTTCTTCCTTTTGCATTAAAAGTGCATTAATTAATTTTTTATTAATAATAAGAGAATTGTTAATTAATAAAGTATATTACACGTTATCATCTGATAGGTTGTCTCTTCCGGGACATAGCAGTTTTGTAAGTGTGTGGTTTTCTGTTGCAAGTTTAAGACTGTAGGACAATATGAACACAGTTATAATTTCTTTCTGTTCGCCTTGAAACGGCTCTTTAAAGATGCCTTCAGAAATTATCAGAAAGTGCTCCAATTCTGTGAATTTCTTAGTTTTTTATCTCTACTTTGTTTTATTTAACAAGTAAGAACACCTAGTCCACTTCGCCTAGTCCGCTTATTATTTGGAAATAATACATTAAAAAGTACACATCATTCATGAAAGTCCGCATATTGGAAGGTTGGGTTTTCTCTCCCTATAAGACTTTATTTTTCGTGATAGCGCCTATATATATTGGGGTCCAAAAAATAGATCTATATGATCCAAATTCTCTACCGTTAATTTTTTGCTGAAACGCAACTACGAATTAACTTTCATCATAAAATATGAAACTTTAAGCCTTTTTTCGAAGGACTTATTACTCATGAAATATTTTATACGGAGTTGGTCCAAAAAATAGACCCCCTTGGTTCAAATTAGGCCCACTTAATTTTTTATTTACTTACTTTCATCAACAGATTTTCGTCTTAAAATATTAATAATTAGACCTTTCTGTCATATAAAGGTTTACGTTTCATACGAGTTCTTGTATGTGATGGAATCCAAAAAAAAGACCTACATGGTCCGAATTCAGTAAGGTACATTTTTTTGTCAATCTATTTTGAGCTAATTTTTGCAGCGTGTACACAAACACACATGGACAGACATCAGATGGACAGACGGGCAGACATTGAATCGATCGGTATAATATAAGGTGGGTCTATCTTAAGC
>NW_023998432.1:3749179-3868128 GCF_014805625.2 Glossina fuscipes
AGCGTGGCTTGTTATATATTTTATTTTATGCTGCTGCGTCTATTAAGAAAGCAGTTAATAGGGTTTTTATTTTTTCTCCGGTGTGTGATTTAGACAAATGGTAAGTAATATAAGCGAATGGTACAGCTTCAAAGGGGATCTCAGGTTCTTGCCGCTTTCTAACGTCTTCCAGCGGATCGAAGACGTTTGGTGTATAGGGGGTTTGGCTTATATCGGCGCAATTATAACATATGAAAACTGTGTCTTCAAGTTCTTCGTCTCACACATTTCTATTTCTGACACTTTTAAGTTCTGCAGTTTTTGATAAATCGCCAAAATTAAATTTGTTTTATAACTTTTTTGATGTAATTCTGATCATTCCAAAATTATGAACGTCAATGAGAATGAAGATAAATTATTGTTGTTCTGCTTCACCACTTGCCTAAACATAGAAACCGATTGCAAATAATCTGGCATCACTTGACTTCTATGTAAAATGTTTGCAATACTTGAAGGCATTCTATGTGAAACCGTTGTTGTTTCTGTTTAGATTCCTACCAAAACAATGATGACATTTATGTTCAATATTGTTTACCACTCAATACATAGTTGAACAGAGTATCGAAATTAGTTACATTTTTTAATGAACTAAGTGCGAAAGCTGAATTCGGTTGGGGACGATGCTCTCATACCCGCCGCCATTAAATCTTCGACGCCCCATAGTTTTATTTGTTGCCAGAAAAAGTGAATGTGATAAAATTTATCATTCATCTTTTGTTCCTCTGTCCAAAATTCCTAACGTTTACTGTTTACCAGACATTATTGGTCTCGTTATGTACAGACGTTCGCTCTTACAATTTTCGCTTCTTCACGTATTTAAATCATCGCACTACGCTACTCTCCGAATGATGACTATGCGGTGACCCCTAAGCAGAGTTTCAATTGTGCTGCTCTAATTGATCTTTTTGTCGGCAAGCGAAGGGAGGGACATTTCTAGTTGTGTACAAAGTAAATGTTTTACATGATAGAAGAAATGATAAACGGTTATAGAAGAGAAACGAATCAGAAAACATGCTTGACTAATTCATGTTTAATGTTTATATTCTATAAACATATAAAAACATATCAACAGATCTCATCACTGTTGAACTATTTGTTCGTATGTATGGACAGAGAGATAGAGAGAACCAATATAAACGTATTGTATATAGATATGTCTTTAGGTAGCAGGCAGGTAGTACGGAAATAGTAATCATACTGACGATTTGCTATAGGAAAAGTTAAGTATATGTATATTTCAAATGTTCTTATTGATATGAATAGGCTCTTATCATAGATGGTAGATAGTACATATATCAAGTTGTGTAGTATGTAGTGCGTAGAAAATTATGAGGTGACAAGGTTTAATTTATTTTTGTGGGCTGAAAAATAAGGTGTTTCCGACTTCGGTGCCTCAAAAAAGGCACAAAAAGGAAATTTAATCGCACGTTCCACTACGGCTCTGACAAATTTAGCCCGTTTGCAATGTCAACCGGCGGACAAAAAGTTCCAACGTTTCTATCAAATTTTTAGTCGAAATCTTCATTTTTGCTTCACATAAGCGGACAGACATGGATTTATAAATTCAGGATTTAATGTTGATCACGAATATATATAAAGTTTATAGAGTCTCTGAAGCTTCCCTTTGGGTGTTGCAAGCGTTCTGGCAAAAAGAGCATATTCCCCGTCTTGCAGTGGTGAGTGTAATAATAAGTCTATCTCGAACTATGGGTGAAGAAAATCCACTTGCTGTTACTAAACAATTTTTACCTCAACGAAAACTAACATTTGTGTGGTGAAAATTTTATGTTTGAAAATGAAAATGGCATTTCAATCACTGCCAATGGCAACTGCTACAGAAATATGGCTTCTGATTTTTTGTGGCATGAATTAGATTATCTCGATTTAGATGGAATGCGTTAATAATTATTTGTAAAATTATCACAACATTCATCTTCCCCATTGGGCGCCATTTTTTCATAGTTTTGTTGTGTAATCTTATAAAGCTCAGTTGATGCTTTCTCAATTCACTACATTATTTTATTAACTTTTCCTATTTTTCTTTTCTTCTTTGGCGTCCTGCTCAAAAGCTGTGACCTGAGACCTTGTCTGTCCGTAAGGCACATTGTTTGCACTGTTCGTTGTCCCCTACCCCCACTCGCACGCACACCCACACACACCCCGGCTCAGCGGTACCTACAGACCACTTATTCCTTTCCTTATCATTCCTTTTCCTTTTTTTTATGCATTTTCTAGTGAAAAAAAAAATAATAACATAAAAACTTGAAAAAAATCTTTTTTTTTCTTTTCTTCTTAAATTTTTTTTTCTTTTTCTTTCATTTTATTATAAAGAAAACATATTTTGTTTCAAGTTGATATTGTGTGTTACACACTAATCTCTATATTAATTTATCTTCAATTTTTTTAGTATTATTGTTTTTATTGAGATTCCTTTTTCCTGCTTTGCATAGTTTTTCTTTTCCTTAGCTCTGTTAAGCAGAGAAAAATTGACGATAAACTGACATGATAGTTGTTAATTCTAAGAATTACGTACCTATATAAAAATTACTTGAAAAACCATGGTTTTTCTTTCGGTTTCTTCACAAGTGTACATTTTATATAAATATTTTGGCCTTTTTTTTCTATATAAATATTTTTAGTAAATAAGATTTTCGTTTCGAGATTTTCTATCCGTTTATATATACTGTGAGGAACCAAAGTCCCTCGTCTTGAAGAAACGAAAGACCGAACGTAGAAACGTAGAAAAACCAAGGTAAACAAAGAAATTTCTTGTGAAGTAAAACCTAGATCCGCTGAACTACCCCAGCACCAGGTTCGGGCAAAAGTAGCCCTCACAAGCGACGCCCGAGCACCGGACTAATCCCAGCGAAAACGATTGCGAAATAAGTAAAAGACTCAACTAGAGAGAGAAGAAAATTTGTTAAAGAAAAAATGAAAATTAAAAAAAACGACAGAGAAAATTTTGTTTCAAAAAATCATAAAAGCTAAACTGAACTTCGCCAAAGCAGCAGCAGCACTGAGTGTTTGGCTAGTACTAATATACAGAGTGTGTATGTGGGTGTAAACGTTATTAAAAAAATCTCTGATAAAATTTCCAAAAGAAAAAATTGACTAAAACATTTGTAAATTAAATCAGTGAATATTGTTCAGTATTTATTCTAGGAATTATATCAGATCTCAAAAATAAGGAAACAGAAATATAAAAAGAAGAGAATGACAAAAAAAGAAAAGAAAAATGTATGGATATGAGAAGCAACAAGTAACGAAACGCAATGAAATGTAAATAAAAATTTTTTGAGCATAAAAAAGTTTGCTCTTATCGGTGCTTTATCCCGCAAAAGTAATAATCAAAGAAAATGAAATATTCCGACAGGCACTCGCCTTGCTTTCTACCACTAAGCAACAACAATGTCGTGCATTTGACAGACCATAAGGGATAATGCAAATGCGAATACCACAAACAATTGAGTCAAAAACCGTTGCACCAAGGCGAAAACACCCCGATGATTGATAAAAACAACTACGGCAGAAGGTTGAAGCAGCCAACGAGAGCACTGATAGAATCATAGAACTCGGATTTTGAATGGAACATTAGGATTTGTAAATTAGTGCGAAGCAAAAACGGGCTATTAAATGCGATTTGTTGTCAAAAGCAGGTGTTTGATCACGCAAATAATTTTTAGTGATATTAATATTTACTTTTTAAGAAAATACTCCATTTAATAATTTGTGTCTCATCGCCTTTTGTAGTATTTTTCAAAGGGAATGCGTGTTGATAAACTATATGCAAGATAAAATATATGCAAGAATTGAAGGAGATAACTAAGCGTAAATAAGTGAAGGCAATGAAACCACCAAAAGAAGTTCTAAAAACAAGCGAATAAAGAAAGTTTTTATAAATAATCAAAATAATTTTAATAAATGTTTTTTGCTTATCTTATTGAAAACTAAATTTTAACTGCGCAGTGGAAAATTTAAAAAAAACGTTGTGAGCAGAGTTTTTTTAAACATAACGAGCGAACATTTTAAATTTATTGTAGCATTGTCGATTTATCGCACTCTACCCGTTTATTAATCATTTATGTTAAGTGTACACTTTTATATTTCCACACAATGCAAGTGTATATATAACGTAGATAAGATAACCCAATTTAGCTATAACACACATTACACGTAACAACCTAGTTTAATTCTACTATTTTGCTTAAGTTGGCGTAATAATTTATTATATAAGTTACTGACCACAGTTCAGTTAGGTCAGAAGTAAAGCAAGAAATAATAGGTCAGATTTAACGTAAGAAATTAAAATCAACCAAGAGAATTATAATAAACAACAATTCAAGAGAACCGTTTATTGTGTTTTCACTATATTATATTGTCCCAAGATAAATAAATATTTAAACCTAAGTAAATTTGATTAACGTTCTGTTTTGGAAAGTTGGCGCTAAATTACGAATAATAATTATAAACATAAAAGGAAAAAAGAAGGAACACAATAAATTTGAGAAGCAGTAATTGAACGATCGAGGAACTATAAAAGTTTAAGACCAAACCATACCAAAATTTTCCAAAAAAGAAACAAAAGTAAATAATTCCCTAAATGAAGAAGAGGAATTTGAAAACGTTCATGGTTTTAAAGATTTAAACGAGAGCATGGTGTCAGTCGATGTGAAAACTGCCACTTATGTTGATGAAATTGTGTATAAACTCATAATATTAAGGATCTGAAGGTTAATTTCACCGATAAAGAAATCGATAGCGGACGGAGCGTTTATAATAAGAGTAGCACGAGTAACAGCAGCTACAACGTACCCATCATTATCAGCCTCTAAAGCATCCACCTTATGTCGTAGTGGCATTGAAGCTGTAATAACCACTGCATCAGCATTGTATTTCATTTGTAATTCTTCGGAGTCTTTTGCCTAGTTCTCCTATTGCTACATTTGCCACTAATAAGGAAGGAAAACGCCCGCAGCATCACCATCATCATCAACGGAAACAGCAACAACAGGTGAGAAGAAAAAAAAAAACTAAACCTTACACCTTTTTTTGAAGTGGCAAAACAAATATGTGAAAATTTATTTATGCCAATTTTACATATACGAAAAAAAAGAAAAATTTCAATATATTAAATAAATAAGAAAATCCATGTGATTATACTAAAATCCGTTTGTATGGGAGAAAAGTGAAAAAAGCTTTCAGTAAATATCTTATTGCGTTGAGGCATTTATAGGTTGATACTGTGAGGGCAAGGAAAAGAAAAATTCTCGTTTTCATTTTTCTTTTCTTTTTCACTTATTTTTGTTCCCTTCCCATATCTACCAATAGTTAAAATGTATAGACAAGGAATTAAGTACTCGAAGCGCGAAGAAAAGGAAACAAATAAAAGGGAAAAGAAAAGAAAACAATAATAAACAGCAATAATATAGAAGAATTGTTCCTTAAATAATAATAACTTTATAAATATATATATTTATATATATATTCATAAGTCGACTTGTGTTCAGTGTAGTGCGTGTTTTCAAAATAAAAAAAATTGAAAACATTTGACACTTTTCTTTAGTAGTTCCCAACCTTCTTCCACAGTTCCCAAACCTTTTCAAGTGAGTGGTTATTTCACAAATAATAAGCAATAGACAACAATAAGGCATAATGGCCCCGGGGCCGCCAGACAAAAACTCGAATAGATTTTATCTATTAAGTGATACATCCCCCCAAAGAAAAAAAAGTAAAAATTCCGATTTTCCGGTGTTGCCAATCAGCGATATAACCCCTATTGATAAAAAATATATTGTTATTTCTTCAACCGATGCTCGAATAACAATTTCCCAAATTAGCCCTTTTGTTGGAAAAAAAGCTCTAGATAGCATTACAACATACATCGACTCCATCTCGATTCTACGCGATGGGAATTTACTGGTCCTCGCTGGGAACCCGCGCGCAACCGAAAAACTCATAAAGGCCAAATCTTTAGCTAATCTATGTGCTATTTCAGCTAAACTACATGAGAAACTTAACTCGAGGCGTAATTTATGCCCCTTGCTTAAAGCATGTGCCGGAAGAGGAAATTGTTCGCGAAATGGGCATTCAAGGAGTGACTGAAGTATATAAATTAGCCAAACTGAATGATGACGGAAAAACACGCTCTCCTACAGGAAGGATTATTTCAACTTTTGATCGCTATCGATTACCGCGAACAGTTGATGTGGCGTGGTATAAATGTAAAGTAGAACTATGCATCCCAAATCCTATGAGGTGTAAAAATTGCCAACGCCTGGGTCATACGACAAAAAGATGCAGTAGTGCTGCATCTCGTGCTAACTGTGGTCTTCCTCCACATGCTGAAAGTTGCACCCGTAGTTTCTGCATAAATTGCAATGATCAACACTCAGCGTTAGACAAACAATGCCCACGTTTTGTACAGATGCGTGAAATACTAAAAATCAAAACAGAAAATTACTGTAGCATGGAATTACTGCCCAAGGAATTGGAAAAACTAACACCTACGCTGCTGTTGCCTTGCAAATCGTGCCTAGTAAGCCTTTAACTCCAACTCCTTCTAATGAAAAACGTGTTCCACCATTAACCAAAAATTATATTGCGAAACCAGTTACATCACCCGCCAAAGATAATATTGAAAAAACCAAAGCAACACCAAATATTGAAAAAATTAAAACAACAACATAAATGCTAAAATCTAATATACTAAATTCTCCAGAATCTCCAGTTCTCAACAAATTACAAGTGGCAATAAATCCATTCATTCATCCACTATTCAATCTTCAATTTCAAATTATTCACGTACGCTAACTGTGGTCATCCTCCACATACTGAAAGCTGTACCCGTAGTTTCTGCATAAATTGCAATGATCAACACTCAGCGTTAGACAAACAATGCCCACGTTTTATACAGATGCGTGAAATATTAAAAGTCAAACCAGAAAATTACTGTAGCATGGGCGAAGCGCGACGCACATACCGGGAAAGAAATCCATCTGTAGCCCATGGAATTGGCAAAAGTAATACCTATGCTGCTGTTGCCTCGCAAATCGAGCCTAGTAAGACTTTAACTGCAACTGCTTCCAATGAAAAACCTGTTCCACCATTAACCAAAAATTATATTGCGAAACCAGTTACATCACTTGCCAAAGATAATATTGAAAAAACCAAAGCAACTGCAAATATTGAAAAAATCAAAACAACAACACATATGCTAAAATTTAATATACCAAATTCTCCAGAATCTCCAGCTCTCAACTTTACTCAACATATCACAAGTGGTAATGAATCCATTCTTTCATCCATTAATCAACCTTCGAAAACCAAAGCAACTGCAAATATTGAAAAAATTAAAACAACAACACATTTGCTAAAATCTAATATACCAAATTCTCCAGAATCTCCAGCTCTCAACTTTACTCAACAAATCACAAGTGTTAATGAATCCATTCTTTCATCCATTAATCAACCTTCAATTTCAAATTATTCACGTGCGCTAACCCGTTGCGCTTCAAATGTACCAAATCACCTAAATACAGATTATTCTGCTGGAAAGAATAAATCATTCACGAAAAATTCCTATAGCGACCTTCTCGACGGAGACGCTGACATGTCAACTTAACCCTCCCTCCACTCTGCTTACATGTCATTACAGTTAAATAAAGTTTTTAAAATTCTACAATGGAACATTAAGGGACTTATTAATAATTTTGATGAACTCCGTACACTCATAGATGATTTTAATCCACCTTTTTATCGCTTCAAGAAACCCATTGTAGAAGCTCTTTTAATCCTATTCCACCCAAATCATATACTGGATACTTCACGAAGGCTGATCAAAACTCATATTCCAAACAAGGAGTAGGTGTTTTTATAAAATCAAGTATACCTCACAAACGCATAAATTTAAGCTCAAATATACAAGCCGTAGCGATACAAATAATGTTAAATATAAAATTTACAGTGCTTTCACTCTATATTCCACCTTCGCAATCGTTTTCTCAGCAAGAACGCTACCTACAGTTTATTTTCCGTACTTTCCCCCCCATTAATTATATGCGGCGATTTCAACAGCTGGAATACCATCTGGGGCTCAACAGTGAAAAACACTCGCGGTACTGTTTTAGAAAAGGCGTTTTTTCAAAGCAACCTTTGCGTTTTAAATAATGGAAAACCAACGCACTTCTCAACTCATCATACTTTTTCACATATTGATTTAACATGTTGCTCTCCATCACTTCTTCCTTTGGTGTCCTGGTCTATTTCTGATGATCTACATAATAGTGATCACTTTCCAAACATAATCGATCTTAAACTTTCAACGTCCTCTGCTACTCCAGCAAAACAGGCCAAATTCCTCCTAGATAAAGCGGATTGGATCGATTACTCCAAACAGGTGGAGTCATTTTTGAACTCAAAGCCATTTAACGGGAACTGCAACCATGATGCTGTTATTATGTCTAAAGCGATTCGCACGGCTGCTCATCTTTCTATTCCTCAATCCAACACCTCTTTTAAACGAGCTAGGGTTCCATGGTGGAACAACACGCTTTCGTTTTTGAGGAAAAATAAAATGGATTTATGGCACCGCTTTAAGAGATGTCCTGATCAGAATCACTTGTTATTATACAAAAAGGCTAATGCTCTATTCAGGAAGGAATTACGGAAATCAAAGTCACTTAGTTTCGAACTTTTCTCGAGACGAATTCACAGAAATACATCAATGAAAGTTGTCTGGAACAAAATCAACAGACTTAATGGGACTTCAAACCTGAACGAAATTTCTGCCATCTGCACTCCCAATGGAACTTTAACTGACGCAGATGAGATTTCTAATTACTTTGGAAAAGTGTGGTGCGAATACTCCTCTGACAGCAACTTCTCCAGTGCTTTCATTGAAAATAAAAGGACTCCAATATCTCCTTCAAATAATATCGATAGATGTGCCATGTTCTTGGAAAATTGCGTATCTACCTTAGAACTTGGAAGTTGTCTCTCCAATTTGAAGGGGAAGACACCTGGTCTAGACCGCATCTCATACCAAATGATCAGTGCTATGTCTAAGTCTAGTAAAAAGAAATTACTGGACCTATATATAATACGGTATTTATGACTGGCCATATACCCTACATGTGGAAACTGCAACAGTTGTTCCAATTCCAAAGTCAAAAAATGTCTCCATCGCATCTGATTATCGCCCAATTTCTCTTTTATCTTGCCTCTAGATTATCTTGGTTTCTTGAATCCAAGAACCTGATAACAAAGCAACAAGTTGGTTTCAAGCGGAGTAGAGGATGCATCGACGCTCTGTTACATATTGATTATTTCACAAGCAAAGCAATTTCCGAAAGAAATCACGTAACAATTCTCTCAATTGATTTCGAAAAAGCATTTGACAGAGTTAGTCTTCATGTTATCTTAAGACTCCTGAAATCACGGAATGTTGGACCCAAATTCTTCAACTACATCAAATCATTCATGTCGCATCGGCGGTTCAAAGTTAGAATCAACAATCATCTTTCTGATTCCTTTCCGCTAAAGAATGGCATTCCGCAAGGATCTCCTCTGTCTGTCACGCTTTTCCAGATCGTTTTCAACCAAGAGTGGAACATTTCTCTACGTGTATACATTTTTACAAAAGAAAAAGACAACACGAAAGCAATCAACATTCTCGAATCTATGTGCATCGAGCATGTGAGATCTCCACATGGGCAAACTCGTCAGGAGCTATAATCTCTATAAAAAAAAATGCACATATGTCGAAAACAAATGTGCGATGCAGGAAACCTACTGATGCATATTAACGACTTACCAGTACTAAATGTGCAGACGCTCCATGTTCTCGGGCTCACGTTTTCAAACAATTATCGTTGGAAAGCACACTGCCTTCGGTTAAAAAACTCCCTTTTAACAAGGGTAAATTTCATACAGTACGTTGCTTGGAGAAGCCATGCGCATATTAACACTATCGCTTATCTTACCAAAATGCTTGTGTTAAGCAAGATTGACTATGCTTTGATAATTTATGGCAATAGCTGCAAATCTAATATCAACATCCTTAAACCGGTCTACCACCAAGGAGTCAGAGCAAGTTGTTATGCTTTTCGGACGACGCCCATAAATAATATTATAATCGAAACTGGTCTCCCAACTTTAGAAAATAGACTGTATGAGTTAAAAGCTAAAATAGTCCCTAAGCTTCTTAATTGAACATTCCCTTAAAAATTTCCCGCTCTTTGAAAGACTGCTCTTTTGACATCTCACTGTCTATGCACAAGAAAGAAGATACTCCAAATTACGTCTTCAGGAATCTAATAGCTGAAAAAACCCAAGTATTGGATAGTACTGGTTGGAATCTTTTGGACACAGACGGCTCAAAATCTCCTGGTCTGCCTCCTGCTTTTGCGGTGGTAGATGCTACAGGACGGGTTTTTCTCAACCACATATTTCACGAAAGCACTTCAACTTTCATAACCGAAGCCAGAGCTATCCTTCACGCTGCCAACCTTGCCCATAAAAACAAACTCAAAACCGTCATTGTTACTGACAGTTTGTCTGTATTACAAGCTACCCGGAACCCTTCGACTTCGAGATGGAGCACCATCAACAAATTAAGGAATATAATTACTACACCCGACGGAAAAATTAAAATGTTATGGGTACCAAGTCACATCGGTTTACTGAGAAATGAGCAAGCTGATCGAGCGGCATGGTATGCTGCTTCTGCTCCTCTAATTATGGATGATGTCATGGAAAAGTTGGATCTTCAAAGATACATTGGAAGAAAAGTTAAAGAGAAAATTGTAGAAGGAAATTTACAATACCATCATCAACACTACTCTTGCATTAACCCTCAATTAACTCCACCTCTATATCCAACAAATGTTGAGAAAACCAAGATCCAAACATTTTCGAGAAATCGCCTTGGTCATACAATTGCAACTCACCAATAGATCCTGAAGAAGTCTTCTCCCACAATCTGCTGTTGTGGACAAACTCTTACTATAAAGCACATTCTCTGCGACTGCCTCAACTTTTCCTTGGCTAGAAGTATTGCATTTGGAACGATTAACCCTTTGAACATTCTACAATCAGCTTCAGAACAAAATATCAATTCAATATTTTACTTTATTAATACTACTAAACTTATTATCTAATATCCATTTATTTAAATTAGAGCCGATAGCCTGTGTTGCTAGTGCTCAATGTTTTTTTTATAGTCTAAGAATTCAATTCATTAGTCTAAAATTAAAATAATAATAATAATATATATATATTATATATACACATTTATATTTTATAGACTATTTATAGACTATTAGCCCCTCAGAACTTGTGCGAACCAGGGGAAAAAAATATATGTAGAAAAAAAATATAATAAAGAAAAATAAAAGAAAAAAAAAAAAGAATTAAACAATCGAAGCACTCATAGGGAAGTTGCTAGCTTTGTTTTAATCCCCTTGTATTACTAGAATTCGTCCCGTCGAGATCATGACTTCAACGTTAGCTCGAGGCTGTTAAACGCCTGTTGGAACTAAGGATGGAGCGGGAGACCCTCACTAGACAGCGATCGCCCTCTCCAGCATCTCACGCGAGAAATGTACCCAATGAATCAGCAACGAACGAGAAGGGACTTTTACATCTACCGAGAAGCGCCGAAATTTTGCACGCACCAGCGATTATACCGAGGCCGAACAGCAAAATGGTACTGGCATATTATTCCATCTCAACAACACCAGTGAAATCATTCAGTTTGCCGGCACGATTGGCGGCGCACCTCTAGTTTTTGGTGGTGATGTTACGCGACCAAGCCTTAGCGAGGTACTGCAACAACAACCAACGCTGGACGGCCTAGGAGAAGTTCAAGGCCGATTTTCTGAAGTTCTTCTTACCATCGCGACACCTTACCCGACTCGAAGATGACATCTTCCGAAGCACACGACCGAGAGAAAAATTTCAAGATTATGTGCTGGGCTTGCACGACCTGGTGCGTCATACCGCAATGACGGATGACCAGAAATTAGAACGCATCTATGCGAATGCGCACCTCGATTATCTATGGTACATACGGTGCCGAGACTTCACCAACTTAGCCGAACTCATGGAGCTCGCCAGCAATTTGGAGGCCATTCCGATGGGCAACACGTCACGCGAGGCTCCCAGAGAAGCACACTGAGAATTTCAGGCAGGCGCTCCATGGCTCGATCCGCGAACAACAGCGCACGGCGACGAAGTGCCGACGATATGCCCAGAGCGGACCCCACTAGTATAACTGCCCGAACCCACAGGATCTGCTGGATGTGCGGCCAACAGGGAAACTGCCAGGAAGCCCACCACCATCGAGGAGATCTAAACGGATCGCGGGACGAACCTGCCTCGCGAAAAGTAGTATCTTCCTGCTTGGCGAATACACCATGCCCACAACCCTCAACGCTATAAGACAGGCCCACTGTGAAACCAACGCCATAGTTAAATCAACGAAACCACCGTACATTGACACTCTGTAAAGATAGCCACGATATACTAAAGCAATGCCATTCTTTTGCGCCGAAAGTTAATAGCGCCAATCCTTATCCAGCGAAGCTATCTTAGAAACCTCACTACGCAGCGATATGAAGCAGAATCCTCAAACCCGCCGAAATCTACTCCTGCCATGCGACGAAGCTCGCAAAGATATGAATGGATCATCAGAGCCTATAACCAGTCATCCACAGCAAGGTCATCGGCGCCATGCCTCAAACTCCAACCCACATCATCGAGACCAGCCACAGCGATCAAGTTCAACGAAGTAAGCTGGTAAAGCCGGTGCCTATAGTGGCTTACGAGATCAGCAACAGTGATTAAGTTTAAGGAGCCAACCTGGTAGAGTCGGCGTCCCCAGCGAGCTACGAGACCACCCACACGCGCCCGAAGGAAAATATAGTGACCGATTTCGAAGAGGTAACGCCCATTCTTCACCCACCGTCAGCGAAAGGCCAACAAATTGCGAGCCCTCTAAACGCCAATGTTGACACACGACTCGTACCTACCGGCCAACGATCAGACATTCTGATGTCGGAAAGCCAAAGATGCCGGAGTGCTGATGGGACTTTCTGCCAACTGCAAGTTATAATAACAACATCACGGGCGACACCACAACAACAGCAGCAAATCGCAGTTTCTATGGCTCGTCAGGAACAACCGCAGCAGTTTTTGGGGCGCGGCAACTACAAAAATGATCAACAGCTGATCGACTTAATACCCCAACAACTATCGCATTGCAGTTTTAGTAACGATTTCAAACAGCAGCAGCAGCAGCAACAACAACAGCAAGCGCTAATAGAGATCAGTACTCAAGTGTTGCCGCCCATACAGCGGATGCCAACTTATAATATTGTTAATATCGTCAGTCCTTTGCAGCCAAGACCAACTAATCGGCAAAGGCAACGTGCACAGCAAAATGCTAACAACAATTTTAACGGATGCTCATCGATTGGAACAGGCCATCTGACATTAAGTATGCCTCCAGCAATAACGGTCGTAGGAAATGAAACAAGAAGAAACGTAAATGCCACTGATAATGAAACAAAAATTTCTTATAAAGCAGAAGTTAAACAAATTCCTTAACTTCTGTTTTCTAACATTAGTAGTAATCAATTGCAACAGCAATCTGCTATGCAATATCAACCACCACTGCATGCGAATTGTATAAAGCATGCAGTACCTTCACCTGTGCCACCCCCACCTTCAGCTTATGAAATCACTCACTGACTGGCCACAAATAAAGTTTCTGAACGGCAACAACAACGACGCAAAACGTTAGTTTATACAACTAATAATATGGTCAATGAATGTTTTATAGAGTATCCGAAATTTCCTTCTGAAGATAAAGTGATGGATGCGGATGACTTAAATCATGCTAAAAGTCATAATTTGGATGAAGAAAGAGAAGACGATACATTTACTTTGAAAATACCTTCACCGGTTGATACCAACGATGAGTTGTCTGTTGATAGCCATGAACCGGCAGTAAAAGCTAAAATTCGTAAGATTTTGGCTAATGTTGCGAACGGAGATGGTGTTGGTTTTCTTGCCAAAGCTAGGACCATTGAAGCTCATTTAATCCCACGCTAACATGGTTTCGCTGATTCAGAGGCTTCCGTACAAAATGTTACTTCCCCCAATCAGCAGCCAGCAAGCCCAAACCCAACTGGCGCAGATTATACAACAAACGCATACTCAGCAGCATCAATCATCAAGTCCAATACCACCACGCAGTACATTTTGGCTCAACAACAACAAACGCAGCAAGCTACGCAAACTCACCAGCAATCTCAACCGCAGCAACAAACAGCGCCTCAACGCAAAGGTATTTCGTTATCGAACGAACACGTTCATGAGGTCATGAAATATGAAGGAAATCTATAGGTAGACGGGGAGGTGTATGTGATCACCGTCAGCTCCTGGGAGAATGGGCAGCCAAACGGGCCAGCCACCAACGTACCCGTAGGCGCTGAGGAGCACCCGCCACATCAAAGTCTTTTCGCCAACAGGCCATCTCCAGAAGGCGCATCATCAGCGATTCCCTCGAAGAACGGTGAATCTGTGAGCAACCAAAGTCGTCCCTCGTTTTGGCCTCACAGGTTCTTCGTCTCTGAGGGGGAGTATTAGAGTAAGTTAAGCCAAGCAAGTTAGGATTATGTAAAGAGAAAGAATAAAGAGAAATCAGATGAAGCTGAAAATAATTAGTTTAAGGCAGGTTTAGTCTAGCTTGTCGGTGCTAGAGTAAGTTAGAGAAAGTCAATTGGTCGCGGGTGAGTGAAAGAGTGGAAGTTTTGGTCTGGTTGGTGCGGTTACAATGATGGTGGTGGTGGGCCTTTAGGTTAAGAAAAACGAACTTATATTTGAAGTAAAAAGAGGGAAAATTGTAAATGTCAAAGAAGAAATATTGAAATATGTTTTTTAAGAGAAAATATTTTAAAGAAATATAAAAAATCTTATATAAATTCAAATTGAAAAAAGCCATTAAATGTCTTTTAAAGAAGCTTTAATTAAAACCAAAAGAAAACCGCAAGAATTTTATTTTGCTGCAGCGATGATAAACAGTAAAAGAGAAACCTACAAAAACCAAGGTAAACAAAGAAATTTCTTGTGAAATAAAACCTGCAACCGCTGAGCTATCCCATCACCAGATTTGGGCAAAAATAGCCCTCACAATACATATACTTTTATTTTCTTTGGTTCATGATGTTTCTCTTAGTATTCATGTTTTCTCCTTTCTTTTCTTTTTGCAACAGTTGTCACGCACTTCTTATTCTGTTTTTACTTTTTAGGTGAACAGTGAATTTAGTTTGAAAGAATAATTGCGCTTGTGTTTAATATTTTTATTATCACTGGTTCCTATAAATGTATATACTAATTGGGTTTGATTATGAGGGTGGATGGTGCTTGACTATAGCTGTTGATTCCGCTTATATCTCTTTCTCTTTATTTTGTTTGTCTTTTTCTTGAGATTTTTCACTATATTCCTCCAAGTTACAAATACATTTTTTTTGCGTTTTTCAATCCAAATTTTGCTTTTTTCTCATAAAAAAATGTAACACGCTGATTAATTTGTTTGTGTCTCGCTTTTCTGTCTTTTGTTTAAGACAAGGCTGCGGTATACTATAAAGGAACGAACTGCCCTCAACAATTAAAAGACATCCGAAAAAAACAACTGAAATATTGTCAAATGATACAGAGAGACTTTGGACTCTTTCCCTGTTCATAATTCTCTCTCGCATAATAACGTTATTCAGAGAGGGAGAGGTAGAACTTTTTTCATAACGGTACGCCGTTTATGGTTTTACCTACTCTGTTGGGATAGAGCAGTGGACAAAGCAGATCGACGGAACCCGTACCTTCAAACGCACACGGGCATTACAATTTTTCTCCTTAAAATTATGTTGAAACATTAGTTTACTTTCATAAACAAGAAGCTAAACACAAAATGAGGAGAAAGCATTTAAAGTTTGGTGTCTCAATTCAAAGGACCAAACTAATCTGCTTTGCAAACAATCTAAAAATATATGCAAGTAGGCACTTCGCCGCGGATACGCTTTGCACGAGCAGTGGATACGTACGACAGTTCGGAATCGATGCGATAGATTGATATCCGATTCTACTCAACAAGGACTAAAGAATATCCGACCCGTCTCCCCCGATAAAACTCATGCTTTGGTTAAAATGTTTGCTTTAAACTCCTATTTACCATGAAGCAATGAAGCCCAGACCACCCCAAAAGAATAACATGTCAATGCCTCCCATATTCTTCCAAACGCGGGCCAACAGAAAAATCCTTGCCAGGCTCCATACTCGGAAATTTCCTGGGCCAGACTGCTTCGCAACTATAGTCCCAAGAAGAAGCTGCCGCACTCGTCAGGTCATCAGGCAACGTTTTCAGCATGTGCTATAATGCTGCGGTTTTCCTAATTTGGTGGAAGATTGCAATATCCAATTAGCACCCAAGAAGGAGAAACACCACTAATTATTGCCCAATTGCCGTTTGTTCTACAGTAGGCAAAACCATGGAGACGATGGCCAAGTCCAAGATATCTGCAATCCAACCATCTAATTAGCCTTACACAGTATGGCTTTCGATCTACTGGGGACTTAATGTTCTACATGGCTGCAAGGTGAAGCCGAAATATTCGCCATTTCAGCAGAACCAAGGGCGTTGTGCTGGATATTGGTATCCTGCTGGATTCTGCTTCGCTAATACTGGTGTTCACCAATGACCATCGTGACAGAAAACTCCTATCTATTCATTCGCAGATGACGGTACCTTGTACCACTTGTTCTCTTTGCTCAAGAGACCCGGCAGCCTCGTGATACGCGAATGCATGGTAAATTACAAAGTATATCGGGAGCTAATAAAAGTAGCAGAAAGCGATCGACCTAACAGGGTTAACTTTGTTGCCGCGAAACACAATGTTGTATCTTAATGCATAAAACAAGCGGCGAATAAGATCTGTCCTCTGGTGGTATCAATGCAGAGAAAAGAGCAACCGTTAATGTTCTAAGTATGAAAACATAAAATGATGTTCGTTGAACAGAACATGTTTTTCAAGTGCCGAAAGGTTCACTCATTTTTGGTGCATATTCGGTCAAAATTAGGATACAACAACAAGGATGTGGGCGGCGGCTTCCAAATCTTGTTTGAAAATTCTCGATCGCATACAGCAGAAGGCTCAGGTTTGGTACTCATGTATAAGTACACCCACGGCAAGTACTCTGTAGAAATAACAAAGATGTGTCTGCAAATTAAATTCTTTAGTAAGGTTAGACAATTTCTTCAGGGTTCCAATCCACGCGTTTTGGAATTGCCTGTAAACGCCTTTAGGTATTTCCCAGTCTACACAAACACACTACACTACTCCCTCCTTCCATCCTTCTCAGCTCAAAATCCTACCCGACAGCAATCGCGTCTGCCTGTGTAGAGGGCCTGCCTTAAATAGCTGGTCACATAAAAAATAACAAAAACGCCCTCAATGACTTTTTCGACCTAAAATAAACAAAAGTTATGTTAATATCTATTATCGTTTTATTTTTATTACACAAATAAGGAAAAAAGAGCGTGAAATATTTTTTGCTTATATCCCAAAATTTTACCCAAAACTACTTTTTTAGCTCCCCTCCGATTACTTGTTTCCTCTAATCAGTGCTTAAACAATCACCGTTTATTGGGGTTGTGAAATGCTGAAGGATGCTGACGCTTCTATTTTTGTAAGTGCTCTGAATATCACGGATTGGAATTAATGTCAATAATTTCTCGATTATTATCATTTTTAACCGAGTCTAGCTCAATAACCTCCCTTTGAGCAAAGTTTGTATGTTCTTTGAAGAAATGTAAGAATCCAGAAAACAACTAAACAAAACAAAAAAATTAATAGAAATATAATATGAAGAGATCAAATCATTTTATTTTTATTTGCGTGAAACATTAGCTATTATATAGCCGATAAAAAAATGAACATATATATATATATAATTTAATATACAAATGCAATGAATTATACCTAATCGAAAAAGAATGTTAAATATCTACAGTACAATGGCATCATCTTGTCGGAAAATTCATTTGGTGTTTAATTCAATATAAAAGCATGTATTTATCTTAAATAACACTTATAGTGAAGTTGAGCACTGATTGAGAATTGTTCTTAAACTAAACTACTATTAACACTAAACTACACTAAAAAAAGTGTTCCTAATTATTCTTACATAGAGACCACCGAAGGCGAAGGAAATTCCTTGAAACTGTTGAAAGAACATTGAAATTGAGTCTGTTGAAATGATGATGAAGTATTACCTTGAATAAGTTTCAATGCCCATTTAAAGAATCAATCTTTCACGTTTGAGACTAGGTAAGCTGATCAGAAGTAACCGATGTTCGTACGAAGGAAATATCTCATTATAGCATCCCACCCAAGTCCATGCAAGGCAAACAGAACCATTTGTGTTTGAAATGCCTCGATAATTTATTTATTTATTTATTTATTTATTCCACTTATACAAGAAACTCAACTAAAACAAAATGGCAGTCGAGTTCAATTGGCTCTTAAGTAAATCTTAAAATTATTTAATAATAAAACTTAGTATAAGTACAATAAAACAAATAAGGAGAAAAAAAAAAAGAAAGAAAAAAAAAAAAAAAGCATGTACACAATTAGCATAGAGCCACGCCCACAACCGATACAGGACCAAATTGCAAGTGAACCCCTAAGCCATCGCAAACATGCATAAGCTTGGCAACCGATAATTGTTAACAACAAATTAATTTTCGACTCATAATGACAAAATCTAATGTTAAATCAGTTTAAGTACGACATAGGTAAATCGCGCTTGTTGAGCAATATTGCTTTAATAGACTTTAAAGAGTCCGTTAATGAGAATAGATGATAGACATCATTTAGGTTCTTGCAAACAACTCTGAGCGGGTTAAACAGTTCAAAGTTATATTTGCATTGACTAAGCTTTATCAACATAAAGTACCTAGAGAAGCGGTTAGGGACATTAAAGCAAATCTCACGAAGTAATGAAGGCGAGTCAATAGCACCATTTATTACTTTAATTAGAAAGGAAACGCCAAGAACAAATCTACGTTTCTCGAGAGACGGTAAGGATAACAGAAGCAACCTATTTTCATAGGGTGGAAGAGGGGAAATCGGGTCCCAACCCAAATTCCTAAGTGCAAACAGCAAGAATTGCTTTTGTATAGATTCAATTGAACCAACGTAGCATCTATATGAAGGAGACCACACAACAGAGGCATACTCAAGAATAGGTCTAGCCAAACACGTGTAAAGCCTTTTAGTAATATAAGGATCATCAAGCTCTTTGGACCACCTCTTTATAAAACCAAGAGCGGACCTAGCTTTGCTTAACGAGGACTCAATATGCAAATTGAAACGTAACCTATAATCGAATAGAACGCCTAAATCAATGAACGAATCGACGTCTTCCAACCTGTGCGAATCAATGAAGTATTGGGTACTAAACGACTTCCTTCTTAAGAAAGAAAGCTTCTTACATTTATTTAGATTTAGCTTCAGAAGATTGAGGGAGCACCATGCAACCAAATTGTTCAAATCACTTTGAAGATGATGTGATTGCGATTCTACGGAAAAAGAAGTAAACAGTTTCACATCATCAGCATACATTAAAATCTTACTGAATTTAATCACGGAGGGCAAATAATTGATGTAAAGATTAAATAAAATAGGTCCCATGTGGCTACCTTGAGGTACGCCAGACGTCACGGGAAATTCATCCGAGGTAATGAGGTTAAACAAAACCCTGAATGATCTACCATTCAGATAAGAGCTTAACCATTCAACTAAGAAGAGAGGAAAGCCAGAGGTCAGGATTTTAAATCTAAGAAGTCTATGATTAACCATATCAAACGCCTTGCTAAAGTCAGTGTAAATGACATCAGTGCGAGAACCACTAGAAAAAGCCTTGAAAACATGAGAAGTAAACTCCAACAGATTGGTCAGCGTAGATCTTCCCTTTCGAAAACCATGCTGGAAAGGAGAAATATACAATTTCATGGAAAAGGCTATATGCTGAGCCACAATTCGCTCGAACAGTTTAGGTAAGACACTCAACTTGGCGATGCCTCTGTAGTTCTCTACAAGTTGCCTACTACCACTTTTGTGAATAGGAATAAGGAAAGAAGTCTTCCAACACAAAGGGAAAACACCTAATTTCAAAGACTTATTAAAAATCTTTGAGATAACATCACAAAGCTCGCCAGCACAAGATATAAGTACACATGAGGGGATGCCATCGGGTCCAGGCGAACAATTATATTTCAGAGAGTTCAATCCTTCAAAAACGTCATTTTCCGATATAACAAAGTTAGGAATTGAAACCGAATTAGAAATATAATATGGATAATTTTCCGATAAATCAAAATTGGCAGTTGAAAAGTTCTGGCGGAAGTATTCCGCAAAGAGATTTGAGGATTCAAAATCATCCGAGGACTCGGAGCCATTAAAAGACACAAACGACGGGTTTATGGAGATTTTTCTTTTGGAATTAACGAACTTAAAAAAGTATTTAGGGTTAGCAAACAAGGAGGATTTAACAAACTGAAGGTATTTGCAGTAGTATTGGCAGTTGAGGGAATTAAATTTATGCCTTGCAACAGAGTAAGCGAAATAGTCGAAAGAAGAACCACTTTTCGAAAATTTTTTGAACAACTTGTTTTTCCTATTCTTGTAGTATTTAATTGTCTTATTAAACCACGGGGGATCCTTACTTCGAGGACGGGACTGCTTGATCGGAACGGATGCAGAAATAGCTTGATTTAATACATTGTAGAACGACGACAGTAAGCTATCAATGCTTCCCTCTGAGAAATCGAGCACAAAATGAGAAAGATGAGATTTTAGTATGGAAACATTGATTTTATGGAAATCATAACGTTGATATGAAAAATTTGAATTTGGAACGTTATAGAGGTTCAACGAACCAACAGACTTGTAATGAAAGGAAACACCCAATGCTGGATGATATGGATCCTCAGGTAAACTAAACGGAAGACAACGATTAACGCAAACCTCAGGAAAATTTGCAAAGCAGAGATCAAGAAATCTCCCATTACAATTAGGGGTACCATTGTATTGAACTAAATTATTATCAAATAATTCATTGAAGAACACAACGGCTTTATCAGATGTTGAGGAAGGAATCAAACAGCCAGAACTATCACTGTAAAACCAATTGACTTGAGGCAAGTTGAAGTCACCCAACGCAAGGACTATATCGGTAGATTTAGATTGCTTGGCCACTTCACAAATGAGGGCGGCCTGTTTCTTATATACAGAGATATCGGAATTTGGGGGAATATAGGAGCAGGTCACATATAAGTGTTTGTTAGGAAATTTCACTCGAATGGCGATAAATTCAACATCGGGAGAAGTTGGAAATTCAAACGAATAGGTGGGGAGTGCCGTAGAAATAGCAATTAAAACACCACCACCATTGCGATACAAACGATCGTTTCTGAAAACTTGAAACGAATTATGGAAAAGTTCCGACGAATGTAGAACTGGCTTCAGCCATGTTTCAGTGAAGACCAGACAGGAAAACTCCGTACTCACTGAATTTAGGAAGGTAGAACGAATTTTTGAGTTTAGGCCCCTAACATTTTGATAAATGAGAGAAAATGAGGCTGAAGAAGTATTTAGTTTTTTGAAGGGGAAAGAGCTAATGCATTCGCATTACGGGGTCGGTCCCGAGGGATAAATTCCTTAATTAATGATCCAACCGGCCACAAAGTTTTATTTAAAATCAAATCCATATTTTCGGTCGGAACTAGAATTTTAAAAGATGAGATAGCTCTAGCTTGAGAAGGACCCAGTTTGAAAATACTAACTCGCAGAAGGGGCTTTCGCAGCCAGATAACCCCTTATGTTTTCAACAGATGTATCTGGTGCCAGTCTTGACACAAATATGGCCTTTCTAGGAGGAACTGCCTTCAAGCATATGTCATCAGTACTGGGAGCAGCAGGGTTAACGGATGGGGAGTTATGAGTTGGGGAAAATATAGAGGGGGTAACCACACTTGCACGAGCAGCTTGCTCAGTTTGGCGACCAGCATTTACACCCGAACAGCGAGGAGAAGAGGACGATTTACTATTACCCTTATTAGTTTTGGGCAATGACGCCTGAGAAGATTGAGTGACATCTATGGGAGGAGATACCCTTGCCACTTCAGCATAGCTCAAGCCAGAAGGACTTCTCGGACTATTTGTAACATCTATGTTACCAACCGACTCAGCCGTAGCAGAAACACTAACATTATTTGTAGCCTTTAGGGAATCGCTAACTTGCACCAACGAAACGGACTTAAGAGGTGACGAACCACACGCTACGCTACGCGTTGAGACTATGTTAGCTGGAGAGGAAGATGACTGCGCAATATACCGACATTCATCAAACCTAGTCTTGATTAATTCAAACTTCTCCCACAAAGAGCCGAGATTTTTGCTCAAATCTGAGAAACAATTTCTCGTCTCCGTGAAGAGCTTGTAGAAATCAATATCCCGCTTTCTACAGTCAGGACATGACCATCGTAAACCTTTAGAAGGGTCAAGGACTGCATCAGCAGCACGACCGGTAATACCAGCACACTTTGCATGTCCAAAACGATCACACAACCAGCAAGAAATGAATCGTTCAGATTCAGGGCCAGTTTTCGCACGACATGGAGTAAATAAACAATCCATGTCCATTGAAAACAAAAAAAGTAGCTTAAGAAGGAAGAAAAAAAAAAAACGAAAAAGAAAAACAAAAAAAAATAATAATTTTTCCACGGCACAAATTTTCAGGAAAATTAAAGCAAATATGTCGACATAATAATTGTAAATAGGAAATCAAATGGTAGACGCATATTCAGCTCAGCGTTTCACCAACGATACATAGAATCCCTTTATTACATATGAGTTATCAAAGTCTTTCGACCACCTTTTAATAAAACCTAGTGCAGACCTCGCCTTATACACAACTAATTTGCCATGAAAAAAGTCGTTAAAAGCTACATCAAGGGCACCGAATGAGGAAACCGTTTCCGAAAGGTGATCATATAAATTGTAACTGAAAGTAATGGGGAACACTCTTCTGAAAGAAGCCTTACATTTTTATCCATTTAGCGTTATTCCATTCACCCTACACAAATCTGCAAATAAAAATATATAGAATTCAAGAAGAGAAAGACCTTCTGTATTGTTTGAGGAGTAAAAAGGTTTGATATCATCGGCATATATTAGCACACCGGAATGTCGAATTACCTACTTAAATGGCTCCTCTGTGAAATTTCAGACTTCACCAATATACGCTAAATGAGATTTAAATAATATAACGATATTGGTTTGGCCGCGATTCAGTCATCGATCCATTTTCGCACTTCTTCAACTTTACGGAACCGCGTGCCAGCCAAACCACGCTGTATTGATCTGAACAAATGGTATTCAGAAGACGCTATGTCCGGTGAGTACGCTGGGTGTTGCAGAACTCCCATTCCAGTTGCAACAATGTATGCTGGGCAACTCTTGCAACATATGGCCAAGCATTGCCATGCAAGACGATGACTTTTCGTCTGTTAACTATTATCGCTGATCGTTTTTACTACAATACATCGTTCAATTTGTTCAATTTACGTCAGCAGACATTTTACGTAACAGTCTCATTTAGATTTAGCAGCGCAATACACCACACGTTTCTGATCCTACCATATCCATGGCCATGAATATTTTGCTTCGGTGTCGACGTGGATGGCCCTCCCGGACTAAGTAACGACTTTTTGTGTTTACGTCGTACAGGATCTACCTTTCATCGACTATCACAATACGCTACAGAAAACTCTTCTTGTTTTGCTTGCTAACCAATGAAACTGCGAACAGTTGAATCGGTTCAGTGAATTCGTATGTTAGCCATTTTCTTTCTTTTCGATCTTTCCCATCGCATGTAAACGTCTGCAAACAGTTGATTCATTAATTGCTAAGCTGTTCGAACGTTCTTTGAAAGTTTTCGTCCAATAAGTCTTACAATTCATTGTCTTCGAACTTTTTTGTTCTTCCAGACGGTTTTTCGTCATTGACGTTAAAATCACCACTTTTAAACCGCAGGAAACCAAAACCGACATTCGCGATATGACGAAGCAGCATCACCACAAGTTTCTAAAAATGTCGACATCAGATTTTTTCAAATCAAAAAACAAAAGCAATGAATGTCGAATATTTCAATAATATTAAATAGAAAACTATTATTTTATGTTAATCGTTATGTACACTGGTATTTCCAACTTCTTTATCATTTTTACCTGTAGAAGTCGCTGGCCAAAATTTTTGCAAGCACTTAATATTTTAGACTTGAGTCCCTGCAAAGATGTTCTGAATCTATGTGTCACATAAACAATAAGCATAGTTTCCAGTTTAAGACTATGATATGTAGATTCAAAATCTCTTGTCTGTTTTAAAACAAATGTATAGAATGGTATTTCAAACCATCATTCTATGCAAGTAAAATCGCACTAAACTCAATGAGTGTCTAAGTTAACTTGCTTTTCAACAATCCGAAACACTTCTTTTCTTTCTTACAAAAATCAATATTCGTATTCTTCGTTGCCAATTTACGTATTAATGCAAAATCCTTAATCTTTCTAAAATACGAGCACAAACCAAAAAAGAGACATCTGATCATAAAACATCAAAATACGGGAGAGAAGAGGCCTGACAAATCAATCTTAATTTAATTTCATCTTTTATTTCTGATATGTCGCTCATAATTTTCATAAAATACTTTGAAGATTGGGAAAGTTTTTTTGTTATGCTGACAGCCATACAACCAATGTTTTGTTATTTGCATACGATCATCGTTACCATTATTGACTTTAATTTCCATTAGCTTGGCGATTTCATTAATGTGGTTCAATTTATCTTGTCCATTCTCTTATTCTTGAATAGCACGTAATCCTAAATTAGTTTTTTTCAAATAATCCTTCCTTAAAATGGTACGATAGCGCATAGTATAACCAAACCGGCAAATATTAGTTGGGGAAAAAGAAATCCATTATTTTTTCGGTATATGGCTGCACTGATAGATTTCTCGTAAAGTATCGATCAAACAATTTCAGATTTATGCTCGTTGGAAAGGTGACATTTCGCAGTAAAACAAATTCTTTTACTGTTTTTTGTTTGGTGCATTCAGTTGTGAGTTACAGCTTGTTAAAAATGGAAGTGAACAAAGAGAAAATTCGGTACATTTTACAGTTTTTCTTTGACAAAGGCGAAAATGCAAGCCAGGCGGCTAAAATTGTAACGTTGTTTATGGTTCCGATACTGTAACAGCCAATTATGTGCAGTTTTGGTTTCGTAGATTCCGTTCAGGAATTTTTGATGTTAAAGATGCACCTCGCACAAGTAGGCCGGTCGTCGAAAATGTCAATAAAATCGGAGAAATGATCGAAGTTGACCGGCATGTTAGCAGTCGTAGCATCGCCCAGGAGCTAAAAATCGACCATAAAACAGTTTTAAACCATTTACACAAAGCTGGATTCAAAAAGAAGCTCGATGTTTGGTTGCCACACCAATTAACAGAAAAAAACATGATGGATCGAATTCCATCTGCGAAGCCTTGGCCAAACGGAATGAGATGAGAAATGGATCACATACGATAACTCTGTGCGAAAACGGTCGTGGTCAAAGAGCGGTGAAGCACCTCAAACGGTGGTCAAACCAGGACTAACGGCCAGGAAGGTTTTGCTATGCATTTGGTGGGACTGGAAGGGGATTATTTATTATGAGTTGCTTCCATATGGCCAAACGCTAAATTCTGATCTCTACTGTCAACAACTGGACCGTTTGAAGATAGCGATTGACCAGAAACGGCCAGAATTGGCCAACAGGAGAGGTGTCGTGTTCTACCAGGACAACGCTAGGCCACACACATCTACGGGAGCTTGGTTGGGAAGTTTTAATGCATCCGCCATACAGTCCGGACTTGGCACCAAGCGATTATCATCTTTTTCTTGCATTGCAAAATTTCTTTAATGATAATGTAAGGAAGCGATTTTGCTTCCTTACGAAAAACTAGTCCGTCTGCTTAAAAGCCCACCCGCAATCCGCAACCAGCAAGTCCGATCTGTCCGCATGTCGTGCTGTGAACAATACACGAGCAACCCCCTCCAACTTCAAACACAAAATCATAAAAACACCCACTAATTATACCTTGTACAGAAAAATCATAGAACACACATTAAATATGCCTATACCTGGCAACGAGAAAAATGTCTAAACACATATTGTACAGGCCCACGTGAGTTAATTCATAGAAACACACACATGTGTGTAAAGAGGAAAGTACAAGCACATAGTGAGTATGCCTCCGTAAAACCACAGAAGCACACCACAGCACAGATTAAGAACTCCGGTGTACCAAAAAGCTTAGATCCAAATTTCAAAATGTAATAGCGCAGTCAAGAACTCAATTAAAAGAAAAAAAGCTTAGATCCAAATTTCAAAATGTAATAGCGGAGTCAAGAACCCAAATAAAAGAAAAACTTAGTTGCAAGAAATCAATATGGTAAGAACCCAAGTAGAATCTCAAAATGTGTAAGAACTCAAAGGCTAAATAAAAACTCAAAGTACAAATGCAAGTAAAATCCCAAAATGTTTAACAAGCAGAATGGAACTTAGGTAGAAAATCTATGCACGCAAAACAAACTTCAGCAAAAATGTCTATGTGTAAAAAGGCGCAGAATGTGTAGCACCGTTAGGGTAAACCAAAACAAGCAGAATTGAACTTAGGTAGAAAAAAAATAATAAGAACGTACGAGAATGCATAAACGGCATACACAAAATGTACAAAGACACGATCACACATGTAAAAACACACAAAGCACATGCAAACACAGTGCACAAGCACTCACATACCTAACGGTGATCGAATCACGCGATTTGGTGCCTGAGTGCTTAGTGAGTAAACTCTTGAACAAAACATAGTAATAAGCTATACACAAAGTACATGCAAACTCGGTGCACAAGCGCACACATACCTAACGGTGATCGAATCACGCGATTTGGTACCTGGGTGCTTGTTGCATCGAGATTGGAACAAACATAATAATAAGCTAGATGTAAGTGATATCAAGTTATGTATAAGCAGGATCATGCAAGTCGTAACTAAGGTTGCGACTGCAGCCAACCTAAGCTAAGTATACTCATAAGCATATGTAAACACACAGAACATATTGGCAACAGGACAAGCGAGCGAGACTGCGACTATAAAAGAGCGGCGCATCGCACAGACTCGTTCAGTTTGGTGTCATAGCCGTCTAGGTAAGTACCCGCAGACATTGTGACAACTTGACCGTTAAAAAGATTTTTTTTTGACTTACGGATAGGGGATGTGCTGGTTTAGCTTAATCGCCATCCCTGAAGGACTCTTTAGGACCATAGACTTACGGATAGGGGATGTGCTGGTTTAGCTTAATCGCCATCCCTGAAGGACTCTTTAGGACTATTGACTTACGGATAGGGGATGTGCTGGTTTAGCTTAATCGTCATCCCTGAAGGACTTTTTAGGACCATTGACTTACGGATAGGGGATGTGCTGGTTTAGTTTTCAGTTCTTTCTTGCAGTGCTCGCGATATTAAAAGCGTAACGAAAAAGAAGTGCAAGTTCCAAACGTACAAGTAAAACGAGGAAAACAAAACAAGCCGGTAATAGCACGACAAGTCGGGACATCTCGCTGGTTCCTTGCCATAGCCCAGTTCTACACAAACTGCTGTACTTCCGTCCAGTAAAGTGGAACCAATAAAGCCTGGAAATTGTACACCATTCCCCCCGAAGGTCCTGATTATTTTTCTAAATTTTCTTGCAACGAATCTTGGATTGACTGAGTCATACCCTGCCTAAGGAAACTCGTTACAATAAAAAATTGGAATCTAGGGAGGATTGTGAAAATCGACTACTAGAGTTTTTTGCAAATAGAGACCAGGACTTCTATGAGAGAGGCATTTTGAAGTTACCTTTAAAATGGCAACAAATCATACAACAAAACGGTGCATATTTGACCCAAATCGGACAATCCGAAGCATGTTAAATAAAGTGCTGAAGTTCATATAAAAATAATGGATTTCTTTTTCCCCAAGCTAATATATTCATTGTCATATAATATTTTACATTTCAATTTACTTGGAATATTCAACAGATTTCTATTTATATCAATAATATCCCAAATTCAAATTCATATACGAAGACACAACTTTCTTGCGTACAAGACTTATTGGACAGCTAGTATCAACGGTATCAGTAGTTTCTAACCGAATTTGGTAACAATTGGTTGGTTCACGAATCATACAATATATATTTCTTATATGTTCGCTCTGCAGTACTGCAGCCGCATCACCTATCTCGGCGCTCGTATAACAGGTATCTACTTATCGCTTCGGCCTACGGCATTTGCCAGCTACACACCCAAGTGCCATGCAACGGTAATATCACAGCTCCTTGATGCTTCGATTGTCATCCACTTGGCCACATTGCTTAACTTTCGAAGCATTGATGGTATGAAATGTTTCTAACTTATATTTTTGTATTCAAAACATTACATCTGTGCTCAGGATCTCAACGTATAGTGTGTACCCTCAATGGGATATTCCACCATTTCTGCATGTTTACATTGGTACGAAATTATAACCATATTAATGTTCGATCCTTTAATTTATTTGTCATAAGTGCGCGAGTTACATTACCTCGTGACGCTCACTTAAAAAAAAGTGAACAAACCACTTTTGGTTGTTTTCTTCTTAAAATCCCCTTATTAATTATTTCATTTTCTTTTTGCAATCATATTTATAAGTTCTAAAATATTTTGTAAATTTTAAAATGTGTTTGCCAGTTGATGAAAAGAATAATATGATATATGCTTGACCGGAAATGCTGAATTGTTGTCTATTATTTAAGTTTACGGACTTTACTTGTGGCCGTAACTTGCGCATATTGCAGTCTACGAGGTCATAAATCTTAATGCTATTTAGCTGTAACGAGCATAGGCCCAAATTACCACCGAAATTTTATTTTCACGCAATGTATTTATTCCATTTTCTCCTGAATGTAGCGAATACCTTCTTCCATATTTATAGCTTACGTCTCATTAGGCGCATCTCCCTGTTAATAGTCACACTAAATTCATTTTGCCAAAAGGTTTGCAACGCTTAGACAGAAGCTTCAGAGGTTCCACAAAGTATCTATGTTCCTGATTAGCATCTGAATCGACCGTCTGAGTAATATTTGTTGTAAGTATATCTCTGCTGACGCATTTGTCTGTCTGCCTCCTTATGAAAATAGGTTGCTTCTGTTATTCTTACCTTCACTTGAGAAACGTAGATTTATTCTAGGTGTTTCCTTCTTAATTAAGTTAATTAATTGTATTATCGATTCACCCACATTGCTTGGTGAGATAAGCTTTCCCCTAAACGCTTTTTTAGGCACTTTATTTTCATTAAGCTCAGTTAATGTAAATATAACCATGAGCTGTTTAATCAGTTCAAAGTTGTTTGCTGAAATCTAAACGATGTCTATCACTTAATCTCAATATCGGATTCTTTCAAGTCTATCAAAACAACTATGCTCAATACGCGCGGTTTGTCTACATCGTATTTAAACTAATTTGCAATCCTAACAGCTTACTATGATTTGAAAATTGACCGTTAGCGTTGTTTACTGTGTAACGGCCGCGAACAAACCGTGGGTAGGGGGGTCTGTCGGTCTGTATCAACCGCAAGTATCGGAATAACGGCATGCCGTTAGACAAAATCATGCGATTTTGTGATACTGTTTATAAATCACATGATCTTGCGGGATATGAGTGTTTTATTCTCTTCTTTTTCCCTTTTTGCATAGCAACAGGCGAAATCGCATGATTTTGCAGTACTCTTTTTTTTCCTTTTGCTCTTGCAAGCATAGGCAAAAAAAATCGTATGATTTTGCTGTACTCCTTTTTTGCAAGTACAGGCAGAATCGTATGATTTTGCGGTATTCCTTTGTTCTTTGCTTTTGCAAGCATAGGCAAAATCGTATGATTTTGCGGGATCTTTGCTTGTTTTTGTGAGAGTAGCGGCAAGCCGCTATAGAGAGAGAGAGCAACAGGAAGAAGAAGAGGGAAATTGGGTAAGGATGAGAAGTCTGTCTGCGTTTTAAATTTAAGTCAGAGGGGATAGTTTTAAGTTGAGTTTAGTTCTAGTTGAGTTGCAGTGTAGACCTCAACGAGTGCGCTTGCTTTTCTATTGTTTTTTGATTGTGCGACTGAGCCGTGGTTGTTTTTTTCTTTTTCTGAAATATGGGCTCAAACTGCAAATTGACCATAAAAAAAAATGTCAAAAGAAAAGAAATAAATAGGAAAATACGCGAAAGAAAAATTTTGTGCAATTGAAGTTTGAAATAAATTAACTCGAAAAATATCGAAATTCAGAAAAAAAGAATAAATTTTAATTAACACCTCAAAAGAAGGATAAATTTTAATTAGAACCTCAAAGTAAAGCGACAAAAGCGACGTGAATGACGTCAATGTGTCTTTAGTTAAAATTAGCAAAAGCTAAACCACAAAAATGAAGTCTAAACCGTTTTTTTATTAAAGAAAAGGAAAAAAAGGTAGAACAATTGGAAGAAGCATAAGAGAATCAAGGCAAGGGTAATGGCTGCACCGTTCTTTGAATACGTTTTTTTGTCGAACAAGAAGCAAAAGGTTTTCTTATCAAGTGAATAACGTAGAAGATTATTGGTTAAAGGTGACCTTCATAAACAAATGGTTGCGAAGTATTAATGAAGTATTGTGGAAAGTTTTAGCAGAACAATGTTTTATAATAAAAAGAAATAGCCAAGCGCATCTAATAAATTGTAAAGAAAAAAAATACACTCCAATAAGTTATGAAAAATTTAGAATTCTGCTTAATTCCATAAGCGAATCTGACATGTATAAACAAATGATTGTGAAACAAAAAAATGTCTACCTAAATGCGTTGATTGTAGCACTGATGTGCACCTGGACTATTATTACATTTTATCTTTTATTCGTGCGTTTAATAAATGATAAAAAAAAAAAGAAGGATCGATGTGTTTGCCTCAATCAAGATGTGTTAAGAGGAAGAAGAATAATTTTCCAGTAGCTTATGAATTACGTGCACCCACATGCACCTACATCCCAGCTGTGTTGTGATTGTGCCGACGACGTAAGACGAACTTCCTACTTCCTTGCCGTGGACAGGAGCCGCCGAAGGAGGCAGCCACGACATCGCGAGAGGATTGTATTGTAAGTTACTTTAGTTATTTATTCCCCTGTTGTTTTGTGTCCCCGATGAGTAGTTAAGCGCTACAGCTGCCACCGCTGTAGCTGAAAGGAGAAAGGGGGTGTACATATGTAGGGCCGACGCCAGACGACGACCGACTGACTTACAGTGGACAGACAGACGGCAGACAACCGACGGGACTTTTCTTTTTATTTTATTTTTATTTCTTTGTCAGAAAAAGACAAATACTCAGCCGGCAATGAAAGTAACGAGTCTCATGACAACTGTTACCGCTTGCCAAGTCTTTGCATATTTGCAATGGCTTAGGGGTTCACTTGCAATTTGGTTCTATACTGGTTGTGGGTGTACCTCCGTGCTCAATGTGTACATGTTTTTTTTTTTTTATTTATTTATTCATGAATTATTAATTAATTATTACTTTTATACCCATCACCGTAAGATGGAGGTATACTCATTTTATTTTTTTCCATAATGTATGTAACCTGCAAAATTAAGCTTTAGAGACCCTATAAAGTATATATATTCTTGATCAGCGTGAAATTCTGAGTTGATTTAGCCATGTCTGTCCGTCTATGTAGCTGTGTGCTGTTGGCACTTTCTTCGTCGCAAAATTAAAGATACTGACTTCCTATTTGATACAAACATTCTTCACGCAGGTTGGCATTGAGAATGATCCAAATTGAACATAACAGAAGCGCGCAGTGGAGCGCAACTGAACACAACTGTGTGTTTTTTAAAAAAAATTGTTGCATTTTTGCTCGTTACTCGGAAATCATTTAAGTTAGAAGGCTGAAATATCCCACGTTTACTTTACGAAGCACTCTCCTCTTTATGTGCAAAAATGAAAGACACCTGTCATGCCCACACAAATTAAATTTTGTTTTTTTTCACTTTTTTGAGGATTTATGTGTATTTATTATAAGGCAAACAAACCGAATGTTTAAAATTATTTTGCGCACTCCTCAAATAAAGATATATTATCTGCGTAAAAATGAGTTAATTCTAAAATGAATATAAGTAACACCGTGATTATTTTTTCTTCATAATACCAGCAATATAGGTATCAGATAAAAGAACTTGGACAGTAGAATGCGAAAAGCATAGTGATGAGTACGGAAGATTCGTTTTCGCCGAATAAAACTTTCTTACTTGTTTTTTTTTTTACTTCTTCTTATAGACTTTATACTAATTTTTAGTAATAATTACTTCTATGAGTCAATTGAATTCAGCTGTTAATTTCATGGGTTTCACGTGTAAACAAATAAATAAAAAAATGAAGCTACCGGTTCCAAATTTGACGGAGATATTGAAAGTTTCTGCACGCAGGTTGACAATAAAAATGGGCCGAACCGATCAATGAACATATCTAAAACAAACCACACACAGAGAGCAGCTTTGCTTCTCATGTCATGTGTATCTCACGCACAAAGTACAGCAGATAAACACGTGATATAAATTCCCACTTTCATTATTATATATAGACTTATTAATTTTATTTTCATACATGTATGTAATTTGCTTGCATGTATTTTGATTGGCGATATCTATTGGTGAGAATGATAAAGTAATGCGAGATACTAATGTAGGCAAGGGTTCAAACATGGAAAACTCAAAATTGCATTTTCGACATCCATTACTTTTGTCGTCTGATTTAGAGAAATCTTGTGTCGAAACACATCAAAAATTTTTAGAAACATACGGTAATGCTGCTCGGTCATATAGCGATTGCCTGTTTTGGTTTCAGCGATTTAAAAGTGATGTCAATGACGAAGAACCGTCTGGAAGAACAAAAAAGTTCGAAGACAATGAATTGTAAGACTTAATGGACGAAAATCCAGCTCAAACTCTCAACGGAAGTTCGAACAGCTTAGCAGTTGAACTGTTTGTAGACGTTTACTTGTGGTGGGAAAGATCCGAAAGAAGGAAAACGGCTAACATATGAACTTACTGAAAGTGCCATTTGGCAACGTGTCAACATCGCGGTTTCATTGCTTGCCAAGCAAAAAAAAAAAGAGTTTTCTGTGTCGTATTTTGAATGGTGATAGAAAGTGAATCTTTTACGACAATCCCAAGCTCAAAAAGTCGGGTTATTCCAGACGAACTATCCGCATCCAGACCGAAGTAGGATATTCATCGCCACAAAGTTGTACTGTGCATGTGGTGGGATCAGAAAGGTATAGTGTGTTACACTGCTAAAACCGAAGGAGACTGTTACGTAAGGTGTCTACCGACGTCAATTGAACAAGGTGAATCATGTATTGTGGCAAAAAAGACCAGCAATAGCGGTTAGTAGCCGAAAAGTCATCGTCTTGTATGGCAACGCTCGGCCACACGTTGCCTCTTCAAATGCAATACATGCATTTTTGATTAAGACAGAGTTAATAACTCTCGTTTTGTAATTACAGCCTGTGAGCATTTGCACGACTCACAGAAATGTACGACACTTGATCCTTATTTTGAATAATACTTTGCCAGACGTAATGCGACACCTGATTGCATTACATTGAACTATAGCGATATGAACATTAGATGATCGATGTCCAATTCGGGTCATATTTTTTTTAACAGTAAACATGAGTTATGGTACACAGCATGTTACTTAGTTATTTCACAAGAGAATAAATTCTAGAATTTTTTACGATATGTCAAACAATCACAAATAATTTACATAAGTAAGTAGAATATTTATTGAGACCTCTTTTCTCTTGATAACTCAGAGGCGTAATTTATGCCCCTTGCTTAAAGCATGTGCCAGAAGATGAAATTGTTCGCGAAATGGGCAATCAAGGAGTGACTGAAGTATATAAATTCACCAAACTGAATGATGACGGAAAGACACGCTCTCCTTCAGGAAGGATTATTTTAACTTTTGATCGCTATCGATTACCGCGAACAGTTGATGTGGCGTGGTATAAATGTAAGGTAGAACTATACATTCCAAATCCTATGAGGTGTAAAAATTGCCAACGCCTGGGCCATACGGCAAAAAGATGCACTAATGCTGCATCTTGTGCTAACTGTGGTCATCCTCCACATACTGAAAGCTGTACCCATAGTTTTTGCATAAATTGCAATGATCAACACTCAGCGTTAGACAAACAATGCCCACGTTTTGTACAGATGCGTGAAATATTAAAAGTCAAAACAGAAAATTACTGTAGCATGAGCGAAGCGCGACGCACATACCTGGAAAGAAATCCATCTGTAACCCATGGAATTGGCAAAAGTAATACCTACGCTGCTATTGCTTCGCAAATCGAGCCTAGTAAGACTTTAACTGCAACTGCTTCCAATGAAAAACCTGTTCCACCATTAACCAAAAATTATATTGCGAAACCAGTTACATCACCCGCCAAAGATAATATTGAAAAAACCAAAGCAACACAAAATATTGAAAAAATTAAAACAACAACATAAATGCTAAAATCTAATATACTAAATTCTCCAGAATCTCCAGTTCTCAACAAATTACAAGTGGCAATAAATCCATTCATTCATCCACTATTCAATCTTCAACTTCAAATTATTCACGTACGCCCACTCGTTGCGCTTCAAATTTACCAAAGCACCTAAGTGCAGATTATTCAGCTGGCAGGAATAAATCATTCACGAAAAATTCCTATAGCGACCTTTTCGACGGAGATGCTGACCTGTCAACTTAACCCTCCTTCCACTCTGCTTCCATGTCATTACAGTTAAATAAAGTTTTTAAAATTCTACAATGGAACATTAAGGGACTTATTAATAATTTTGATGGACTCCGTACACTCATAAGTGATTTTAATCCAACCTTTTTATCGCTTCAAGAAACCCATTGTAGAAGCTCTTTTAATCCTATTCCACCCAAATCATATACTGGATACTTCACGAATGCTGATCAAAACTCATATTCCAAACAAGGAGTAGGTGTTTTTATAAAATCAAGTATACCTCACAAACGCGTAAATTTAAGCTCAAATATACAAGCCGTAGCGATACAAATAATGTTAAATATAAAATTTACAGTGCTTTCGCTCTATATTCCGTACTTTCCCCCCCATTAATTATATGCGGCGATTTCAACAGCTGGAATACCATCTGGGGCTCAACAGTGAACAACACTCGCGGTACTGTTTTAGAAAAGGCGTTTTTTCAAAGCAACCTTTGCGTTTTAAATGATGGAAAACCAACGCACTTCTCAACTCATCATACTTTTTCACATATTGATTTAACATGTTGCTCTCCATCACTTCTTCCTTTGGTGTCCTGGTCTATTTCTGATGATCTACATAATAGTGATCACTTTCCAATCATAATCGATCTTAAACTTTCAACGACCTCTGCTACTCCAGCAAAACAGGCCAAATTCCTCCTAGATAAAGCGGATTGGATCAACTGAATTCAAAGCCATTTAACGGAAACTGCAACCATGATGCTGCTATTATGTCTAAAGCGATTCGCACGGCTGCTCATCTTTCTATTCCTCAATCCAACACCTCTTTTAAGCGAGCTAGGGTTCCATGGTGGAACAACACGCTTTCGTTTTTGAGGTAAAATAAAATGGATCTATGGCACCGCTTTAAGAGACGTCCTGATCAGAATCACTTGTTATTATACAAAAAGGCCAATGCTCTATTCAGGAAAGAATTACAGAAATCAAAAGCACTTAGTTTCGAACTTTTCTCGAGACGAATTCACAGAAATACATCAATGAAAATTGTCTGGAACAAAATCAACAGACTTAATGGGACTTCAAACCTGAACGAAATTTCTGCCATCTACACTCCCAATGGAACTTTAACTGCCGCAGATGAGATTTCTAATTACATTGGAAAAATGCGGTGCGAATACTCCTCTGACAGCAACTTCTCCAGTGCTTTCATTGAAAATAAAAGGACTCCAATATCTCTTCCAAATAATATCGATAGATGTGCCATGTTCCTGGAAAATTGCGTATCTACCTCAGCACTTGGAAGTTGTCTCTCCAATTTGAAGGGGAAGACACCTGGTCTAGACCGCATCTCATACCAAACGATCAGTGCTATGTCTAAGTCTAGTAAAAAGAAATTACTGGACCTATATAATACGGTATTTATGACTGGCCATATTCCCCTCCTTGTGGAAACTGGCAACAGTTGTTCCAATTCCAAAGTCGAAAAATACCTCCATCGCATTGGACTATCGCCCAATCTCTCTTTCACCTTGCCTCTCAAAGGTATTGGAAAAGATTATGGCATCTAGATTATCTTGGTTTCTTGAGTCCAAGAACCTGATAACAAAGCAACAAGTTGGTTTCAAGCGGGTAGAAGGTGCATCGACGCTCTGTTACATATTGATTATTTTACAAGCAAAGCAATTTCCGAAAGAAACCATGTAACAATTCTTTCAATTGATTTCGAAAAAGCATTTGACAGAGTTGGTCTTCATGTTACTTTAAGACTCTTGAAATCATGGAATGTTGGACCCAAATTTTTCAACTACATCAAATCATTCATGTCGCATCGGCGGTTTAATGTTAGAATCAACAATCATGTCTCTGATTCCTTTCCGCTAATGAATGGCATTCTGCAAGAATTTCCTCCAGGAAATCTACTGATGCAAATTAATGACTTACTAGTACTAAATGTGCCGACACTGCATATTCTCGGGCTTAATTTTTCCAACAATTATCGTTGGAAAGCACACTGTCTTCGGTTGAAAAACTCCCTTTTAACAAGGGTAAATTTCATACAGTACGTTGCTTGGAGAAGCCATCCGCATATTAACACTATTGCTTATCTTACAAAAATGCTTGTGTTAAGCAAGATTGACTATGCTTTGATAATTTATGGCAATAGCTGCAAATATAATATCAACATCCTTAAACCGGTCTATCACCAAGCCGTCAGAGCAAGTTGTTATGCTTTTCGGACGACGCCCATAAATAATATTAAAATTGAAACTGGTCTCCCAACTTTAGAAAATAGACTGTATGAGTTAAAAGCTAAAATAGTCCCTAAGCTTCTTAATTCAAACAAATCCATTCTCGGTGATGACGTAAGAAAGATTATTATTGCGAAGAAAATTCCAAAGTCACCATCTGCAATTGACTATTGTTTGTGCATCGCAAAGGAATTGAACATTCCCTTAAAAATTTCTCGCTCTTTGAAAGAGTGCTCTTTTGACATCTCACTGTCTACGCACAAGAAAGAAGATACTCCAAATTACGTCTTCAGGAATCTAATAGCTGAAAAAACCCAAGTATTGGACAGTACTGGTTGGATTCTTTGGTACACAGACAGCTCAAAATCTCCTGGTCTGCCTCCTGCTTTTGCGGTGGTAGATGCTACAGGACGGGTTTTTCTCAACCACATATTTCACGAAAGCACTTCAACTTTCATAACCGAAGCCAGAGCTATCCTTCACGCTGCCAACCTTGCCCATAAAAACAAACTCAAAACCGTCATTGTAACCGACAGTTTGTCTGTATTACAAGCTATTCGGAATCCTTCGACTTCGAGATGGAGCACCATCAACAAATTAAGGAGTATAATTACAAAACCCAGGGAAAAATTAAAATGTTATGGGTACCAAGTCACATAGGTTTACTGGGAAATGAGCAGGCGTATCGAGCGGCAAAGTATGCTGTTTCTGCTCCTCTAATTATGGATGATGTCATGGAAAAGTTGGATCTTCAAAGATACATTGGAGTAAAAGTTAAAGAGAAAATTACAGAAGGAAATTTACAATACCATCATCAACACTACTCTTTTATTAACACTCACCTTTATATCCAACAAACGTTGAGAAAACCAAGATCCAAACATTTTCGAGAATTCGCCTTAGTCATACAATTGCAACTCACCAATGGATCCTGAAGAAGTCTTCTCCCCCAATCTGCTGTTGTGGACAAACTCTTACTATAAAGCACATTCTCTGCGACTGCCTCAACTTTTCCTCGGCTAGAAGTATTGCATTTGCAACGATTAACCCTTTGAACATTCTACAATCAGCTTCAGAACAGAATTTTATTCAATATATTACTTTTTTAATACTACTAAGCTCGCTATCTAATATCCATTTATTTAAATTAGAGCCGATAGCCTGTGTTGCTAGTGCTCAATGTCTTTTTTTAGTCTAAGAATTCATTTCATTAGTGTAAAATTAAAATAATAATAATAATAATAATAATTTTCTAAAACAATAATTGGGGTTTTTTTTTGCATCGACAAAAGCAATGACAACAGCGCTGAATGTATAACTGATTGTTTGGTGTTAGAACTTCCATTAAAACCAAAAAATGAATGAATTTTATCGAAAGTAAATGTCGATCTCATATATTAAAAGGTTGAGTAAGAGGAAAGAAGAGAGAAATAGAAAGACAGAGCATTAAGGCACTCTCATATACGGTAGGCCAACAAAGTCCACATACAGTACGAAAAATCTAGGGTCCTCTTATTAAAGAGTGCATTTGTGGGTTGAGGGTGAAAAAATATACCTCAAAAACCAATCACTAGAAGGAAGGAAGAGAAGGGAAGAAAACGTCTTTAGTTAACGGTACTTAGTTTTTCTAATTTATTCATCAAAGTGAATTTCTTTATTTCTTTTACTTAAAATGTCACAAAATATACAAAAACGTAAAGAAATTCTCAAGAGGTTAGAAAATTGATTATAAAGTTAAGAAGTGAGGCAAAATCGTACGGCGAAGTAGCAAAAACAGTTGGAATTAGTCATGCTATTGTTCCAACTATTACAAAAATTACAATAACGCAAATGCTATAGAAAATAAACACCGATCAGGCCAACCAAACAAACTGACAAAGCGTCAGATATGAAATATTATCAAAATTGTACGAAATTAACCCAAAACTAGTGCTGTTGATATTAGACAAAACGCCTAGAAATTTATAAGCTAATTAGTATTCATCCCTAAGCCTTTCGAAACTTTCTCAGATCCAACAACTTTACAACTCCACAAAAACGATGATATAAATTTTTGGAAAAACGTAATTTTTGGGGGGCTGACATACACACAATGAGGGATTATGCTATTTTCAGGTTGGGACTTCAACTTTGCCGACTTTTTACGAAACTTTTTACGAATTAACAAACAGAAAACACCGCAGAAGAAAAATAAAGGCAGTTTATTTTAAATTAGAAATTATTTATCTAATTTATGTTTGCGTTAAATTAATGTGCTTTTTGTTTTATATTAGGTGATTTGGTTTACACCAAGTATTATTTTGTAAGAAATGATAAATAAGTAATGAAGACTATTTATTTTAAAGTTGAAATATGTTCATCAAACTGTTTTTAGAGAGTGATAAATGCTAGTTTCCAAATTAATATACAAAAACGTATCTCCATGTATCTACATATATCTAATCAATTTTCTTTATTATTAATAAATTAAGAAGCTTGTTTAATTTTATATGAATTTTCCTATTGTTATTTTTTATAAATTTGTTTACGTTGATTTCTTTATTTTTGGCTCTAAAACCATATCTTCTTGTCTACAATTTTCTGTAAAACAATGCAGAAGCACGGCTGTCTATTGTGTTTGTTCCTCGGTATTTTTTAACCTTAAAACGAAAACGACGACGCTGACTCATTGTGTCAGCACCTTTATTGACCAGTCTAAGTTTAACATATTTGGTTACGATGGTAAACAAAGAGTAACGAGGAAACCTAATAGAGCGACGGCAGCCCCAAATTTATTTTCAACTGTTTGTAAACAAACAAATGTCAACCTTGCCCCCTATTTTCACTTTATTATTTCAATATGATACGCAATAGTAAAACGAGGGATTATCTTTCTTTCGATGTCAATGCGAGCGATCGTTAACGTAAGCTATATAATAACGCGGCTATTCATGCATCCGAAAGTCAGGCAATGTTTTCGTTTTTCGTAAAAGCACACAGCATTGCTGTCTATTGGTTTTTTAGGACTACATAAGGACAACAGCGATTAATGTCACGCTCTCATATTTGCCAAATTATGCGAAAGCCAGAGAGCTTACGTTTGGCATTAATACTGGCTGTCCTGAGTTAGTATTGGTTGTTTAGAGTTGCATTTATAAGATCAAGTAGCTGTAAATTGAAAAAAAAAATTCAAATAAAATTATTTACTTGCAAACAGTTGAACCAAAAAAAAATTAACGAAATTTCTTTGGCTTTTAGTGTATTTTGTGGCATTTGAAAGAGAAGAAATAAAGAAGTTCACTTTAATTTATTACTAATTATTTAAATACACGAAAACAAGCACAAACACTAAGTAACGTTACGTAACGACGACTCATTGTGTCAGCACCTTTATTGACCAGTCTAAGTTTAACATATTTGGTTACGATGGTAAACAAAGAGTAACGAGGAAACCTAATAGAGCGACGGCAGCCCCACATTTATTTTCAACTGTTTGTAAAACAAACAAATGTCAACCTTGCACCCTATTTTACTTTATTATTTCAATATGATACGCAATAGTAAAACGAGAGATTATCTTTCTTTCGATGTCAGTGCGAGCGAGAGTTAACGTAAGCTACATAATAAGGCGGCTATTCATGCATCCGTCTATTGGTTTTTTAGGACTACATAAGGACAGCAGCTGTTAAAGTCACGCTCTCGTATTTGTCAAATTATGCGAAAGCAAAAGAGCTTGCGTTTGGCATTAATACTGGTTGCCCTGAGTTAGTATTGGTCGTTTAGAGTTACATTTATAAGACCAATCAGCTGTAACTTGAAAAAAAAAATTCAAATAAATTTATTTCCGTGCAAACAGCTGGTCCAAACTAATTTACGATCAAAACCAAAACAAGTGTCTTTTAGGAATTTTTTAGAATCTTTTTAGTAGGCAATATGCCATATTCCTTATTGGCTTAGACATTTTAACGAAGTTCCCTGTCATCATCCACGAAATCACTCGGAAGCTGGAAAAAAACGAGATCGAACCTTTTAAGCTTCAGCCCCGTGGCGTTGAAGGGCCGGTGGTCGTCCTTTTCTTTTTTAATAAATGAGTTTGCTCCCTTGATAATTGCTGAACAGTTTTTTAGAAGCGCCTTTCGTTAACGAAATCGGGTGTGCCAATGGCGGTAAGTGCAAGCGCCCTCGCGGCTTATTTTTCGGTCCTTTCGATTTGCTACACTGATCTTAGTTGCGAATCCATGCAGCTACGGAATGCTTGATGCCTACACAATTGAAATTTTTCTTGATCTTCTCCACTGTTTTTGTGATGCCAAGGTGCCCTCCGCTTGGTTCTTTGTAGTATTCCCTTATAATATCCCGAGTACTTGCTTGTGAGACCATCAGTAATTTCTTAGCCCATGAAGCATCCTCACTATGCTGTATGCGCCACAAGCATCCATCTTCAATGATGGGGCTTTCCCACTGATCCCAATATGCCTACGTAATCGGACTTTCTCTTGAAATCTCTTCCCAGGTGCGACGCTCCTCCTTTTCTATGGCCTTTAATACTGCGTTTAAATCTTCGTCGGCCATTTGAACACTGCGCATGACTCCCTTCGAAAAGTTTCCGGTGGGCTCCACAATAGTCCGGCAGATGACGACACCTTCTTTATTCTCGTTCCTTACGCAATGTTTGCAGTGCGGGTCGCATGGTCGTCTGAACACAGCACCCGCATTACCATCTGATTTGCCGCTCCGATGGGAAATTGAGAATTGGTAGCTTTGCAGTTTCTCAATCTACCTGGCTAGCTGTCCTTCTGGTTTTTTGAAGTTGGGTAACCATCCCAGAGCAGCATGGTCTGTCCTTAGGTGGAATTGTTGCCCATACAGATATTTGTGGAAGTGCTTGATAGATTGCGTTATTGCCAACAGTTCTCGTCGCCTAGCAAAATAACTTCGATTTGGATAGACGCTTGCTGTAATATGTTATGACCGTTTCGTTGCCGTCAATTTGCTAGGAGGACACACTGCCCAACCCTTCTTCGCTTGCATCGGTATCCAATACAAATTTTTCTCCTGGTGCTGGATAAGCTAGAATGGGTGCTGCGCATAACAGCTCTCTTAACCGCGTGAACGCGTGCACCTAGGACACCCCCCATGTTAACGATCGATTTTTTTTCGTAAGGTCATTCAGTCCACTAACAACCGTGGCGAACCTGGGGACGAATCTGCGGTAGTATGTACATAGTCCTAGGAAACTGCGAACTTCGTGCAAATAGTTTGGTCGTGGCCATTCCTTTACTGCTCTGATTTCCTCTTCATCAGTGCGAATTTTAGTTGTGGAGACATAGAGTTTTGGATAGTCAATTTCAAACCTGCTGCCCGTAATCGGTGAAAAACATCTGCCAGATTTTTTAGGTGTTCCTTGAAATCTTTACCCATGACAATAATGTCATCCAAATACACCAGGCATGTCTTCCAGTGCAGCCCTTTTAGCACGCGGTCTCTTAGGCGCTTAAATGTGGGAGGGGTATTGCATAAACCAAATGACATTACCGTAAACTGATATAACCCGTTGCCAGCGGAAAACGCGGTATTTACCTTGCCAGGCTCGGCGACCTCCACCTGCCAGTATCCACACTTCAAATCTAAGATTGAGAATCATTGCGAACCTGTCAATGTGTCTAAGGTGTCGTCGATCCTAGGCAAAGGGTAGTTATCCTTCTTTGTCACTTTGTTCAACTTCCTATAATCCACACAAAATCTGGTAGACCCATCTTTTTTTTACCAAGAACTACAGGTGAACACCAAGAGGTATTCGATGGTTCGATAACTTTTCATGCTTCTTTGAGCATGTTTTTGGTATTTCGGCTTGGTGACTTACCACATATTCGGCGTTTTGGCATTGCGCTACAATGTCCCCTTTATGAACTTTTGTTGTACCGTTGGTTTGGTTGAATACCCGCACTGGTATTAGATTGTTGACTGGTGAGACAACTGCTTTTCCAATGATGTTGTTGTCGTTCGTACATTCTTTATTCGGCTCGACAACCCATATCTTGCTTAGCCTTAGCTCTTGGGTAGCTGTGGCCCACGCTATTGCTTCTGAGTTTGAAGGGATCTTCTTTAGTATTGCAACATGCAACATTTCGGCTTGTCTGTTGTATCCCACAGTCAATGGTATTGTAACACTGCCTTTTCACATCCAGTACGAAGCCGTGCTTTGCCATAAAATCCATCCCCAATATTACCTCGTCCATTATATCTGCTACCAGAAATTCATGCTTCATCGAAACATCGCTAATTGAAATGTTTCCCATAGCTCTTCCTTTAATAGCAGCTTCCTCACCTGACGAAACCGTGCTCCAGCTAGCGGCTCGAATTTTTCTTTGACTATTGTACGGTTGATAATTGAAGGAGAAGCACCATTGCCCAGCGTGGTAGCCCTGGATCTTTCCATCGATCGTTAGGCTGCTGTTACCTCTCTTTGCTTGAGTAATAACGACCCTAGGGCTACTAAATTTATGAGTCAGCCGTTGCCCCGCTGTGCTGACTCGTTTTAGTTCAACGCCTGTTTGTTGAATATCTTGCTGGCATCTTCGCTAATATTAGGTGTAGGTGATGTGGAGTGTGTTCTTTTGCGCTTTGATCGGGATTCCCGTGCAAAATTACCAGGTTTTTGGCAGGCATGACACTTGCGTGTTTTTGATGCTGGCATGTGCTTATTTTCGCTCAGGAATTGTCGAAACGCCGTACAGACCACATCCATATTATCGTTCTCGCTGATAACTTTCGTACGTCTCACCTTCACGCCTATCGCATTATCAACTTTTTCTTCCAGCACATTAACTGTGCCGTCGAATTGTTGGTACGTTTCTTCTATATGTGTTCGCAACAAGCGTTGATTTTCTTGTACTTTCTCTTCAATTTTTGATTCTATCTCTTCCGCTTGCTTTTGCATTTTTTGTTGCATTTGTTCTGTTTGTTGTTGCATTTGTTGCGTTTGTTGCCTTTGCTGTTGCATTTCCTGTTGCATTTGTTGCGTTTGTTGTAAAAACTCCATAACGTTTGATATACTTGCACCATTTTCGCCTTTTTCTTCGGTGTGTTTTTTCCTGCTGTAAATGCATTTTCTGTTCCTCCCAAGTTGTCGGCTTGCTCCCTTCCCTCGATATTATATCCGAATTCAAGTATGGACGGATCCTGTCCGTCTTTTTATAGCTGTTCGACCAACTGTACGAGGTTTCTTTTTCCCAGCTCCTGTTTTAACTGATCGATTTTGAGTTCTTCTAATTTCACCATTTCCCTTGTTTTTCACGATGTCACTTCTGACACCAGTTGTTATAAAATTCGCTTTTGCAAAATACAGTCCGTATCACTTCAAAGTTGTCCTTATTTACAATTATATTTCTTTAAATTTAAGATTATTCATTATTTATTTTTGGCAATTGTTTCGACTCAAATATTCTTTTTCTACTACCTCTGTCTTTCACAAATATTTTATTTGTATACATTTTTACCATTATATTACTAGTACCTAGTTTTATAGCTTTATTTTTAATTCGTTAACCTGCTTTTCTGGTAATCGTTTTCCTCACAGCTACATGCTGCGAATGTGCGTTTGGTTTTTTCCTCTTTAGGGATTTTATGGCTTAGCTGGAATGAAAAACATTTGGGATTTCCGTAACAATATTAATTTTTTGTGTGAAAAATTCATTTTGGTTTTGTGCAATCAACAAATAGAGCTCTTGGTAAAAATCTTTTTTTTTTCTGTTAATCTTTGTCTTTCCTTTGCTTTCGCTCTACATTTACAGTAGGAACGAAGAAGTTTGTTTTAATTTGCTGAAAATTTGTGCCGTGGAATCTTTCCATTTTTTGTTCTTTTTTGTTTCTTCATAAGCTCTTTTTGTTCTACTCACTGGATATGGATTGTTTATTTACACCAAGTCGTGCGAAAGCAGGCCCCGAATCTGAACGATTCATCTCGTGTTGGCTGTGTCATATTTTTTGCCATGCAAAGTGTGCTGGTATTGTGGGCTGTGATGCTGACGCAGTCTTTTATTCCTCAAAAAGTGGTTCTTCGCCTCTGAGTTCTCCTAAGTCTGATTCGTTGGTGCAAGTTAGCGATTCCTCAAAGTCTACAAAGAACGTTAGCGTTTCTGCTATTGTTGACTCGGGCGGTAATAAAAAAGTTGCAAGCAAGCCGGGAAGTCCTTCTGGTTTCAGCTATGCTGAAGTGGCAAGGGTATCTCCTCCCATTGGCGTCACTCAATCTACTCAGGCGTCATCACATAAAACTAATAATGATAAATTGTCCGCTCCCCCTGCCTGTACAAGTGTGAACGCTGATCGCTAAACTGGGAACATCGCACAAGCTGCTCGTGCAGGTGTGGTTACCCCTTCTATATTCTCTCCAACTGGTAACTACCCATCCGTGAACCCTGCTGCTTCTAGTACAGATAACATATGCTTGAAGGCAGCTCCTCCCAGAAAGGCAATATTTGTGTCAAGACTGGCACCCGATACATCTATGGATAATATAAAAAGTTATCTGGCGACGAAAGTCTCATCTGTCAATTTAAAGCGTGTTAGCATTTTCAAATTGACTCCTTCTCAATCTAGGGCAATCTCGTCTTTTAAAATTCTAGTTCCGGCTGAAACATGGATATGTTGTTAAATAAACCATTGTGGCCGGTTGGATCCTTATTAAAGGAATTTATTCCTCGTAATCGACCCCGTGATATTAATGCAATAGCTCTTTTCGTTTCAAAAAATTCAGTATTTCTTCTGTCATTTATCAAAATGTTAGGGGCCTAAATTCAAAAATTCGTTGTACTTTCCTAAATTCAGTGAGCACGGAGTTTTCCTGTTTGGCCTTCACTAAAATTTGGCTAAAACTTGATCTGCATTTGTCGGAACTTTTCCATAATTCGTTGCAGGTTTTCAGAAATGATGGGTTGTATCGCAATAGTGGTGGTATTTTAATTACCATATATGCGGCAGTCCCCTCCTGTTCAGTTGAATTTCTCACTACTCCCAACGTTGAATTTATCGCCATTCGAACAAAATTTGCTAATAAATACTTATATGTAACCTGCTCCTATATTCCCGCAAATTTGGATATCTCCATATATATAAGAAACAGGCCGCCTTCATTTGCGTAACGGCCGGGCAATCTAAATCTACCGATATAGTTACATTGATAGTTCTGGCTGTTTGGTTCCTACTTCAACATCTGATAGAGCTGTTGTGTTCTTTAATGAATTATTCGATCATAATTTAGTTCAATACAACGGTACCCCTAATTGTAATGGTAGACTTCTTGATGTTTGCTTTGCCAATTTTCCTGAGATTTGTGTTAATCGTTGCATCATCATCCAGAATTGGGTATTTCCTTTCCTTACAAACATGATGGTTCGTTTTTTTTATGTAACGTTCCTACTTCAACTTTTTCAAATAAATTTTATGATTTCCATAAAATCAATGTTTCAATGCTAAAATCACATCTTTCACATATTATGCTTGATTTCTCAGTTGGAAGTATTGATAACTTACAGTTGCCGTTTTACAACATATTAAAATCACGCTATTTCTGCGTCCGTTTCGATCAGTCCTGTCCTCGAAGCAGGTGTCCTTCGTGGTTTAATAAGACAACTAAATATTACAAGAATAAGAAAAACAAACTTTTCAAAAAATATTCGAAAGGGTGGCTCTACTTTCGGCTATTTCGCTTACTCGGCGGCAAGGTATAGATTTAACTCCCTCATCCATCAATTTTATTGCAGATACCTGTAGTTCATTAAATCCTCTCTGTTTGCTAATCCTAAATACTTTTTTAAGTTCGTTAATTCGTTCGTTAATAATTGAAAAGAAAAATCTTCATAAATCCCTCGCATGTTTCTTTTAATGGCTCTGATTCCTCAGATGATTTTGAAATCTCAAATCTCTTTACTGAATATTTCCGACAAAATTTTTCGACTGCTAATTTCGATTTATCAGCGAAGTACCCATATCCGAAAACTAATTTGGTTATTTTTGAAAATGACGTTTTTAGAGGGTTGAGATTTCTAAAATATAGATGTGCGCCTGGAACTGATGGAATGCCCTCATGCGTACTTACATCTTGTGCTGTCGACCTATGCCGTGTTATCTCAAAGATTTTTAACAAGTCCTTGAATTTAGGTGCTTTCCCTCTGGGTTGGAAGACTTGTTTCCTTATTCCTATTCACAAAAGTGGAAGTAGACGAACTGTGAAGAACTACAGAGGCATTGCCAAGTTGAGTGTCTTGTCTAAACTATTCGATCGAATTGCGACTCAGTATGTAGCCTTTGCCATCAAATCGTATATTTTTCCTCTCCACTGATGTTACATACAATGATTTTAGCAAAGCGTTTGATTTGGTTACCCATAAACCACTCAACTTTAAACCACAAGCCTCTGGCTTCCCATTCTATTTATTAAAATGGTTAAGCTCTTACCTGCACAATAGATCATTCAAGGTTTTGTTTAACTTCATTAGCTCGAATGAATTCCCCGTGACGTCTGGTGTACCTCAAGGCAGCCACTTAGGACCCATTTTATTTAATTTATACATTAATGATTTGCCCTCGGTGATTAAATCCAGCGAGATCTTAATGTATGCTGATGATGTGAAACCGTTTTCTTCCTTTGCCGTTGAATCTCAATCACATCAGCTTCGAAGTGACTTGAATAATTTGGTTGCATGGTGCTCTTTGAATCCTCTGAAACTAAATATATATGTCTGTAAGAAGCTTTCTTTCTCATTCACTACTCAGTACTTCATTGATCCGCATAAGTTGGAGGACGTTAATTCGTTCACAGATTTAGGCGTTCTATTTGATCATAGGTTACGTTTTAACTTGCATATTGAGCTCTCGTTAAGCAAAGCTAGGTCCGTGCTTCGTTTTATAAAGAGGATCCAAAGAGCTTGACGATCATTATATTATGAAAAAGCTGGACATGTGTTTGGTTAGACCTATACTTGAGTATGCCTCTGTTGCGTGATCTCCGTCATGTAGGTGCTATGTAGATTCAGTTGAATCTGTTCAAAAGCAATTCTTGCTGTTTGTCCTTAGGAATTTGGGTTGGGAACCGATTGCCCCTCTTCCCCCTATAAAAATAGGTTGCTTCTATTATCCTTACGGTCACGGGAGAAACGTAGTTTTGTTCTTAGTGTTTCCTTCTTAATCAAAGTGATAAATGATACTATTGACTCGCCCGTATTACTTGGTGAATAAACTGTAATGTCCCTAACTGTTTCTCTAGGTACTTTATTTTGATTAAGCTTAGTCAATGTAAATATAATTATGAGCTGTTTAGCTCGCTCAGAGTTGTTTGCAGAAACCTAAATGATGTCTATCACTTATTCTCATTATCAAACTCTTTACAGTCTATTAAAGCAACCTTGCTTAATATTGTGTTGTTAACGTGTTGGTTGCCAAGCTTATGCATATGTGCAATGGTTTAGGCGTTCACTTGCACTGTGCTAGCTGTGTACATGCTCTTTCTTTTTTTTTTTCTCTCTTTTTATTTATTTATACATGAATTATTATTTTTAACTTTTTCGTTCATTTTTAAACTTACGTTGTTATTATTATCTTTCTTTTTTCTTCCTTTTTATTGCATACTAATTTTGAAACAATTGGTATTTTTTACAATTATATGATTTTCTATTAAAATACACTTCTGTACACAAATTTCACTATATCTAGAGGTTCGTTGCAAATGAATGACAAAAATATCCCCGTTTCCTTGTATGTGTTTACCTCTGTGCGCCTTAACTGTGGCATGGTAATTTAATTGAAATTTCTTCGATTTTCCTATCATGCGTCGCTATCCGGCGTTTTCCATTCTTAACACTTCTTCGGCATTCATTATCTTTCCTTTTCTTTTTTACTAATATTTAAATTGCGAAAAAAATTAACTCCCTTAAACCCACAGGGTTAAATTTAGTTTACTATTAAAACAAATTTCCACTATACCTTCTGTTAACAAATTAACAATTCTGTTTTTATTCCTCTTCCTTTTTTTCGCATAAAATGAGCAATACACTTACATGATTTTATTAATAAACTTCATTTATTCGGGCTGAATTTAGTGTGGTCAGTTTTCGGTTCAGCAGGCTGACTCTTTGTTCCGGTTGTTTTCCGGTAAAGCAATTCACAGGGTCGTCCTCCCTTTGGTAATTTACTTTTTTATTTCTGTTTAGACACTTGAATGTTCCTCTCATTTTCTTACTTTGGTGTGTTTCAATTTTGTTTGTTTAATTAAATTAATTACGCCTATTCCAGCGATGATAAGGCCAGTGTATCAGGAATGTGGTAAGTTTTTATTATTTATTGTCATCTTTTCATTTTTTTTAGTCTATCGAGTTATTGGTTTCTTGATGTTTTCTGGTGGTGAAATTCGATTTTCCTCGGTTGACTTGCATGCTGAAATTGATCGTTCTTTTTCTTTTGTTTTGTTTTATTTCACTTTTTGCATTTCTGGTTACTTTACATTGGACGCCAATTAATACAAGATATTGTTGTCTATTTGGTGAGTTTATTTGAACTGCTATCATTTCTGACATCAATATCTTAAGACTGTTTGATCTAAAGGATATTTAATGCTATCATAAAAATTCTGACACTTTAAGTTGCACACGCAACTAATCCAGCCGTTGATTCATCGTTTTTGTTATGCTGTTACAACGATTAACGATCGGCACTTGGTTGTACAATGTTAACTTATGTAAATGCGCAGACAAATTTTTGCTCGAAAAAGCAGTAAAAACTGAAGTGAAAAACTAAAATAAAACAAAACCAGCTAACAGCTAGACGTATTATATACATAAATGAGAAAAAAGTGGGAATTATTCGAAGAATCCATTTGATGTTCTGTGCAGTTAGTAGAAAATGTATAAAATTATTTCTGTCAGCATATAACGGCATATAACAGCTTGAAAAGGCTTGAGATTCTATATAATAACCTTGCTCCGCCTGAGTGGCCGAGTGGGCAAGAGTCTCGACTAGCAACTCAATAGTCGTGGATTCAAACCTCAAGTGCGGTAGAGTTTTTTAATAAAAAAACCGATAGCCCTAGATGCTAGTGCTTTAAGACTTTAGTCTTACAATTTATTCTCTGGCTAAATTTATAATAATAATAATAATAACCTTGCATAAGAAAATTGAACAATTTATAAATTTGAGTTAAAGATATAAAGTAAGGGAAGAAGAAGAATATTTCTGTTATAAACAAAAGCAAACATACAAAAAAATGAATGTTAAAAGTTTATTCATGTGAATTTACAGTAGAAATATGTTATTTGATATGCAGTGAGGTTGTGATTTAAGTTAGAAAAATATTCTTCTGTTCCGTTGATCATGCCCCGGACGAGAGCGTTGACCTAGAAGGGTTCCTTCCCGCATTTTTGCTTGAAAGACGCAAGCATTTGTCCAAAGAAATTGACATCATCCTCTGTCCCTTACGGTTATGATTTATAAAAACTGCCAGTTATAATGAAAATAAAGAAGAACAAACTGTTTTAAACTCAAATAAAAACGCAAAAATGTGAGCGCCAATAGAAAATGTAATTGAGACACACACATTTATATGCATAATTAACTACGTAGTGGCTTAAAAAAGAAAAGCAACAACAACAGGTTGAACTTTAAAACTCTGTTCGAGAAAGGTCAGTTCTATCAATTATAAACCTATGTTATCTTTTTACGAAATTAAACGTTTACTGAACATTATTATCATTGTAACATCATCTTTCTAAGTAACCGTCAATATGTTTATGAGCAATCATCATCCTTATTTTAAAAAATCAACGTTATTACAAAAATCACCATTACTAATATCGTAGCACTTTGTTACACTTAGTTACTCGCTTATAATTTAGCATAAGTCGTCGTAAGGAAGTCAATTTTTGTATTATTGTTTTATATAAAAAGTGCTACATTTTTCTTTTCTAATAAAACGAAAGTAAACGTAGCGGTTTAAGAATCTAACCTCAGAATTTCCAATTAGGGTGCGGTCGAACGGAGCCCATAGGGTAGAATGTAGATCGGCCTTGGGCATAACATCATGGCCAACCGGTTAGTTAGATGTCTGTCCGTTTTTTTCTTCGCCAGGATAACATATATTCTTTTGTTTGAATCTGTCTGCGACGTATAACCAACAACTGAAACTCTGAGTGTGGACACGTATGAAAGCAGCCGTGGTGAACACTGCCGTAATGGAGTTGAACCAACTGATCTTTGCACTATCAATAGTGAAGAACGCGGGGTCACAACAACTCCTTGAACGTGTTTCCTCTTTGTGATTCTAAACTGTCATCCCATTCAGTCTGTACGAAATACACCAGATGCTGGGTGAAAGAAAGTCTTCTTTTTGCGAACGTTTAAGCGTAAACAATAAATTGACAGCACACGGCCATTATTTGTGTTATAATCCACTTTTATCTAAAAGAAAAAATTGTTAAAAATCCAAGTTATTATTAAAAATACTTACCAGTATAATTTCGCAAGCTATATTATTTAGATCAATATAAAAACAAAGCAAAGTTTAGAGTTGCAAAGTAACAGTCGCTAATTATGCTGATTTACATTTTTCCTTCCGCGTTTATTTTTTTGATTACCTTTATTGGCATTTTTCAATGATTTTATTTTTTTTTTTATTGTTATCCTTTTAGTTATAAGAATTGTTTATAAGCAGTAATTAAAAATAAAGACACATGCATTAATTCAACTATCACAGTAAGAAATTCATTTACTTTAAAAATTCTGTTTATTTTATTCTTTTCATTTATCTGCAATTGACGTTGCGGTTCCTTAGCCCTTGCATTTAACGAGGCAGATAACAGCACAATACGTAAAAAGAAATTGCTAGCACCTTTTAATTATCAAATTATTACACTGCTTTGTTTAGCAGAAAAATGTTTCTGATTTACCAACCCAACGTCTTGAGAACAAAGATATTTATCATTTTACGAATATGAATGAAGCAAAGTGAATTATTAAGCAAGTCAATGAAAGAAGTCCTACCTGGTCGGCAGTATATCCAACTCTTCGATAAATAAATTTCCGGATTCTACAGTAAAGGGATTCACACTTATCTTCGATAATTGTATCAACCATAGATATTTGTGAACTGTTTGGGAATCAGAAAAATTTGTATTCCTAAAAAAGAAAGAAAGCAGAACCACTGTGAAAGGTTTTCGTCCCATATCTACAGTATTGAATTTTGGAAGGATTTTCGAACCGATCGTTAAAGAGAAAATTGAATCTGCGTTTGTGATTTGTTCAATTTCATCTTTTCAATTCGGCATTAAACGTTTCCACTCTACCTAACATCCTCTTCTGAAATTTTACAATGTTGTGGCAATTAATTTAAGACAAAAAAAATTGTACATTTGCTCCACTCTTTGATATCGAGAAGCCAGTTGATTCTGGTAACCACATTTTTATACAAGACTTTGAAACAAAACCCTTTTTGTAAAAATGTTTAAAAATTTTCTTTCGAACCGTAAGTTTCGAGTTCACATTAATGATTGCTCTTCTTCGTTCGGTGATGTAAGAATTCGTTGTTTTCCATGGCAGGGTATTGGCATAATTTTTATTTACAGTCTTTTTCCATGATTTTCCTCACCTCGCATTCTCACCATGAAGTTTTTTCTCGGTCACTGAGTAACGTAGCTTCTGATCTTGATATAAAAGCAATTTTTGTGACATGTGGGCCATGGGAAACGCCTGTGGAAAGTACATAAGATCTGTTTTTCCGCAAAGTAAAAGCCTGCAACTAAGTCTCAACAATACTGAAATTCCGTTAAGGGTAGCATTAAATATCTGGGAATAAACTCTGACAACGCCACGCGACACGCTTCTCAACCATCTACATTTACGAAAAATCAGTTATAAAACCATTCTGTAAATATGCTAGGTTCCTTCAGGAAAACTTTCGTAAAAAATTGACCTCGCACAATAACGACCTAATGACTACATACATGAAGTCGAGGATAATATAATGATTCGACTAACCTACGACACGCACCTACGATGCTTAAATTTAAGTTGTCGTAACTAACGTATGATGCTTACTACTGCTTTATGTTCATCATACTTCACTTCTTAACACGTTCGCGGACGGTATTATTATTATTATTATAATTATTATAATTTTAGACGAATGAAATAAATTCCTAGATTAAAAAAAAGACATTGAGCACTAGCAACACAGGCTATCGGCTCTAATTTAAATAAATGGATATAAAATAATGAGCCTAGTAGTATTAAAAAAGTAATATATTGAATTGATATTTTGTTCTGAAGCTGATTGTAGAATGTCCAAAGGGTTAATCGTTCCAAATGCAATACTTCTAGCCAAGCAAAAGTTGAGGCAGTCGCAGAGAATGTGCTTTATGGTGAGAGTTTGTCCACAACTGAGATCCATTGGTGAGTTGCAATTGTATGACCAAGGCGAATTCTCGAAAATGTTTGGATCTTGGTTTTCTCAACATTAGTTGGATATAAAGGTGGAGTTAATTGAGGGTTAATGGAAGAGTAGTGTTGATGATGGTATTGTAAATTTCCTTCTGTAATTTTCTCTTTAACTTTTCTTCCAATGTATCTCCGAAAATCCAACTTTTCCATGGTATCATCCATAATCAGAGGAGCAGAAGCAGCATCCTTTGCCGCTCGATCAGCCCGCTCATTTCCCAATAAACCGATGTGACTTGATACCCATAACATTTTAATTTTTCCCTGGGTTTTGTAATTATATTCCTTAATTTGTTGATGGTGCTCCATCTCGAAGTCGAAGGACTCCGAATAGCATGTAATACCGACAAACTGTGGGCAACATCGACGGTTTTGAGTTTGTTTTCGCAACGTGAGCAATAGCTCCGGCTTCGGTTGTGAAAGTTGAAATACTCTCGTGAAATATGTGGTTGAGAAGAACCTGTCCTGAAGCATCTACCACGGCACAAGCAGGAGGCAGACCAGGAGATTTTGAGCCGTCTGTGTATAAGAGAGAATGCGGAGAATAAATTGTAGAGTGAGTTCTTGCTGAGAAAACGATTGCGAAGGTAGGATATAGAGCGAAAGCACTGTAAATTTTATATTTAATATTATTTGTATCGCTACGGCTTGTATATTTGAGCTTAAATTTACGCGTTTGTGAGGTATACTTGATTTTATAAAAACACCTACTCCTTGTTTGGAATATGAGTTTTGATCAGCATTCGTGAAGTATCCAGTATATGATTTGGGTGGAATAGGAATCTACAATGGGTTTCTTGAAGCGATAAAAAGGTTGGATTAAAATCATCTATGAGTGTACGGAGTTCATCAAAATTATTAATAAGTCCCTTAATGTTCCATTGTAGAATTTTAAAAACTTTATTTGATTGTAATGACATGGAAGCAGAGTGGAGGGAGGGTTAAGTTGACATGTCAGCGTCTCCGTCGAGAAGGTCACTATAGGAATTTTTCCTGAATGATTTATTCTTACCAGCAGAATAATCTGTATTTAGGTGATTTGGTACATTTGAAGCGCAACGGGCTGGCGCACGTGTATAATTTAAAATTGAAGGCTGATTAATGGATGAAAGAATGGATTCATTACCACTTGTGATTTGTTGATAGCTGGAGATTCTGGAGAATTTGGTATATTAGATTTTAGCATATGTGTTGTTGTTTTAGTTTTTTCAATATTTGCAGTTGCTTTGGTTTTTGAAGGTTGATTAATGGATGAAAGAATGGATTCATTACCACTTGTGATTTGTTGAGTAAAGTTGAGAGCTGGAGATTCTGGAGAATTTGGTATATTAGATTTTAGCATATGTGTTGTTGTTTTAATTTTTTCAATATTTGCAGTTGCTTTGGTTTTTTGAATATTATCTTTGGCGGGTGATGTAACTGGTTTCGCAATATAATTTTTGGTTAATGGTGGAACAGGTTTTTCATTGGAAGCAGTTGCAGTTAAAGTCTTACTAGGCTCGATTTGCGAAGCAATAGCAGCGTAGGTATTACTTTTGCCAATTCCATGGGTTACAGATGGATTTCTTTCCCGGTATGTGCGTCGCGCTTCGCTCATGCTACAGTAATTTTCTGTTTTGACTTTTAATATTTCACGCATCTGTACAAAACGTGGGCATTGTTTGTCTAACGCTGAGTGTTGATCATTGCAATTTATGCAAAAACTATGGGTACAGCTTTCAGTATGTGGAGGATGACCACAGTTAGCACAAGATGCAGCATTAGTGCATCTTTTTGCCGTATGGCCCAGGCGTTGGCAATTTTTACACCTCATAGGATTTGGGATATATAGTTCTACTTTACATTTATACCACGCCACATCAACTGTTCGCGGTAATCGATAACGATCAAAAGTTAAAATAATCCTTCCTGTAGGAAAGCGTGTTTTTCCGTCATCATTCAGTTTGGTGAATTTATATATTTCAGTCACTCCTTGATTGCCCATTTCGCGAACAATTTCATCTTCCGGCACATGCTTTAAACAAGGGGCATAAATTACGCCTCGAACCGAGTTAAGTTTCTCATGTAGTTTAGTTGAAATAGCACACAGATTAGCTAAAGATTTGCCATTTATGAGCTTTTCGGTTGCGCGCGGGTTCCCAGCGAGGACCAGTAAATTCCCATCCCGTAGAATCGAGATGGAGTCGATGTATGTTGTAATGCTATCTAGACCTTTTTTTGGTAGCAAAAGGGCTAATTTGGGAAATTGTTATTCGAGCATCGGTTGAAGAAATAACAATATATTTTTTATCAATAGGGGTTATATCACTGATTGGCAACACCGGAAAATCGGAATTTTTACTTTTTTTTCTTTGGGGGGATGTATCACTTAATAGATGAAATCTATTCAAGTTTTTATCTGGCGGCCCCGGGGCCATTACGCCTTATTGTTGTCTATTACTTATTATTTGTGAAATAACCACTCACTTGAAAAAGTTTGGGAAACTACTGAATAAAAAGTCAGATGTTTTTAATTTTTTTTTTTTTTCTTTTTTTTCTTTTTATAATGTATTTAAAGGAAAACACATACGGAATCCGCGATGAACACTTTTCGCAGTAAACACACAAAAAGTTCAGTAAATTATAATAAGTTTGAAAACTTTTAAAAACGTATAACGCAATAAAGAAATTAAATTGCAAAAATTTTTTCACAAAGAGAAGAATATGACCACAGCGCTTGAAACAGAGTTGTCACGCTGTTAGAAAATTAAAAAGTAAAGCTTATGCTATAACACATTAAACCACGAGCGATTTGAGCTTATGAAAACTATTCAAGTTAATTAACAAAATTCTTATGATAATAGTAAATATGTATGTATGTATGACATGTAGTAAATTCTTTTGAATTTTATTTTTTTCATTTTTGGACATAAATCATAGAGTTTTTTGTAAGGTGCATTTGGAAAAATGTAGCCTTTTATCTGTTATAATTTGTGAGAAATGAGCAAAAAACTGTAAATTTTTGTTTAGAAAAAATGAGTTATGTTTAGTTTACACGTTACAGGAGGCTTGTGATTCTAGCAATTTAACACATTTTCAATACCAACCTACCTGCAAAGGCTGCCAATATTTCTACCTAGTTTAGAGTAGATATCTCCGTTTTTGCGACCAAAGCAGCGTGAACAACGTACATGCAGAGAGATAGACATAATTTAACCAACTCAAAATATCAGGTCGCAATTTTTGAGATATTTTGATGAAATTTAAAAGCTATTGAAAATGGTTCGGATCGGTATATTTTTCCGACCACTGCAAACAATCTACACCTCGTCCTACAAAAGTACCCTTACCTGGGAAGGATTCATGGGGAATCCTCCCAAATAAATTAAAAGTGCCTGCATTTTATTACCCACAACTCATTTGAATTTCATGAAATTACACTCATTGGTTGCAATTTTTAATTTTTTTGCTTTTTCTCTTAATAGTGCTTAGTATTTCACATAGTATTTTATTTAGTCAAAAATTTTATATAGTTTTATTTTTATTTATGTTTGTATCGTTTTGCCATTGATTTTATCATTGTAAACAAGCAAATGTCAAATTTACCCTTTATTTTTCCATTATTTTTTCGAAAAAATTTTGAATGGTGGAAGCCACACGTAACTCTTACCCAGTGGATGTTAAGGTATGCCTTTCAAATGAGAGTCAGTTAACTAAACAATACATAATTAGTGTCCAGAGTTCGTGTAATTGTATGCAGGCTTTTTACGCAATTTTATTATTTTGGCGTTCTTGTTCCCTGTCATATGTGGGCCACTCAGACATCATATAATGATGTTGCTTTTTATATGTATACGAATTTAAAGTTTTTCTTCTTACTATCAATTCGGGTTTTCAGTCATTATGCATTTCTACCGCACTTTTAATTGAGTTTTCTTTTTTTTTTTTAATGCTTCCGTGTCTTCTTATATTTATTTAAATTAAAATATACTTATTAAATGATCATTATTGCCTAACTTATTTGCCGCAACTGGGAGTCCTCTAGCGAAACGTCCACATCATTTTCAAAGTATGTTTGCCTTAAGTATGTTTGCGTCAAAGTATGTTTGATCAAGGTGGCAAACCTTATGAATAAAATACATACATGTGTATATGAAAAGCCATGTAAATATTGAGTAAGCAAAAGCGTTCTATTCGATCTAGGTTATCGGTTTACGAAACAATCTTCATTTTGTTTAGGCGACCGAAAAGAAATTTGGCTTCCGTCTACGAGTGCAAGCACTTCAATAAATTTACAAATATTTCCATCACTGTTTGTCGCACAACGACGCATCGCAACGACTAACAACCATAACAAAAGGTTACTCGCACCGGTTTTTTTTTAACCCATTCAAAAATCTCTTTTGGTAATCGAAACTGCTGCAAAAAGCTACATGTAACAATATGCACTTTTTAGTTTACATTATTAAACATAAAAACATTTTCGGGTGAAGTAAGAGAATTTGAAGCGTTTCACGAAGCCCTCCCACGTTTTACAAGATTCCTTTTCCGCTAATCTTGCTATACAAAGGAACCATTCCGTCTGATGTATATATTTCCGCCAATATTAATAGATTATTTAATAACAGTATGTCACTTACTGTTTTTTTTCGTTTCTTAAGTAGAACAGATTATGCCGATAGCAATAAGACCAATATATCCTGTAGGATGATGAATTTTTATTGTTTGTTGATCCTTTGCGTTTTATCAATGACAGCGATAGTATATAATGATGTGTGGAAAGTTTGATGATACACGCTTTGGCGAATAAAGAATATCAATAAGACAATTGAAATAAAAAGCAAAAAATGAATGAAGTTATTTACCTTTTATAAATTAAAAATTTTTTATTTTGGTCTAGCTGATTGTAAGTAAATAGTTTCTTTTGAAATTCATTTTATTTTCAATTAACAGCTTTTCTTTTCATTTATTTCTCCTATAAATGGAACTCTAGAAAACCTATACTAACTCCGAAAGATCAAACTATTTTGCTTATGCATGATTTGACAGTTTTGAGTGAGCGTTTCCCGCACCTCTTGTGCATACTTGTAGCAAAAAAGCTCTAGATTCGAAAATAAAACTCAGCAAACACCATACATAATAGCTGTTCCGATTTGGATTTGACTTATTTAGGCACATGTCGAGCCTTGAAAAAGGCTTATTGACGTAAAGTTAGACGTGGTTTTGGTGTCATTTTTAAAATTCGAAAAAATAAAAACAAAAATAATGAAGCAAATAACACTGTGATAAAAAAGTAGTAACAATTTTTCATTTAATTAAGTAGTAGGTACCTGTTTTATATGTACAGTAACTTGCTTGAGTTCTTTCTCAAATTTTATAGCAATATTTTCAGTAGTAACTGATGCACGCTTCTTTACTTTCACATAGAGAGCGTTCATTTTTCGAACCGGTTATATCTTTTTAATTGAGCCAAAGAATTTTCCGGAGGGGATTTTTGAGTTGAGAGAACAGCCGAAAGTCAGACGAGGCTAAGCCACCCGAATAACATGATTGCGGGATTAAAATTCTAGTGAAACAACTTCAAAATATTAACGTAAAGCGGGAAGTTGCATTATTGTTATGCAAATACCAACAGTTTTACTGGCCACATTGCGGAGCCACGCTTAGATAATTAAATAAAATAGAACGCAACGGACTATTTATGCAGTCACTTTCGAAATAACGTCGTACTTTAAAAAAATTATTAATTTTTAAAATTTCTTTGCAAATAGAATTTCGGCATATTAAACTGATATTTTGGATCGGTAGGGCCAATTCTATAACCCTCGCATCCATTACCGTCGCTGCACTGCACTTATGTAGATATAATAAATATAGTAATATGATGGCTTCTAAGCAAAAGACAAAGAATAAATTTCCAAATTCTTGTCGTTAAATGGACTTCATGAATTATCATTTAATTAGTCTTTAAGCAAACTATTATTTAAATATACTGTGAATATAAACGGACTCGTGTGTATGCCTCATCAAGATAAACTCTGTCAGGAAGAATCCCTGGTACAAATATTTATGGGTGGGCGTGCGAACGCGATACCGGTTTCGTAAAGAAAACTTTACAACTTTCATAATCACATAAGTGCAAGTGCATGAGATGCTTAAATAAAACGCGTATAGAAAATGCATCCGTTAATGGGCAAATCGAGAAATTGTTTTATTTTCTACATTTTTTGGCGACTATGTTCGCGTCGATGCAGGTGTAAAAATCACATTTGAATAATTGCCAAGCAATATTATGTATTATTATGTATTATGTATATTCCTAAATTGACATATTGTTTAAAAAATTTTTAAGCATGGATCATTTTTGAAATTGACATTATAAATAAAAATTTTTCAAAATAAAAATAATTTTTATTGAAAAATGGTGACAAAAAAGTATACACAAATTTTTAATTAGTTTCATGTGTTTTTCTTAAATTTAACAAATTATTAAATTTATTGTCTAAACAAAATTTCACAAATGTGCGGTATATATTAATTAAAAGTAGAAAACAATATAATAATAATTGGCAAAACGAATTACGATAATTTTAAAAAATTTCGAATTGTTTTTGAAATACGGCAAAACACGAAGAATATATATGTTACACATAAGTGAGCATAATTAGGAAACCGAAGACGCAAAACAAGAGCGAGAAAGAGAAAGTGACACAGGAGAAGACTAAAACATCACTTAAAAGCTTAAGAGCGTTTTCTTAAAGCCAAACGTCCAGGGATGGGACGCTTTGGTTTGACATCTTCTCTTTGCTCAGTTTCTGTTTCTTCGGCAGCATTATCTTCCGGCTCAGATTTTGAAGTTTTATTAAATTTGCGACGATTACCTAAAAGTATAATAAAACCAAGTTTCTTATATCTATAAAATAAGTATACTTAATATATAAATATATAAGTTTACATACCGCCTGCGCTAGGCTTGTTGAAACTTTTCGTTGAAGCGGGCGCTGTTTCCTCAGCTTCCTGAGAGTCTTGTACCGATTTGCTAGGGATCGGCTTTTCCACTAGTTTTTTTTTAAATACAAGGTAAATTTTATTGCACAATTTTAGTCCAGTAAGAAATCGATTTTGATGTTTTTTTTTTCTCACCCAACGGTACTGTTGTATATTATATCAATTCAACTCAATATAAAATAAAAAAAGCATTGTAAAATTTTCGAAATTTCCTTAAAATTTCACTTAATATTTTCTCTATCTTCACAGTACCGAAGTATGAAATTATAAGAATTTTGCCGTTTATGACCCCAAGAAGTAAACATTTACATTAAAGTTTTAAAAAAGTACTTATATGCATAATCATTCTAGGAATTTCAATCTCTCGTTTAACTCTTGTTGACGTAAGAATTAGGGCAGAGCTCTGAAGTTTTTTGCACATTCACTTAAAAACACAGAATTGTAAATGCTTCTGCTTTTCAAACGTTTCTGAGAATGTTAACAGAATCTTTGCCCATACAAACATTGAGAATGAGAGAGCTAGCAATCAAATAGCTGCTAATGGCAACGTTACTATTGTTATTGCCAGCAGAAACACAAAAAGTCCTTAATAATCCCCTAGTTTGAGTTGTTGACAAAATGTTGGATCACCTCGTCATTTAGTTATCTAGTTATAGGGTAATTGTTATTACGATTTCTCTGCCTGCACTTTAGGTTTTTGCATTCGCTGAATAATACTCGTATTCAGTCTACGTCATATTTAACATAACGGTATGTTTAACTAATGTATTGAAAAAGAACTAAAAACAAATGGAGCTAATTATGGGTGTTGAAAAACTGGAACAAGGGCGACCATACTCATTTTTTGCCTTATTTTAACTTACATTTATTTCTTTTAGCATTCATTTGCCGACGTTTTAACGCATTTAAGAACTCGTCATTTGAACGGAATGGGCGTATCACTGGACCTATACGTTTAGGCGTTTCAGTTGTAGTAGTGGTCGTGGTGGTGGAGGGGCCACCATCCTCACCTTCGTCAGCGTATTGATTGTCTTGCTCGCCTTCAGCATAATCACCTTCGTCATCTTCAGATGGTAATGGTTCAACTGTGGTCGTTGTTGAAGCTTTACCGATAACTTTACCGGTGGGACGCCGAAGAGCTAAACGCTTAGCTGCGCCACCATCATCAGCCAATGTAAGGCTAAACTGGCAGGCCAAAAAGTATAAAACAAATATCAAAACACTAGGATGAAAAACAAACAAAAATCTAAATTAATTATTCGAAGTGGCAGTAGAATATAAAAATAAATTGACAAACAAAATAAATTAAGTTTCTTATTATTGCAAAAAATTATTGAAGTCACTGTTGCCTTATAAGCAGATAAATAAAGTTTTATCGCTTTTATGTATAAATCGCATCCTTATATTGATTCATTTTTCTCTTTAAGTCAATTTTATGGAAAAGATTTAACTTTGGCTTTGTTACACGAATCAAAATTTTATTGCTGACGGTTTTTGGGTTTCTGCTTACATACTCTGCTTAAGTATTTATAATTTATGTAATTTTAGTATTTATAATTTATACAATTTTTTCACTAGTCGTGGAAATATGTATTGTAAAAAAAATATGAGGAAGCTACCTTCATCGAAAAAAGCGTATGGTATACGTGCGACTTCCAACAATTTTTTGATTGTTAGAAGAGCGTCATGGCAATTGTTCTGCGCTTCAATAATTATTATAGGTCATTGATTATGAAACTAAAATTTTTATATCCTCACTTAGCTGTTTGCCCCGCTTTTCAAAATCCTGAATATTTGTCGAGCAGTTCATAGAAGTGCAGATTGACATTGTTAAACTTACTAGATCGATTTATCTCTGTGAAAATTTTGAATTATTTTGACGAAGTTTACTACACTGATGTGTGTGACCCAAGGTGGAACGCTTCTGAAATGAATGGGATCGAATCATTTACACCATAAAACGCCAAATTTGAATAAAATCTTTATTTGAAAAACAGGTAAAAACATTACAGTCAGACAAGGCCGATCATTAGTTTACATTATATTGCATTATTCACTTCTTCATTTACGACTTTTTCAAGATAAGACATTATATAGGGAGTAGTCATAAAAATGTTCTGATACAATGTTTTCTTTGTAGGATTCGTCCATGGGCCAAAAAATGTCAGTATATGAAATTTTGTTGAAGTGTACCAACAATTTCGATCTGTACATTCCACACACAATTACATGGATAGATATCATATAGCCAGATGTACAAGCGTGCGGGACAGACGGACAAGCGTGTTTTAATCGATTCGTCGAATTACTCTACTATTATTGGATCCAATAGTACAATATTTGGGAACCTCATTCATATAAAAATGTTCTTATAAAACGCAGGTCTCTATATGATGGCACGGTCGAACTTTTAGAATTTTATGAGAGAAACTGTTCTAGATGAACGGACTGTTTGAATCAGAGAGATACAGTTTCGAGCCTCGTTTTGAAGTGCGTTTTGAAAAGTGACAAAACCTCATTTTGCGTATTTTATGACGAAGATAGGTGCAGAACAATTAGTATGTGAAAAAAAATAATTTTGCGAAATTTGGATCACAACGTCGACTTTTGCGATATTATAACGAAAGGAATTGAAACGATGTCGGGTAGTTAAGGCGGGCTTGTCCAGTTATGACGTTTTTACTTGCTATTTTTCTTATTGTTATTATTATGCATACGTCATCATCGTCGTTATAATCTTCGCAACACATCATTATCATCATCATCATAATTCTAATCATTCTCGTATTAATAACATGCATCAACATTTCATTTTATATTTGTTAATACAATACATACCTTAACCATGAATGCTTATTTGTAATTTTTTCTGTAGACATTTGATGAAAATAAGTTTTATCTAAATTTTTGTAAAATATACTTTTCATTAAACGCCATAATTGTTTATTTTCTTTAAAATAATAAGTTTTTATTTTATTATCAGAAGAAATAACAAGAAAATTAATGATTTGATTCCGGAGCCTAATCATTCATAATTTTTTGTTTTGCTCCACTGTTTGCACAAAACGAATGTTACTTGGCATCTTGGCATTAGTGTCTTCAAAAAGTAAAACCTGTTTCCAAGTAAATGTCACTTAATGTCAAAGCTACGTATTTATGTACATTATACACAAATACTGTATATAATACACATGTATGAAATATAAATATATTTTATGTGCATATATATGTCTATGGTTTAGAAAAGATATGTTTTCAACGACAATAAATGTGTACATCATCTAAAGACAGAATTAATAAAATGAATAAACATAAATTAAACTACGAAAAGTGCATTTAAAGCCTAAGGTACTGCACTGAGTTAAAACAAATTATTGGTAAATAAAAAAGCACATTTTTAATATTAGAATTTGACGCGAACAAAATACTTACACATTTTTTTTTGAAGTATTTTGTTACTATAGCTAAAGTATTGCGAAATCAGTTTGTATCGAAACTAGTAGACTTCGTGAGAAAATTTTAATATCACCCAATGTAAAGGATTTAAAGCAGTTCTGCATTTCTTATCGTTTCTTTCATTTTGACGTGCAAAAGGGATACAAAATAACGAAAAAAAAGTGCAGACTAACAAAATCGCCCAGCCACCGACTAAACTAAAGTTCAGTTTTCGCTATGTTGCAGCCTTGGTCAGCTGCTTTTAAAGGATAGAGTTTTTGCATAAAAGCTCAAAAGTCTTTCCCTTACCTTAAGTCCGCATTATTTAGAACGGTATCGATCGATTTTGATAGGCTATTTTCAATACTTTCCAGAATGGCGGCAACATTTCTTAATCTTATATTTTATTGCGAGCGAGGCTTGGAGATCTCTTCAAATCTTATATAAAATTACTAACAGACGCTCTTGCACACAACGTATGCATAGAATTTGGCGATATGTTTGGAATATCAACGCATCATGATTACCCTATCTGTTAGGGTTATCATATACAAACTGATATAAATTGTATTTGCTAACGGGGAGCCTAAACAAAGTATAGCGACTTGCAGCGAAACACCTCGTTCCTACAGCTGATTGGACTTATAATTAATTTAATTTAACTAAATAGACAAGTATTCACTATACGGAAAAATTTGGATACGCAGCACCTTCTCAACTAGGGAATCGTTTTAATTATTTCCAAGCTTTTGTCCGTCTGTATGGTTGTTTAATGAAATGTTGCATTGTTCCATAACTAAAAACTTGTTTTATAATTTATTTCTAGATTTTTCCGCTCGAATTTTGTAAGATTTGCCCAATGACTGCGGTGTATTGACCCTTCCAATTCGTACATTCTTAGAAAGCGCGAAGAGCGAAATCAATTTAGCTTTTTGCAATTGCTTTTTTCTCGATTTGAATTATATCTGGTCTGTCTCTCTGTTCACTCATTGAAGTCACGTTTGGATTATTTACGCTTAAATTTTACTTTCAAAACTTAACAAGACTCTTAACACTGAATTTTTGTCCTCGTTATTTTTTAAATTTTAAATTTATTCCCTTAAATTATTTTACATAATTGGTAATTGCTGAGTAATTTAAGCATGCCATTCTTCCACTCCAACAGGATAGTTCTTATTTCAATAACTGCTTCAATATTCAAGCCACTTTTATTAAATTCGGAGTATGCTGATATTCGTTCATGTCGTGTTGAATTATAGCTTAAATATAGGATGTACATGTAGGAAGGGAAATATTTCTTTCAGAAGAAGTTAATGGGTTGAGTTTTCAACTTACGATTTGCTTTTCAAAATTCATCAACCATTCTTAAAGCGAAAATTTAAAAAATTGCTTTTCAAATATTTATTCGAAAAAATTAATGCGGTGCATATGCTAAGTAAAAAAATTATATTCGGTCGTGAGCGAAGCCTCTACACTCATCACCATGATCCTAAAAAAAAGGAAGAGAAGTAAATTTTTATACTCTTTAACATGGAATGTGGCGTGGCTGACATTTCTTATTTTCAGAATAAAAGTGGAAATTTATAGGGTATAAGGTGTTCATAGTTTTTGTTACATAGACGTGTAGGCGTTGTCGGCATGTCCTTTAACCAAATTCAAGTTCTATTCCAAGTTTCTAGGAGATATCCTAAATTTTGCGATCAGAAGAATGTTTACAACAGACGTTGCACAGGCGGACAATTGGACAAACGGACACGCTTAAATCGGTTCAGAATTTCTTCCTTATATATACCTTATTGGGTCTCTGAAGCTTCCTTCTGGGCGTTGCAAAAGTTTTGACAAAATGAATATAGTTCTCACCCTTCTCAATCAATTTAAGCAGGTGCATTTGGTCGCCTGCCCGTCTATAATGTCCCGCCTGTTGGAAACATTCTCCTGGCCGCAAAAATGAAGCTATCCACCACAAGTTTGGCAAAAACATTGAAAGTTTTTCCATGCAGGCTGTTACTGAAAATGGACTAAATCAGTCGAAAGACATGCCCACACTACCACGTAAACTGAGAACACTTTTGTTTCTCAAAAGAAATGGAAAATCGTTTTTTGCCGCCTGCTCATAAACTACAAGAGATAAATCTACAAAAATCTAAATTTATATTCTATGGGCGATACTGCAGTGCCTGTATAAAAGTGGGAAAAATTGAACACGCCCACCCAATAATAAAGTGCATCGAAATTTATTTTTTTCCAATACCTTTATAACTTGATGAAGCCAGTTTCAAAAATCCCATTAATTGTGGCAGTAATAAGCCAATTTCAAATTTGGAATGCACCTAAGCATGTCCGCCTGTTCATCTATCCATCTGTCCGTCTGGGCAACTGCGTAGTATCCGCAGAGAATATTCGGCCTTTTGTAAAAATTAAAACGTCGCCTAAAAGTTTGCAAGAGAATTTGAAAATGATCTGAACTTTTCAAAGAACATGATTACAACGCCCAAACCCCTACGTAACGAAAACGGTAAACACTTTTGCTTTCCCACTTCCATGTTCGTTGTTCATAAACTGTTCAAAAATATAAAACAATAAGTAAAGATACACAATATAAGTTTCCATAAAATTATTCTACAACAATAAGATAACGGTGATAGGTATAAGATATTCGGTCACAACTGACTATAATTTTCTTAGTTATTGAACTATTGCGAGCATAATTATACGCGTAAAATGAATTTAAATAAGGGAAACGAGATAAGAAAACTTGAATCCGTTAACTCAATTTATTAAAACGGTAGGCAAACAGAACTCAACCGGTTTGTAATCTGAAGCTAATCGGAGATACATCTGCCGTCATGACCCATGACAGCAAAACTAGTGTATCTTACTGTGTTATTGGAAGAAAATGAAATGAGGAAGGCAAGCAATCCACTAAATTACTTTATTAACTACCGTGAGCTTATTCCAAGTTCTTCAAAGTGTGTAAATGTTTTCAAACAAGAAGTCGTAATAAATCAATGATTATGTATGAAATGACAGTTTAGTGTTATGAAGTAAAGAATGCAGAGTTTTTTTTCTTTTGTAAAGCTAAAAATAACTGTTGTTGCATACACGCGCGTAACACGAATTCACACTCATAACGAAATAAACCTATATAAAGCATGTGTTAGTTTTACTTTAGATTATTAAGAGCACATAGTTAAGTGTATTTCACTTTTTTATTTATTTATTTTTCTCTCTTTTCTCTCTATTTTTAAAAAAAGCGGTTTATGCATATCTTGCATTATTGCATTTGAAACGATTTTTAATAAATTCTAATAACGTATGAATTTTCTGTGTATTGGATGATGGAGCAGGAATAGAGCCAAGAAACGGTTAAATACCGGTTTCGTTTTGTATAATAATGTAGACTTTATATCATTCGTGTATTAACTTTTTATATTGAATTCTTTTTAATTCCATATAAGTAAGAAGATTTTGCACATAATTTTGAACTTTTTAAAATTTGAACAAAAAGTAAATGAAAAGTCCCTGATTATTATGAGCACACTCATTTCCACAATTGGAAAGGATGGGCGATCATATGTAAATATAATATGAATATATATATATATATATATATATATATATATATATATATAATACATATAAATATATATGTAGCTTAAAAAAGGAAAGAAAAAAATTGCAATTAGTTTCTTTTTCAGACTTTATGTAAATGTAGTTATGTTGTCTGCCGTGCTGCCAACAAACGAAAAACTTTTTATTTGCTTTACAATATCATCATAACTTTAAAATATCTGTAGAGAGTACTAGAAGCTACGTCCTCGACTTAAATACTTCAACTCCTCTTGTCGTTAGGAGCAAGAATTCAGTTACTTTTTAAAAGTAAATTACCTTGACGCTTTAAGCAAACCTCGATATAATCTTTTTGAGAATCTATGTTCATCTGAAATGCTGTTACTATGGCATTTAGTTGAAATGGGTCAAGATATATAATTATATATATATATATATATATATATGGATGGAGAATATAAGATGAATAATTGTATATATATATTCATAAAATGTACACGATGCGGTAAATTTTTCCGAAATTTTGGGCATACATAGCTTAATCATTGGAGTTTAAATGGTATAAGTTTTAATTGTTTACGAGCTATCGTAGTGAACATCGATATATAAAGAAGTGGATGTCATGCAAGGCTATGCCCGTTAACTGTGTTTAACTATGTTTAACTGGAAAAACATGCAACTGAAATTACGGAAATGATTAAGTTGGCTTGAAGTGAAAGCGCAGTAAGCTGTTAAACGGTTAGCAAATGGTTTGCGAGATTTCGTGCAAAAATTTTAATCTCGAAAATGATGAAAATCCGCCCGTCACACTGCAGTAAAAGCAACTCAGGAAGTAAGCTTCAACTTAATATAGGTATATATTCTGTGGCATATTCCCCAGACCCCCCAGACGATTTAGTCAGCAGACAGGCGGTTCGGCAAAGTTAAAGATATATCACAGTTGGTCGACGATTATTTCGCATCGAAGCCACGCACTTTCTACCGCAAGGGCATCTGTAAGCTGCCCGAATGATGTGAAAAATTTTGATTATTAAGCTTTACAACAAATGTTTCTTAATTAAATTTGAATTTTATCAAAGCGTACACGGAATTTCTTAGTACACATGTTACATAAATATATATTTATATATACTTGCAGTAAAGGACATATTAAGTTTGTGCGAATGGGTGGAACCATCAAGAGGACTCAAGACAGGCACTTAATCGATTTATATCTATGTATGTATATGAATCGATGGCTTGTCTGCCTCTCTGTATATCTGTCCATGTATTTGTGTGTTCAATTTAGAGAACGCAACTTTCGGGATGTGTTATCCATATTTTGATAGACTAGCTTTCCTTGGCTCAAAAATGAACTTTATTAAGCATATATTTCTGGAAAATTTTCAGGTTATTTCCACTTGAAAGCTGATATTCATGGCCTATTATAACTACTAGAACGACATACACTCTGCTTTCTCTTCCAAAGCTTATTCTTGAATCGACTAGAGCCTTCACTTCCGGTCACTGCGCTGCACTTATATAGATATCATAAATGTCCTCCGCAATAGTGACTGTTGGAAACTGTTAAGATAACTTTCCTGTCATTACCATGTTTTTTTTTTTACGAAAGTCGTACAGATCTCTTCGACATTTATAAGAGACATATTAATAAATTCATTATAGTCTGAATAGGTGGTGCAGTTGGTTTCTTTATCGCGCTTCGAATAAAATGAACGGTACTATAATCAGATTAGATATTTGCCTTAAATGCTGTCAAGCGGTTACACCCACCAAACTGAATGAAGATAATTTTAATGGCGAGTTCAATTTTAGCGTAAAAATTTATTCATTCTACACTAACCAATTTAGTTATTTTAACAAATTGCGAAGTTTTTCAACTATATCAACAATCATACAAATTCTTGAACGTTTAAATGTTGTAAAGAAAAAATTAAAAATCATATTCTCTTGAAGGGCCTTTTTAAAGGCTACTGTCGTTCATTTGCCACGAAGACAATTCGCTAATTATTTTAAATTATTTAAAGATTTTTCAATTTCGAAAAAAGTCGATGTCCCTGCCTTTTGAGAATCACATTCATGCCGGAGATTGACAGAGCATTTGAATTTAATAATAACGCCCTAAAAACTGTGGTGAAAGCTGATCCAAAATTAACTATGCAACAATATGCTTCACAAATCCTGTATTTCCGTTGGAGGAGGATTCGAAAATAAAAGCTTGAATTGATTACAAAGTGTGTTTTGGATTTCAAAGCAATTAATTACTTATGGGTTTCACTAATAATAATTTTTTTATTAATATTACATAATGGAGTTTAAACCAATTTTTTCACATTTTTTTAATAAAAGAAAAATGTATGTAATTTTATATATTTTACAGTTTATATGTTACTAAGGAAAGAAAACACAAAAACTTTTGTCAAGAAATTTTGAAAATTGCAATTTTTTCCCTTAAATTACTTTTCAAAATAGGGCGTGATATGTGGGGTGGTCGAAAAATTGGACCGGTCCAAACCATTTTTAATAGTGTTCGTCCGTGGATTAAATCACGTCAGTATGCCAAATTTGATCAAAATATCTTAAAAATTGCGGCATTTAGCTTGGACACAATCTTGCATGAACAGACATCAAAAGGATAAGCGAACAGGCAGGCTTAGATCGATTCAGAATAATTTTCTCAATATTTTTCGGCATAATAAATGGTGGGTCTATCTTATCCTCTTCTGCGTGTTACATACGTCCATACATCTTCGAAATACCCTGTATCGCTAATGGTGTAGGGTATAATAACAACAGCTGCTGTTGCCTATATCTGCAGATAAATATTTACAAGTTCAGAAAAGAGCACATTTAGAACAAACCCGAATGTATACGTAACAATGTTCATTCTTTTTACAACAATAAATACACACATTAATCACAGTATATATATAATATTCTAACATAACATTTCATACTCAGTTACTCGTTTGCTTTATTTTTATCTTATTTTTACATTTTATATTTGTCTAAGCTTATATCTAGGCACTCAAAAGCGTAAGTGTGGAAGCGTGTTTTAAAAAGAATGAAAAGTAAAATAAAAATAATTTAAATATAGTTGGTGCTTGTAGGACATACTAATACACCACGGAAAATGGTCTTTATTTAAGAAGCTTCCACATATTTCATAAAAATTATATTTGACTGTCAACTGTCAGCGACGCCTACACACAATAACTGCACACGAGCTTTATAAGCGACGTCTTTACACGATTTGTCTAATAGAAGCAAAAGAGCATAATGCTTTTGAAAAAGGTCTCTTCTATTTATCTAAAAGTATGTATTTCGCAGACATGGGAGAGCTCATGAAACATCATATGAATATATTATATACGCACGTACATAAGTTCACGAATTCATTTTCATTTTCATGAACAAAAAATCATTACATGTTATGTTAAGATTATATTTGATATAATAGACGATGTTCAGTCTGGCAGAATAGGGCATTACGTGGCCGCTCTTCATCGTCTACAATGTTAGATCTATATTTTAACTCTTTTTCTCGTTGTTTACAGGGTGCTCAATGAACCGGTAGATTAAAAGCTTACTATCCATTAACCACTAGCAACTTTATTTAGCAGCAGCTAAAACCAAGCGCTTTTCTTCCATTCATATTGATGTGTAGCTATATTTCAATACCTAAACAGTAGTTAATATCCGTATAATTTTTTTTTGTACTCATATATTTATAAATAAAGTTGTACTAAACGACCTTGAGCATTATATTTTTTTCTATTATATATTTATGCTTGAAATTAGTATTCGATTAAATTTTATGAATACACTGCATATTGTAGAAAAGAAAAAAACAAAAAAGATATAATTTATATACGACTCAGATCGAAACATTTGATACTTCATTGGCAAAAAAGTTTTTTATCCTAATCTCTCGAATCTAAAGACAAAAAACCATAAAAAAAATATTAAACAAAATGTAACATGCTATGTTACATGTTATGCATATCGCATACAGATTTAATCGTATGCATTAACACTAGAATTACTACGGCACATAACATAACATATTAGGAGCATAATCTACTTGAGCAAAATGACCGTAAAATACTCGATGATAAACTTATATAATTTACCCCAGGAGCTGATATAATAACATATATAAGGAATTGTTACACAAACAGCTCCAAGCGATAGATTTCCCATTTTTATGAAGCTTTTATTAAAAGCAAAAAAATTAATTAAACATCAAATTCGTTGTTCTCGACAAAATTTTAAAATCATAATCGTGATCATAACAAACAGAAACCGACAGATTTGCCTAAATCAATTACGTCCTACATCTTGGTAAAATATATATAGGCAGGTATGTAGATAGGCAGACTGAAAACTGGATAGCACAATAACAGAGTTGATCGTACAGTTATAGCGTGAACGTATCTGAATATAAATTGAATGAAAATGTATGAAATTTAACTACCCAATTTTAGCTAACCTTCTTTATTAATAATAATTTGTGCAGTCTGTGTCGAATGATTTAATGGATTACAAGTATACTATAACTTAAGATTCCCTCTGTATTGGATATGATAAAATGTTGGAGGCGTAACATAAATACGCTTGCGTAACACAATTTACGTAAAGCATAACACATACTCCCATTGAACATACGCAGAGATTAACATAAAACAACAAATTTCAGAATTATGCGACTCATTTTCAAATATCTATTAATGATGAAACCGCCTATTAATCAATTTTGTAGGCTTTTGAACCTAGATTGACGTCTGTCAAAACAATGAATTTAAATTCAGTTTTATAAATTACAATCGGGATTTATTTCCTTTGGCCGCAGATATTTGAAATAGTAAATGCCTTCAACGGCATGAATATTAGCATACGTTTTGAATAATAATTACAGCAATAAATCGATAATTTTTGTTAGCGTGAATCGTTTTTAATGCCATTGGCGATGCTAAATACTAAACATATGTAATATTTTTAGAAAAACTACTTAAATATTTTGATTACCTTGTCCATTTATTTGTTTAAAATTTACTCAAATGTATAATGTATTAAACCCTTAAGATTTGATAGTTAGCGTCTTATAAAGATACGTTGAAACGCTCCCAAAATTATTATTTGTTAACCATAAATTAAAGTTACAAATGGCGATAATCCGCCCTACGTGACCACGTTTGCAGCACCAAATAATTTTAAAATGTGGGCCGTAAAAGACATTGAATTAAAATTTGGAGCAAATAATTCAAAATGCTCCCGCTCTACCAACTAAAATAGTTCTATTTAATAGATTATTTGACAATTCATATGTACTGGCATAAAATGATGGGTATGGAAGATTTAACTGAAGATAAATATAATTTTCTTACTTGTTTGTTTAATACTTTAAACTCATAATAAATTTCTGTATACTATAGATATGTGGAAGAGATTCTCAATTTATTTTGAATTGACATTTTGACTTATGTATATAATCTATATAGGGGTATACAACGGACAGGTAGCCAAACGATTTCAAAGAGGAATACATGTAATGTTAATGACATCATATATTTATTGCTAGATACACCTAACGGTCGTATATCGCTTCAGCAAGATCAAATCACGTGGCTAAGCATTATGTTCTACATTTTTCTTATCAATAAAACTCATATCCATGCGTTATAAATATTGCTGAGCTTTTCTAGCGATTACATTATGTCAATATGTTACGGGAAAATTTTGTCCTAAAAGTAATAATATGCAGAATAAATAAACAAGGACGATTTTGGCTATATTTTTGTATTTTTATATAACAGACAAACTCGCCGTTGCAAAAGTTTTCTGTCGTATCGATTCCTTTGGTTTTCTCCTTTCTTTGCCCGTTGCCTTCTCGTCTCTTCCTATTGTTTTAGTTTCTTAAAATGTATAATTTAGCCACGGGTCAGCACACTTTTCACCATTATTTACAAATAATCTCCTATTCTACAATCATCCTGGCAAACGAAGAATTAATCCATCTTGGAAGAAAAATACAAATTGGCAAAAGCATTTTAAAATGGCTACGTGTCAATAAGAAGAAAGAAAGAAATAAGAACAAGAAACAAATTTGAAGAGTTGAATATTTCTGAAATGAGATTTAAATTAGAAAAGGACGTTATGCAGCTAGCGGAAGAATTAAATTATTAAAAATTAAAATGAAAGAATAAAATTTGTCGCTATGCATAACTAAAGCACGAAAAGGTTTGAGATATATGACTTCCTAACACTTTATCCCGCAATTGCACCTATTTTTTTACAGTCTAGCAAAACAAAATTAAGAAAAATTATCCAACACTATATTTTGTTCAAAACACTATACATGTTAGCTCAGTTTGGTATGGTTTTTATTTCGAAAAAGGATGTGCGGAGAATTCCAAATAGAAGACAAGACTAGAAGGGTCAATTTATTCAGGAAAGCACTACATTTTTATGTACTACGAAAACCGTGAAAAGCATTGGTTTGGTTGGTCTTCTGTTTTCCTATCCTGGGTGAAGACCTCAGGAAAATTATACTTTAAATAACAAATTCATTACAGCATTTTGACAAAGGCAAAGACAAAGCAATATTTCACCCTCAATAAGTTCTAAACATTCCACCAAACAAACGAAATGTAACTGAAATTAACACTATGAGTTCACTTAACTCTAACGCATATATTATTATTATTGTTAATAAATATATTTGAAACATTGTTATACTCGCCTAAATGTTCTTTTTTTCATTTATTTAAATTTTTTTTTAAAAACGACTGACATGTAAACTTTAAAAACATTAAAGCAAAATATTTAAAGAATTATAGTAGCTACAAACAAAATTTCTAGTAATAATTGACTTACAAAACAGAAAATGACGAAAAACTTAAGAAACAAACCAGCTCTTCATGACCGTTTAGCCTTTAAAAAGTTTTATAAAAATCTGAAATTTTTAACTAACAATCGGACGGTACGAATAGATGTACTCATACACACAAACTTAAAAATATTGCAGAAATTAAAAAAAAAAAAAAAAAAAACATCAGAATTAAGCACAATTTTTGTTTTGTAGTTAAAAAAAAATTCAACTTTGTCCTTTAATAGAAAGAAACAAGAAAACAATAATCTTTTTATATAATTACATGTTATAATCAACACTCACATGTTATAGAATTTCATTATGTTGATATGTTTTCGTGAATTTTTGATATTAATTCAAGAATTTTGTTGTTTTTTGGATTTTATTTTTTAATCAGCCTTGGGTTTTAGTCACAACCTTTGTTAAATAAGGTACAATATTTTCTTTGTGTGCGTTTTTTTTCTTTGTGTAATTTCTTTTCCTTTTTAACGTTTTAATGCGCTTAACTTAAGGTCTAAGTTGAAAGCGTGTTAGCCCACTAGCACTTCTTAATAACGACTGGTGTATGTCAGTTTTGCTAAAGACTCAAGAAAACAATTTGTTTCTATTTCATTGTGTACATACGAGTGTAGTTTCTTACCTTTTGCCACAACAGCATAAAATTGTACACCAGCTCTAACCTGCGCGCACATACACATTCGCATACATAAACGTACACACAAACATATACAACCTGTATGCACTACCAGCTTATCAACAGCAACAGCAGCAACAACAGCAAATTACTGTCAGTATTTTTTTTAGTTGAAATTTTTAAAAGACAAATAACAGCTATAATAACAACAACAATCAACCATATTTATATGACAAAACATTATTACATATACTTGGGCACATACATCATTTAAAGACAAGAAACCAAAAATTCACACCCAAAGACTGGTTTTTTTTTTAATTTTTGGTCTCTTTGATCAAACCAAGCGCTTCTTTTGCTCCATTACTAATTTTTTTGATTATTTTTCCTTTTCTTTTAACTGAATTATGATATTATACAAAAAATTTGTACGCAGAAGCACCACCCATGTACACATATGTACATGCATACTTAATTTTACCAAATACCAACAGACCTTTAAAATATTATAACGTAAATATGATCATCAATTCCACCTGACTCGTTAAGCAGACATGCGAAGGCAAAAGAGAAGAAAAAAGCTCAGGAGATTTTTACTTCAAACTTTTTTAATTTTAACTGGTTTTCTCTAATATATCATTGATGATTATCTTACTACCTGTTGTTGGTATTCTAATGAAAAACACACAAGTTTCTTTATTTTATTTATTTTTTTTGTTGGGCTCGGAGCAATTTACACATGTATATGTATATGAGTGTGATTGGACTATTTTTGGCGCATGTTTAAAAAATTTTTTATTAGTTTTGCCTGCATATATATGAAATACTTTTTCTATTGTGTGATAATTTCAAATCCTTGAAATGGACGAAAATATTTGTAAGGGTTAATATTCTGCGACAATGTTCTCTTTCAAGTTTTCAATGGAAAAAAAAAAGAAGGGATATAACCCAAAAGAAGAAAGAATTTATATTCTACTCGAGCTGAATTTTTTTAATGCAAAATAAATCGAAAACCCATTCGTTTGTTATAAATCGTACATAGTTTCACATACGATTTGTACCGCATATATGTTCTTATATTAAAACTTTTAATTGTGGAACAAAAGTTTTATGTTTACAAAACTATTACATTTTCGAGATAAGGGAATTTTGGAATTAACAGGTTTTCTATATTATAGTTTTCAAATATATTTATCAAAATATGAAATAAACCAACAATGGATAATAAAAAATTCGATAAAATTTAAATACAATATGCTTCTACTTTTTAAATTTGCTTAACACACAATTTTTGGGGCAACTAAAATATTACGGAGCTAAACAAAGTAAATGTAATTTAATGCAAACTTTTTATAATACTTTGAAAATGACATCTTCTTTCTCGCATCTGTGTCTCCTTATTTAAAATCCTAAAAATAAAAATGTTATAATATGCAAATCTTTTATGTATAAAATTAAATCTTAATTCTGATAAAACTTAGCCTTGAACTAGAAAATTTTCATGATTATATTCAAAAAAAAAAAAAAATATCCACATTAACATTGTCATATAAATTCCAATAATATAACGACGAACGCGGAAGATGACAAAGGCGCGAATACAAAAAATTATAACTGCTTTGAAGCGAGTTTTGGATGCTCATCAGCCAACAAAATTACTGCGATAACTTTTCATTAATTATCGCAGTCAATATTATTGCACTAGTAAATCCTTGCGATAAATTTTATAATATAATCTACCGCAGTTTCTAAATAATTTTTCATATGCGGCGCGTATTTTAAGGTTTTTCAGTCACCAAGCAAACTCATGCTGATCTACGAACGTAAAGTACATACGTACATAAAATACAGAGGTTTATTTTCATCAAAATTTTTATTAATATCAAAGATCATATACTTCCACTAATAGTTCGTGGAAAATCTCGTCTCTATGCTGATTTCTTTCGTGTATAAGAAGAACTTTTCCGCTCTTTCATTGAAATTGGCTACGGTATATATAGAAAACTGACGCTAGATAGAGGGAGTATATCTATACGTGCGCTTATTTTCAGTATTAAAATCGCTTAATATACTCTACTTTATGACCTCCGCAAAAAGCTTTACACTGCTAATATGCTTTACTAATTGATATAGAGTAGTTTTGCAATGCTCTTTACAAAAGATTCTGTTCAAGAACTTGTTCCTAAAGTATAAAATTTTAAATCAAATTCTCTAGTCCTTGTATTTTTTTACACTTTTATGTAACTTGCTTTCGTGCTAACATGGAAATTCCAAATTAAAATTTCAGGAGCATCCCTGTAGGACAAAAGTAATACAATCAATTTTCTTTTATATACAAGAATTATGGCCGAAAAACGGGATCAACTATTCAGAATGAACGAAAATTTGCATATTATACTATATTTCTCCTACACTTTATTCTACGTACTTTTTCTTAAAAGAGGTGTTGTTACACTACTTATTATAACTCTGCTCCTCCTGTCCCCGCGGATCCCACAGAAAAGGAAATTTGCGCAAATGCGTTTTCCAAAAATTTGCAATGCAGATGATCCTTCTAAGACAGAAAAATGTATCGCGTCGTCAGAATGGATCCCGTGTTGAACTCCTCTCATGGTGGCGGTGTAGCGATTCTTGTCTCTCATAGACCGACACACACTTGCATTTCCTCCCTCGAGAATTGTGATCGTAAATTGTAGCTGTGTCATTAACACAACCCTCAGTAACCCCTTTATCATGAGTTATTATGCTCCACCCGAGTATGCTTTTGATAATTTGCATTCCTTTAGACGCGATATATACATTCTCGTCTGCGGAGATTTTAATAATCACAATATATACTGACACTCTCTGAATAATGGCGATCTTACTTTCGCACATGGCTAAGGCGCTTGCTTTTATTCCATCTCTTCCTGCCCTGACCTTTCTTTTTGCATGCCAAAGATTAGCTCCCCGGCTACCTCGCGAGTTATCAATAAAACTTTCGGTAGCACAATCTGCCTAGTCGAAATTGACTAACACTTGCGCACTCTCTTTATAATGTTACGCGAACTTGCGTTCCAGAAATTTCAAGCCTCCAGACTTCAATAATTCTGCCAATAGTATAATAATAGTAAGCTAGTCGGCTGAAGTGCCCATCAAACTGTTTTGTGGACAACTTTTTCATTGGCTTCACTGCCACTTTTGCCAAAAAATACCGAAAAAATCACATCGCCCCAATTTCTGGTGAAACAGTACGTGTAATGTAGTCACTGGCATACTCAGACTCACTGTCAAAAGTTCCCATCTAGGAATAACTTTAAACCTCTGTCCAACAGAAAAGGGAATACAATTATACCCTCAAGCATAAAGATCGAAAAGGCTAGACAAATTGGTGCAGTAACATAAACAGTGATATGTCAGGTTCGGATCTAAGGCAAGCGATTAGTTTGCTCAAAGGCATCAAGATCAAGTGATCTGTACTAAAACAAATTTGTTTTAATATCTACATTAATGAAGTATATAACTCTTTACCTGAAAATGTTTCGATATTGGGACATGCAGACGATATTGTTATTTTTAGCTCTTGCTTTGATCTGATATGGTCAGAAAAACCAGAAAATCCACAATAGATCAACTTCGAGTCTCTACAACTCTCGCGCTACATTCGCAAGATGAAATGGCTAACCTTCTCTAATAAACGCAAAAAACTTACTAATGGGCCACTTCACATCAACGGCTCTAATAAACCTTAGGTGAAATCCTTAACCTTTTCAGGCTCACATTAGATAAAAAAATTAGAATACGCCTGTTCACTCCTACTTTGCTTTTCGGAAAGAAAGCTTTTGAGGCTCTGCAGGATTCAATGAAAATAAGTTGTCCTCACACATTGGTCTTAGACCAAATAAAAGACGTCATGTCTTTACTTGATATGTTTCGCTTAAATGTCAATCTTGTCATTAACAACATTTTATCTTTTGAGAATCATTTGGCCTGCTTTTCATTCTTTTACGATCTTGTATCGCTTAACTCATCTCACTCCTTTTTCCAAATCTTCTTGGTTACCCATAGGCAGGATTCATCCGAATGTGGTGGAGATCAAGTCCTTGCTTATTTATTTAGACATGAAACAGAGCTAAAATGATCAAATCGAGCAAATCGTATATGCTAATTATTATTAAAAACTGATACGCAGTATATGAACAAAAGTAAAAAAAAATAATAATAATTAATGTATAAATAAACAGGGGAAAAAAAACCGGAAAGAAAACATGTACACAATTAGAACACCACACCGGTGCAGATCCAAGTTACGAGCCAAGCCTTAAGCCATTGCAAACATGCAAACATACAAGCTTGGCAACCGATAACAGTAAACAACACCAGTTAATTTTCGAATCATAGTGAGATGATGAGATCGCAAGTTAGCTTAAATACGACATAGGCAAATCGCGCTATTAAGAAGTTAAAGAAGAAGTTGTTTTGAAAGACTTTAAAGAATCCGATATTAAGATTAAGGGATAGACTTCGTTTAGGTTTCTGCAAACAACTCTAAACGGATTGAACAGTTCATAACTATATTTACATTGATTACGCTTAGTGAAAATAAAGTGCCTAGAGAAACGATTAAAGTTATATTAAAGTTTATCTCACCAAGTAATGTGGGGGAACCGATAGTACCATTTATTAAGTTAATTAAGAAGGAAAAATCAAGCAATAAGGCTACGTCAGGCGATGTGATGGAAAGGGCAACAGAAGCAATCTATTCAATTAAATCTACATAACACCTATAGGAAGAAGACCATACAACAGGGGAATACTCAAATATTCCTCTAACTAAGCACATGTATAGCCTTTTTGTAATGTAAAGATCCTCAAGCTCTTTGAATCACCTCTTAATGAAACCAGCTTTATTTACATAGAGCTCAGAAGAAGAAGTTTAAAAAAATAACTATATTTTGCCACACTCAAATAAGCAAAGTAATTTTTATAACACTAGAGAAATAAAACCTCCTGAAAACATACCCGTTCGATGGCACTTCTCTTCTGTGAAACGTTTAATATTCCGAACATTAGTCTCATATATATGTTTCGTTAACACTTTATTTTAACACAAACACTTGGCTATAAAATTTGGTACGCTATGTTTGGAACGGATAGTTCACGAATCTTCATTTATTATAAATACGCCTTAATCATTATAAATATGTGTTAGTCGTTATGAGTTGATAGTTATAAATAGGCCTCAATTGTTATATTAACGGAACGTTGACGTGTTTTCCAACTAATGGGAATTGATGATATACTCAGTATTAAATTACTTCCTACTTGGGAAAGAAAGCTTTTCGCATTTTTTCGATTTAGTTTCACAAAATTTAATGAGTACCTTATAACCAAATTATTCACGTCTATTTAAAGTTAGTACGACTGCAATGCCAAGGACAGAGAAGAAAACAATATAACATTGCCAGCGTAAAAGTGGCCCTAAGTGACTGCCTTCAGGGACCCCAGACGTCAAAGGAAATTCATTCGAGCACCTTATACGATCTGTTATGAAGATAAGAGCTTATCCATTTCACCAAGTAAAAAACAAGCCAGAGGTCTGGAGTTTGAACATCATTAAGTTATGGTTAAGTAAGTCAAACACTTTAATAAAGTCAGTTTATACGACATTCGTGCGAAAGTCCCTAGAAAAAGCGTTGAAAACATGGCAAGTAAACTCTAAGAGATTCATAACAGTTTGATCTTCCCTTCAGAAATCCATGTTGCAATGGAGAAGTACAAGCTTTGATAGGAAGAGCTAAATGCTGAGTAACAATCCGTTCAAACAATTTAAAAAAGATACTCAACTTGGCAACGTCTCTATAGTTGTCAACGTGATGTCTGCTTCCACAATCTCTTCCAACACAAAGGGAAAACACCTGATTTCAACAACTGATTAAAAATATTTGAAATACACCACAAAGACCGTCAGAGTATGATTTGAGTATACATGATGGAATGCCATTAGGCACAGGCGCAGGCACACAATTATATTTTTAAGACCTCACACCATATAAAATTTCACTTATTTGAAATGACCAAATTAAAAATCGAAACCGGGTTAATGATCTGATATGATTAAATAACAGTTAAATCGGAATCAGCAGTTTAAAAATTTCATCGGAAATATTTAGCGTAGAGAATTAAAGTTTCAATATAACAAGAGGACCCGGAGCCATTGAAAAAAGCCTGCGAGGGATATATGAAAATTTCCCTTTTGGAGTTAACAAACTTATAAAAGTATTTAGGATTAATAAGCAGTGAAGATTTTATCAACTGAAGCTATATGTAATAAGATTGATGGTTAAGGTAATTAAATCTATGGCTTCTGACAGAGTAAATGAAATAGTCGTAAGCAGATCCACTTTCACAAATTTTTTGAAGAGGTTGTTTTTCCTATTTTTGTAATATTTAATTCCCTTGTTAAAGCGAGGCGCGCACTTGCTTCGGAGCCGATGGATCGCAATAAAACGATGACAGTAGGGTTTCAATATTCCCAGCAAAAAAATAGAGCATAATGTGTGAAAGATGGGATTTAAGCAGCAAATTTTTTTTTTTTTAATTTTATTAAAACTATATTGTTTATTTGAGGCCATTGGATTTGACACATTAGCGTGGTTCAACGAACCAGCATGCCTGGAAATTAGAAAAGCAAAGATCAAGGTGTCCATTACAGTTAGGAGTCTGGGTGTAATGAAGTAAATTACGATCAAATACTTCTTTGAAAAACGCAATAGTTCTATCAGATGTTAAAGTATGAAATTGATACGGTCAAACAGACGTCACCCGCATTAGGAACAATAGGAATCACAGGTAGAGAATTTTGAGTTGTGAAAAAAACAGAGAGAGTGACTATACTTGCTTGTGTCGCTTGTGCAACTTGTCCAGCGTTGTGACCACCGGATACACTCGAACAGCAAGGGGGAGAGGACTAGTTATGTTTTTTAATATTGTTTGTAGATGTAGGCAGACTGGACTGAATGGCACTATTAGGAGGAATACCCTTGCAACTTCGACATAATTGACACGAGCAAGGCTTCCCGGCTTATTTGTAGTATTGGAATTATCAGCTAAGTGTATAGTGGAAGAAACGCTAGAACTCACTTTATTGTTGACCATGACAAGGAAGAGGAATGGCGGCGAGCAACATAGACAGATGTATGACATTTAAGAGAAGACGGAAGTAACGTACATTACACCGCAAGTTGGTGTTTCGCAGGCTGGAGAAGAAGGTGCTCTAGGTAACGGCACTCATCGAACATTGTTTTAATATTTTCAAACTTTCCGCACAATGTCGCGAAATTTTTACTTACTTCAGAAAAGCCATTCCTTGTCTCCGTGAAAAGCTTACAAAGGTCAATGCCCCACTTCCTACAAACGGAACATGACCAAAGTAATTCTTTCGAAGGATCCAGTACCGCATCTACAGCACGTCCAATAATGCCTGCACATTTCGCATAACAATAATGCTTGCGAAGACATCAAGAAATAAGGATTTGTGAATTAAAAGTTTGTAAAATATTTAATATGTTTTCTTAAATTAAAGCACAAACTACACATTATTATTATTATTATTACTATTATTATTATTATTATTATTATTATTATTATAAAAACACAGTAAACAAAGAGAAAGACTGTAAACGCCGCAAACCAAGGCAAATGTTTGGAAGCAACAACGTGTAAAAAGAAGAAGACCACTTTTTGGTGAAAGCACTAAACGCTGATCGCAAAAACCAAAATGATACCAACACAAAAAGTTCAATATATTAGTTTGAGGAAAAAGAAATCCATTATTTTTATATGAACTTCAGGACTTTATTTAACATGCTCCGGATTGTCCGATTTGGGTCAAATATGCACCGTTTTGTTGTATGATTTGTTGCCATTTTAAAGGTAACTTCAAAATGCCTCTCTCATAGAAGTCCTGGTCTCTATTTGCAAAAAACTCTAGTAGTCGATTTTCACAATCCTCCCTAGATTCCAATTTTTTATCATTAAAGAAATTTTGCAATGCAAGAAAAAGATGATAATCGCTTGGTGCCAAGTCCGGACTGTATGGCGGATGCATTAAAACTTCCCAACCAAGCTCCCGAAGTTTCTGGCGAGTCACTGTAGATGTGTGTTGCCTAGCGTTGTCCTGGTGGAACACGACACCTCTCCTGTTGGCCAATTCTGGAAAATCGCTACACAAAAAGTAACAAATGCGACCATAGAGAGCGCGCACACTCGAAATTCGAATCTTTAATTTCCAATTTTCTTTGGGTACCTATTGTTATGACCAAATGAAATCAGGATCGTCATATTATGAATGAATAAAACTGTTGTGATTACGGTCACACAAGAAGGGCGCCGAGACCACCATGTTACGATTTCATAAAAGGGTCGCCATTTTAAAAATAAAAGAAAGAAAACAGACAGTAATTTTTGGAATTTTTATCATATGTTATTCTAAAAGACTATTTGTGCTTTGGGCGAATTAATTTTCGCGACAGTCACGATTTACCTTGTTTTTCGATAGGAAAAAATCCCGAAGTGAATCAATGACTGGCAGTTTACTCTTGATTATGATTATGAGTGATTTATAATTGAATTCATTGATTTTGCAAAGTGTCTCTTGTATTTACACATAATACTTAGGTAACTAATAATTAAAATTAGAACATGCAAAAGAAATATTAGAATAAAAATTACATAAATACTTAGGGTAGTACAAAATAATATAAATGTTTATATTAACAATAAAATTAGGTCATGAACATTAATAAAAGTAGACATGTGGACTAAGACTAATTTGCTGTAAAATTAAATAGATGGATTAAATACATTACAGTCGTGACATGAGCATCTATGGAAACACCTTCGGCGACAAAACAGCATATTCCAAAGAAAGAAATTGCCTCGAGCGTGCTTTATTCTCCTCCGACTTGGAGACACTCGATAAACTGCAAAAAATATTATATTGGCAAAAACGATCGAATGGCTCGACTCTTGGTCGCCACTTGTATTCTCTAGCTCCGCAAGCAGACATCAGACCATGGTTTAGCCACTGTAATCTTGGCCATACGTTTTATAAACAGACTAATGTTTAACCACACTACAGCGATCATCTATACGAAGTCAATGTAATCGAGGGCTCCTTATGCACATGCAGTGTAGTATAGTCCCCAGACCATCTTGTTATCGTCCGTTCGAATGTGAACAAACACTTTCGCCAATGCACGCTTCGCACACTGTCCCCCACACCGCACCTTCACAATTTTGCCGTCCTCGAATTACTTCGCTCTAATAATCTGGCAGTTTACAGCCTCTCTTTCTTCAAATCATACATACTAAATATATAAAATAAAACGTAAATTTCAAAAATAACAACAATAACATAAAGAAAACAAAAATGCATGCATAAAAAAAAAACAAGTCAACAAAAGACTGTGGAAATAATGTACTACACAGCAACAGCAAGAACAAAAAAAATAAATAAATAAATAAAATGAAAAAACTAAAGCAAAGAATAACTATTACCTTAAGCTAGTCCTTAACTTTTTGAAGGTTCATGAGAAGTACTTCGTGTTTGCCACGAACCTTTTCTTTTTGTGTGAGTTTAGTAAATTAACTGAAACTTATTTGCTAAAATTTAAACCCAATAAAACCCATTTAAACCCAAATAAATTGCGCGGTGAATCTAACCCATCGTCGTTACAATGAGAAATTGTCAGCCGGCATATATCGAAAAAAATGGAAAGGGTAAACGGCAGATGTCAAACATTTCACATATGCAGACGATTATACGCTGCCGTTTGCTGCTCAAATCACTCGACCAGACATTTGTTACGCAGTTAATTTTCCGTGGTCGGTATAGAATCAACCCTGATAAGTCCCACTGGGAAACAATCAAACGTGCAATGAATTACTTGAAACGCGCAATCGATAGAAGCGTTGGGTACAAACAACAAAATGAAGGTAATATCGAAGACTACTGTGATGATGACTTTTGATTGCAGCCAATTTATGTCTTTTTATACAAATCTGGCGCAATTTCGTGGTCAGCAAAATAAACAACATTGACATATTTTTCGACGGAAATCGAATTCATACTATTTGCTATTGCTATCTAAGAATCGGTTTGATTGAGACGTTTGGACGCTAACCTCAACCCTAAAAATAGCAAAAGTATGCAGTTATACTATGACAGCAAAGGCGCTTTACAAGTTGTTCTCAATTATAATTATTCGCCAAGAATGAAACAACTGGTAATCAAAGCTAAATGTATCAGACAAAAAATAGCTAAGAAAAAATTTGATTTGGAATACATATTTGCAAAGGCTTTAAAAACTACGATACTTTAAAAACAAGTCTGATATCTACGAATCCACCTGCTATTGACTTCAGTAAAATTAATTTGAATTGATACGTTACGCTTGCTTTTATGATGTCTCATTTCGTAATGAGAGCATGAGAGATTTTTGATTTTAGAAATTTGTCATTCAGTGAGAGCGTCGAGAATGAAAGAAAATTTATATGATCTACTAAAATCCCCCTTCACTTTATTCTACATATATCCTATTAAAAGAATGTTTTTAAACTTGTTGCAACTGTGCTCCCTATTTATAAGTAAAGAATTTGCATTGCAGAAACATGTGTCAATTTAATAAATAAATTCAAATTAGGATCAGCTGATATTTCGAGTTCTTCTTCATGCATGCCGAAATTTTGCATACGGCTTTCTTTCCGATATATAGAATGCAATATAGCCAATCTTTCTCTATGTCCAAAATGACTGACGCCGCCGCCTGGTAGATTGTCCTCCTCTGAACAATCCCGTTGACGCGTTATCGGTAAACGCATAAAATTCATCGGCGTAGTCCACACAAGCGGCTACATCTAATACAACACCAAAAGAAACGTTCGATTTAAGAAGTAACGACATCGTAACCGCTTTAAAAAAGGCGTATTTTCAACAATTTGTTCGAAATAAAAGGAAACTTAGTAGAATAATATTCGGAAAGGTTATTGAGCACATATTTGATTATTAAAAAAAAAAAATTTATTTTTGAAAAGTACCAAAGAACGTACCGAAGCCGTTCCATCGAGATATCTTTAATTTAACAGGCTCTACGACAGTATGTAGGAGATTTTATGAATTGTGTTTTTGACGAGCATATCAATGAATAAATTCAAATTCCACCAAAAAAGAAATCAATTGTTTGTAAACAAAAAAATTTCAAATAACTTATTGAAAAGCATCATAAAAAGTTCGAACGGAAAGATTAAAAAATTGTAGCTTTTTCGTAAGCCGCTTTGGCAAATCATGTTTCGAGGAAAACGTATTTAAAGTTTCGTCATGTGTTATAGACATATTCGTGTCATAAATTTTTATCACTTTTTTCCATTACCCTGCAAACCTAGTACCACAAAAATATCCTTTCATATTTACACATTTTTCTCATTCTCTTTTCTCGGCAATTTTTTGCTCAAAAGTCTGTCTTTTGCTTCATCCGTCAGAGAATCAGAATCATACATTTTCCATTTAAGATAAAATGAAATAATGCGGAAATCGCTAGAAAATATTTAATTCAATAGCCGAATTCGTAATCGAGCCATTCAATTCATTCATTTCATTCCAAGTTTTTGATTTCTTCGCAGCAACCATCAAAACTTTCGTATCACTCTCAACTTCATATCTAGTCAACGGTCGTCCTTATTAAGCTCGAATAAGACATTTTTGTTGGCAAATTTTCGAAATGAATGCTAATAATTCCTAAACACGTCAACGGGGGCTCATATGATCCAGACTGTCCGTTTTGAGTATTTCAGGAAAAGCTCGTATTGTCAAAGAAATGATTTTTGTCAGGAAATGAATGTTTTTCTACATACTTTAGAAGATTCAACGCATCCACAACGATATAAAATGAAAACATATCGGACAATGTTACAATATATGCGAGCTGCGATATATAGGTAAGTCTGGCTATCACATAATCTATAATTGTGGGCTTCGATGATATACACCGTCGACATTGTCGTAACATTATTGCTTTGGCTTAATTTAGTTTATTTATTGTAATGTAAATCTTTGTTCCAATTAATTAAACCCAATTTAATTAATAATTCACCTTAACTTATTCTACTTATTTTATTAGTCATCACAATGCAAAGCTTGACTTACTCTAATGTAAGCCTAGGTATAACTTTGTTCTGTTCTAGTCTTAGCTTTAATCTAGTTGAGCCAATAACATATTTCAACTAATAACAAAAGTTATACTAATATTAATAGCTATAAACAACTTTAAAGTTAATCTTGCTAATAATTCTTATATAATAGCGTAGGCTTATTTTTATGTTAAGTTTATAATAAGCAATTCTGGTAATTATTAATCAATAATCATTTAGCTGTAAGCGACAGCAAACTACGGTGCTGTCCAAAATCAAATTAAAAAAAAAACCTGCAAACTAATAATTGATAGTAAACATGAAAATTTTACTGTGTTTTACTACAATGTGTTCCAATGCCAACAACAATATGGCTACCAGGCGCTCGGAGTTCTCTTTCTTCAAGTAACATCATTATCAATACGTTGTACATCGTGTTCATTTATAGAAGTCGACAGAAGAACAAGATCTCTTTCTGAAACGGTTTCAAAATTTTTCTTAACCACTTGTGTCTTTTTCTTAGCAAGCCCCTTTGTAGGGACATTAAATAAACGGACTTAGAGGACCACAGGCTAAGTTTCACTATTCTACATTAAATACAGCTGGCGTCACGAAACAGAGAAATGTTTTGTCTTTAATTATCCCTCTTACATCGTTATCAAATAAAAAAGCTGGGAAAAATAATCTGATGGATTTTAGATTAACGAAGACGAACTCTTTAAGGAGTAATTTCTTAATTAATAATGGATAATAAACTAAAAACTAAACAAATAAGAAAGTTATATTCGATTGGAGTCGAATCTCGCATACACGCCACCATTAAAATCTTTGGCATCCCACGCTTCAATTTATGGCCATAAAAAAGTGAATGTAATAAAATTTATCGTTCAAATTTTACTTCACTAAAAGGTATGTCACGGTACTAGCCCTCTTGTTGCCGCTAGAGCGTATTTCTTAACGGGGTTTGGCTCTCTGAGCCTCATGACGAAGAATACAAAAAAAGGAATAGTCTCGTCAGTAGTATATCGTACGTCTGTCTACCGTGAGTCCGTCTGTAACCGTCTGACGTCCTCCCTACGGTGCCATCACATGCACACTCCCTCACTTGACCTTAGCCACAGCGGTGGCAGGCTAAACGCAGCCACTCATTGGGGCTCCTGCGTAAATAAGAGACAAGAAAAAAAGGAAAAAAAAGGAAAAAAAAGGAAATAAATGAATGAAAATACCTGACCGTCAATCTGGTCGTTGCTAGAGTCTGTGGTGGTGGCTGCTTACATCATCTGGTTCCTTCCTCTTACGCTGTCGCTCTCTTATTCACCCCTTTTCTTGTTCCTCTTTACCTTGTTGGGTTGCCTTTTGGCGTAATTTAAAGCGTTTGTTCAATGAATTTTTATTATGAATTTCATTGACGATCAATGATATATGTCATATTACAGCTGCCGTTGCTGTTATCGTTCTTATTACCGTTTGTGTTTGTTTCGGTCTAATTACTTAAATTTTTTTTTTGCTTTTTTTTTATACTTTAAGAAAAAAAATAACTCCATTTGGTGAGATATAATTTCTAATTTATTTACATCAAATTTCCGTTTTTCTTTTCTTCTTTTTTCGGTATCGTAAACCACTTCTTGTACATTAACTCATACATTAATGTTGATGTTTCTTTGCAATAATTCTCTTTCTTTTTAAATATTTGTACATTAACAATTTTTCTTTGTAAACCACTTTTTGTAACTTAACTCATACATTAATGTGGATGTTTCTTTGCAATAATTCTCTTTCTTTTTAAATATTTCAATATTAACAATTTTCTCCTTAATGCATATTATTTCGCAAAAGCTACTGTAATAAGAAGCTCACGTATGTTTTATACAAAATTTCCATAGGTTTATGTTATTTACATAGATATGCCTTAGGCTTGTTTATTTTATTTCTTTCTTTTCTATTTTGGCACGCATACCGTCACTGATATTTAAAATTAATATATTCATGCACGAATGCTATGCGCTTTGCTTGGTGCATTCTGCCAACACACTCAACTCTTCACTTCGTTATTCTTGAAGGGAGTTTTATCGTTTAAGAATTAATAAAACACAATACTCTGGCTTAGTACTGATTTCTCTTATTTGTTTGCTTCATGACGTTTCTTGACTTTTGAGTTTTAACTATCAACGCCCTATTGCAATTGAACAAAACCTGCACAGATGCACTTAAATTTGACAGCGAGACAAAGAGAAATGGTAAATTTATCTACTTATACCTTAGTTTCTCTTTCACGATTTGCCTTAGTTAAGAGACATTTTTCATTCACTCTTTCGTTATTCCTCTTTATTTCTTTCTTCTTCGATCTATGGGCAAGATGCTATCGTAGAAGTTTTCTTTTATATTCTTTTCTTTTCTTTGTTTTTTTTTTTTTTTTACTGCTTTAACTGCGGGCCTTGTAATAACATTTGAGCTGCTTTTATATATACATACAAATTCCAGCTTTATTTATTTGGCTTTAAGATTAACAATTAGATTTGGCAATTATTATTCTAGCTTTATGGCACCAGTCATATGCAAAAATATCATTTTGAAACTCCGCCATGTAATTGTTCGTTGGTAGTCGAATTTTACCATATATTTTTCATTTAATGTTTTTCCTTTTGTCTATTGTTTAAATTTCACATTGCTTTGATTTTTTTGTTTTTTTCTTTTCTCGTTAAATTTTTATCTTTTTTTTAATTTTTGTTCTTGATAGGTGTTTCAGCAATTCATTTAGGAAAAAGCAAAACCACTCTTACTGTTCAAAATGACAATCCAATCCGTTTTTATAATAGCTCGAAAACACGTCTGAACCTCAGCAGAGGCCAGACAATTCTCTCTTCTATCTTAGAAATAAAAAACAGACAGACCTCTCATCCCTGCTCAATTCTTCTCTTCTTCTTTCTGTTGCTCTCTATAGCGGCTTGCCGCTACTCTCGCAAAAGCAAGCAAAATCCCGCAAGATCATGCGATTTTGCCTGTTCTTGTAAAAGCAAATAAAAAGAAAAAAGAATGCCGCAAAATCACATGATTTTGCCTATCTTAATGAAAGGGAAAAGAAGAAAAGAACAAAACAATTATATCCCGTAAGATCATGTGATTTATAAACGGTACCACAAAATCACAGGATTTTGCCTAACGGCATGCCGTTATTGCGATACTTGCGGTTGACACGGAGCGACAGACACCCTACCCAAGGTTTGTTCGCGGCCGTTACAGGTATTCTTAATAAAAGTTAATCTACCACATCGTGACGTACCGCACAATTAATTTAGAATTAACACACTTAGCTTGTCGCACCCTATTCCCCGAGCGCTTTTATTTGATACCAATATCAACGGTATTATAACGAAAAAAATGATTCACTACGTCGTGAGGCCCACCATAGTTATTTCAGAATTAACGCATTTTTAGGCAGTTTATTTAAGGAATGTACAAAGTAATTCTAAATATTCTAAATATTTATCTAAATATTGTTTACCTTATAATTAATGAGCATAAAAAATTAATCACTTGTAACTTTATGTGGGCATGGCCAATTCTACCCATTTTTGCTCTCAAGTAGTAGAGTTTTTCGTAAAGCAAATATGGAAAACTTGACTTCTCTATCTTTTATAATTTGTGAGTAATTAGCGAAAATCCACAAGTTTTTGTTTAGAAAAACGGAGTTGTGTCCAGCTTACGGGCCACTGTGGGCTTGGGATCTGAACAATTTGGTCTATTTTCAATATTACCCTGCTTGCAAACACTTTCAATATTTCGACTCAATTTGAAACCGATATGTTTATTTTTGCAACCAGGAAAACGCCAACACCACACACCACGCAGACGGCCAGACATGACTTCACTCGAGAATTTCATATTGATCAAGAACACATATACTTTATAGGATATCTGAAATTTCCTTTTGGCTGTTGCAAACATTATGATAAATGAGTATACCCCCATCCTTCGGTGGTGGGCATAAAAATAAATTAAATAAAGGTTCATTTATATTAAAGGAATTAAAAGATAGGAAATTAATTTCCTCGCAGCCCCTTTGACTCGGATAAAAGCATTCAAATGGAGATTAATGGCATATATGGCTTATTCACGGGGCTTGACCGTTTCCTGTTACTATTTTGCACTGATATTGACTTATTTGTAGAGCATGATTCTATGAACGGTTTCCGACAAACGGGGGAAATTTTTATTATCGTAGCGTCCACAAATAATCCGATAACTGGAATAAAACTATAACTAGTGATAGGACGTGCTCATCATCTCATGCCAGCGCGGCTAGGTATTGACTATACTCCATCCTGTAGTGAAGCATAAAAAAATGCACCATGACATTCTCAGCCGGGCATGTGATCGGTGTATTCCTCTCGTGTGCTCGCCATTGATAGAGACAGCCTACAATTTACCACAATTAGCAGATATTGATTTCAAATTTGATTTCTTTCCAAGGCGATTAAAACCGTAGGTGTAATTTTCACGTGTTGGATTTAGGTGATAATTAAACCTAAACTAAATTAATATCCGTTTTTATTCTAAAGTTGCTACGAAGGGTGTGAAAGATTTGTCCGAGAGTAAGAATAACTCTTTCTACTTATCTAACTCAAGAGTAAGGTGAGGAATCAGTTTCCGACGCTTTCATCCACACGCTTAATATACACATTATCTTCGCATTAAAATGTATAAACTTTCCTTGATTTAGGAGTTCATAATTCTACAAGTTTCTGTGATAAAATATTACATTTGAAACTTGATTAATATTGGAGTTGCGATTTGCACTCATTACAGGTGAAATCTTAATTGAAAAAGCATTATAAAGTAGTCTTACACAACTTATGAGCTGCAATACGTAAAGTGTACATTTTCGGAATATTAATAGTTTTATTTTGTGTTTTTATTATACGCATCACCGAAGGATGAGGGTTATGTTCACTTTGTCGAAACGTTTGCAACGATTAGAAAGAAGCTTCATAGACTCCATAAATTAAATATACTCTTGATCAACATCAAATTCAATGCCGTATCTCTTTAATGTCTATTGTAAACATTCGCCTGGTCGTAAATATGAGGATACCAGCTACAAATTTGGAAAAAACATTGCAAGTTCTTATATATTCTAGATTTATATTGAAAGTAGATCAAATTGGTCGAATACACCCATAGAACCAGTATCAGTAAAGTAAAGATACCGATGTTTTTCAAACAGAAATAACTTTGGTTTTTTGCTCATTACGTGTTAACTACAACCTATAAATTAAAAAAATATAAACATATATTCTATGGGTGATGCTGTAGAATTTATAAAAAAATGGGAAAAATCGACACCGCCTACTCAACTTGATAGTATCATAATTTCATTTTTTTTTCAAAAGCTTTATTTAACACAGAAGCTTCAAGAGTCGCATAAAGTATATAAATTCTTGGCAAATTTCAAATTCCATTCCTCTGTCCATCTGTCCGTCTGCGCAAATGTGTAGTGTTTGTGATGGTAAACATTCGCTCATTCGCAAATATGAGGGTATTGCTCACTAACTAGCAAAAAAATTCAAAATACTCGTCTACTTTTGTTTTCCTTGTTACTCACAATTTACAACACAGAAACGATATAAATTTCCACATTTATTTTAAAAAATAGAAAAAATCATCCACGCCCAACCAATATTATGAAAATTTAATTCTTTTCCTTCCTTTTAGTCTTTGTTAAGATAACAATGATGTATATAAAAGATTCGGCCACGACCGAATATAATTTTCTTACTTATTTCCTTTTGATAACGATTTAAACCTTTCAATATAGACACTTTGTATATTGATTGCATAAAAAGGAACTTGTATATGCTTGTATGCCCTGTATGATATCTATCGTTTCTCGAAATCGTGAAACTATTTAATTTTATTGAATTCATACGCAATTTGTGTTATGTTAACAGTAAAGAAAGTGAGAAAACAATTTTTAACGGTAAGAGTTCATTAATAAAATTACTTATTTCGATTTATATTTTCCGGTAATTAATTTCATGTACATATAAAAGGTATAGAAACGCATATTTAAACGCATGTTTACGTCAATAATGCTTGCACATGGCAGTCATTTCCAGGAGTGTTTTCGTTTTATTAAAATAAACAGGCAAAAACACTGTAGTCACGCAAGGTCAACCATTACATAACCTAAAACATCTCGTTTTGGGAGGCTCTACCTGGGAAATAATCTTCATAAACTTCACGTATTTTCATCATGAAGTTCTCAAAATTAGAAGAAGACATACTCTCCAACAGTTTTATGGAGGTAGTTCCCAAAACTCGGTATATATGACGCAAATATAACACAGCACACTGTATTTTAAATTTATATCATCTAATGGTCTCTACAGGAGATATGTATAATATAGGAGCTCCAAAAACAGTACCATTCGAAAATTTCCAAATTTACTTTCTATGCCATACTACTAACGCTTCGCATTTTTGTTGGCAAATATTAAAAATTACATTTTTATACTTCGCATCACAAGAAGACGGCCTTTAAATGAATCCATCTATTATTATATCTACTGATTCAAAGTTTTTTTTGAATCGCTTCAAGTTTGCCTGTGTGGCTGTCGAATGCCAGCCAGTCTATATTATGTTTAACATGCAGATTGCAATTTTGAAGATATTTGATGAAATTTGATACACAAATCTATTTTGGCCAAAGGATGAACTCTACAACTTGTATTCGATTATGCTTAAAGTTTAGTTTTATTGCAAAAACAGAAAAATACTATTTACATGCTTATCCAAGAATATTACATGATTTCATAATTCAATTCTATTAAAAAAAAATTAGAATTCGTACGATGTATATAAAGCAGATAGGAAACAAAAATCTACAAATAAAAGCCCGCGATTAAAGTGAAATATCAAAGAATGGCTTGTAAGGTTGACAAAAGATATTAAGGTATTATGGTTTACAAAGCCTTTGTATATTAGAATGCTGCTAGAGAAATGACATTTGAATATGAATTTTCTCGACAATTTCACCATTTTTGTTTGTGGTGCGTCCGCATTTGTTACTTTGCGCAGCTTTTTAAAAGATAAGTGTTTAGGCAAGCTTGGCATTATTTTTAGAAGTTTATTTTTACGTTTTCGTAAATCTGTAAATTAGGCTAGGCAATTACCGCATACTAGACAGATACATCGTATAATTGATTGAGGAACGACTTTACATAAGAGAGTTTTATACCCAGTACTCAGTTTAAGATATCTGTTTATTGATGGATATAACATTTTTATGACAATTTTAAATTTGCTTTTGGCAACCTAAATACGATTGTGAGAGATTAGCTTTGTACCCAACTTTTTAACCTAGTCAGAGCAAGAAATTTGCCGACCTTGAATTCTCAAACCAAATGAAGGAAGAAATCAATGGTTTCTTCTTCAATTAAAAAATATGGCTTGCGTGTTATTTGCGTTTAACCTAATTTTCAACTTATTTAGGTAATTGGATGTGATATTGATAGCAATTTGTTTACTGGTTTGCTATTTTTATTTACAGGACAAAGCCTTGCTTGAAGTAACAGATGCTAAATTAGAAAACTGTAAAACAAGAAGGGGGAAAGTTGTGGATAAATTTACCTTCGGGAAGCGGGGCGAACTAGGAGATGTTTTAAAAATTAAACCATTGTACTAAAAAGAGTCGAACGCTTTTTCAACGTCTAGGAATTATTTTACATTAAATTTGTCTCTAACATGCCGTCAAATGCGTACTGTTATGTTGGCTGCTAAAAGCAAATTGTTCATTAGGAATAACATTTTTTCCGTAATTATTTCTAATAATTTACCTTTAATAATCCACTCAAATAGTTTGATTAGAGAAGTCAAGAGACTAATAGGTCGACAACACTGATGGTTTGCCTGCTTTAGAAATAGAAAAAACTTTAGCGGATTGCCGTATGTTTGATGAATAACCTAGTTATGGCGACGAGAAATCGGTTTCGTTCATAGGGAATGTTTTTTAAAGGGGGAATATTTTTTCATTGTCATACAAGCCAAGAGACATTCTGCGATATATTTCGCGTACCAGAAATTCAAAGACGTCGTAATTTATATATTCTTCCGCTTACACATGAACTGAAATTGACTCCAGTCGCGCTATTACAGAATTGACATGCTCTCTAGCAAAATGAAGCACTGCGATTTTCTATAAATTTTCTTAAGAAGGCTTATCTTTTATCATCAGATAAGGAAAGCCGAGTATCGTAATGATTAAGTGGAGGAATGACATTGCGTTTTTTACTCAAAAATTTATCTATATTCCGAAATTGCTTGTTTCTATCATCAAAAGGCTTACTTTACGATTCCATAATGCGCTTCTAAACTTGAAAACTTTATTACTGATAAGGGACGCGTAATTAGGAGTGTTCAGACATATTCTCACAAACGACTCCACTGCTTTTTATAATAATCTGGGTTTCTAATCACGGAAGTATCTATCGCAAAATATCATTTTATGAGTGCTTGCGCATTTAGAAAAAATGTAATCGCTAGATGATCGGAATGGAACCTTTTTAAAGCTTACAAATGAGATGTAAGCATTGTTATATTAATCAACACTAGATCTAAATCGGAAGACATACAGTAGATGAGAAGATAAATTGGACCAGTTTTAGCCATAAGGGTTTAAGGCACAATATAAATTAAAAAATACCACAATTCGCCTTTGAGTGCTATGGTTCCTTTCGCAAAATCAATTCAAATTTTTTTAAGGCTAATAAGAGGAGCTTTATGAACATGTAACGGCAAACGATGGATAATAAATTGCGTTGAAAAGAAGCGAGGATAAATGTCGAATTACATTGAGCAAGCAAGAAGTCGAAATTAGGAAGACGCTGGAACGTGTCGTATCCCGTCTAAAACCCTGACGGATATGTGCTTCAGCTATGCTAGTGATGAACTTCTAGATCTCTTACTCAAAACTTAGGGTCGTAAGGTGGTATACGGTATCTAAGAATGGCAAAACCCATTACAGTGCAGTTGTCGAAACTGAATGTGAATTGTTCTCTGTGGTGCTGGCGCAGGGACAATTGTACGTCGGCTAGAAGAAGTGCCAAGTTTACGACGATTTAGGGGTGGTGGTGACAAGTGCAGTGCGAACTGCAAAAAATTTTTATGTGCCGATAGGAATGCAAATGCTGCAGTTTCATCAAAGGTCAGTAAAGTGTACAGAATAAAAGATAGCAAATAACTCCATAAGGGAAGACTAGTTTACACCGTAACAAACAGACGAATGTGAAAGAAACTCACAGATCATGACGTAGAAATAGACAAATATGTGACAAACGAAAGGGCAGACATAAACAATGGCAAACGTAATAATTTTATGCATGTTAGTTATAGATGTTAGTTTACAATAAGAGCCGATAGCTTGTGCTGCTAGTGCTCAATGTCTTTTTTTTTTTTAGTCTAAAAATATATTTCATTAATCTAAAATTATGATAATAAAAATAATAATAATAATAGTTTACAGTAATAAGTTTTTTATTATTACTGTTTACTGAGGTAAGCGGAGCAGGAAAGCTCAAGTAAGACCACTAACTTACGACATTACTACAAAAATCTTACAACCTAAACGCAATATTTAATAAAACCGTAAAAATTGAAAAATTCTAAATTTTTATGATCCTGGCCGGCTTGATGGCGGCGGCTGAATTGCTAAAAAGTCTTCAAATTTTCAAGGACAGCAAAAGTTTAACACAAGACTACAATACATTTCTTACTTATAAGTATTTGCCCCCAGAATAAACTAACTGAAATAAGCTCATCTTATTCAGTTTTTAATTAACACGATTTTAAGTGCAAAAAGCTATTGCTTGGAATAGTAAAGCTTTTCGAGCTTTTCCGCTAAGTGCTCCAAAAAAACTACTTGCACCAAATAAATTCTTGCAGGGGCATTATCACCTAATGATTTTGATCTGTTCCAATTCACTAAAATACATGCTTAAAAAGTATTTATGTTCTTTCATTCGAAAGCATTTCCAAAAAAAATAAATACGAGGCTGAAGTTGATTCGAGCGAGTGCGACTGTGCCTCTGCTAAGAAATTAAAAAACTTAGGGTGAAGTTTTTCAAACTAATCACCTCGCAATTCGTAAAGCATAAAACAAACGATTCCGTCTTTGGCAGACGCAGCGAAAGCGTTACTTTGGAACATCAAATATTCAAGAAATTGGAAAGGTCTCGTGGTGAAAGTTAATAAAAAATGTATAATAATAAAAACACAAATATTGTTCTCTTCTCTTCAAAATTAAGTCTTCTTTTGAGAATTATGCGCTGATCACTGAATTTAGTTTTAGTTTCGCGTAGGTTTTATTTATAATTCTCAAAAAGTTTTCTTTTTAATTATTTACAAAAACTTCTATTTCCACCTTCTGGTCTTTTGTGTGCGAACATATCGAGAGCCTTCTGCAAATATTCTGCTTGTATGTACTCTTTTATAAGCAAATTATCTATACTTCATTTCACAGTCGCATTTTCGTGTTTATTCCTTTTCCTGCCAATTGCATAAGGCTACATTACGTCAGCATATAAAGCATCATGATTTTTTATTTAGTTTTACCATTCTAAAAATTTCGCTTTCTAGAAAATCGGTTAGTTTTCGTGCACACTAATTTTATCAAATGTGTGATTTTCGTAACAAATTTCAAAACTTTTGAGTCGTTTTTCTCGAAACGCGATTTTTTAATATACTACCTTGAATTGGAAAAGGTTTGTAATTTTTTATGTTTAACTATTAGTAACCTGTATATAAACAAACAAACAAACAAAGTTACGACACTTAAATGCAACCGTTAGCAAAATGATAATTCAATCTACTAATGAATATACAATATTTTAAATTATATCCTACTCAAAAGATCTTTGCTGAAACGAATAAAGCTGATCGTGGATATTTTTATGTAATGAAAATCCTATAGATACTATAAAGCTTACTCATAGAGAACTTTTGAACAATGGCATGCAATCCGTCGGCGACATATATCTGATTTTCAAGCATTTAATGAAGAAAAATGGAACATCGAACTTAGTTCACTAACTAAAATTTGCAGGTGCGAAAGAGAGGTAATCATCCGTTGGTTGTCTACAAATCAGAATTAAGGAGGCCAGGTTGCTTTTTGCCGACGAAATCATGCCGATGAAATGATTGCTATAATTTTTATAGATAAGACGGTAAACTGGCCATTAAACAGGCAGCGTCACATCAACATCGCTGTTCACTGTGATGAAAGCACAACAAAGCTACCGCTTAAACAATTCCTATAATTGAGCGAATGTCATTTCCAAAGTTAACGGCTTGATAAATAAAACCAAGGCAAACATATGTGATTTTATAATTCTTCATTTTTTATTGGTACAAAACTATATAAATTTTTTCAACTTTAATATACGTTTTACAAACAGTTATTTCCCTAAAATGAGAAACTTCTCCATAAATATTTTAAAAATTAACAGAAGAAATGTAACAAATTCGTACCTGGATAAGAAGATTGGCGACAATTATTTATTAATAAAAAAAGTTGAGAAAACAAAAATTGTAAAGTTTAGCAGACGATACGTAAAAATGTACAACGTACCTATATAAATATTAAAATTAAAATTTATTGTTGGTAACATTGAAAGGGAAACAAATGTTTTGTTTTAACCTAAACCTGACTCACTAATTTGTTATATATACAAGGCACGATATTATGTTGAAGTATTGTAAAAATTATTGTTTTATTAATTAACAATAAATGCTTATGACTTTTGTAATAATTAAATATTTATGTTTTTAAGTTTTTTTATTATTCACAAAAACATAGTATAAAACAAAATAACATAGGATATTATATTAAATGTGATTAGTGATAAGGAATGTAATTTAAAACAAATAAAAAATTTATTTAATGCTTCTGCTTGAACGGAAACGTTTTATGAAACTGTTCAATAAGCGATTGCTTAAACGTGACGAAAATTGATGACTGCTGACTCTTAAGGAAGGCGAGTTGAGATGTTTACTGTTTTTTTTTTTATTTTTATTTTTTTTTTTTTTTTTATATATTTAAAATTTTGTTTGCGTTAATGAATGTTGAAGAATTTTCAAACGACTGTAAAAAATTATAAAAAAAATATTTTTTAAATGAATTACATGTATACAAATATATATATAAAATATAAAAGAAAATTCGAACCAAGCTTTATCCAAAAGAAGCTTTCTAAAAAATAAAACAACGAAAGCAGAAAAATTTTTTAAAGATTTTATACCAAAATTTATTTTTTTTTCGATTTTTTTGTAAAAAAAATTAAATATTAAAAAAAAAAAAATAATTAAGCTAATATAAAAACAAATTATTATACTTTTTCTGTATTATGAAAATATAATAAATTCCAATTATTAAAAAAAACAAAAAGTTGAATACATTTGTTTTTAACTAACAAGATTCAAAATTATTGTTTTATTCTTTTAAAGTAAAACAGCAAAATATACGTTTTTATTAAAACTTTCAATATAAAGTTAGCAAAATTTATAATTCCTCTCTGCATTGCTTAAATTTTTGTTAATATAAAACAAGAAATAAAACTGTATTCTTCTTGCGGCAAATTATGCATACCCACCACCTTAATCGCTATCTTCCTATATAATTTTTTCGTAAATGTTTCTTCTAAATAATGGACTGAAATTGAAAATAACTCATCCGTAGGCTTCGATGGCTTTTGATTTACACAAATTTGATTCTACACAATTTTTAAATTAAAACTTCCCGTTTACCAAGAAGTGGTAGAGACAATTTTTTCTACATTTTTGTGACGATTCCAGCTTAATGTTGTGTGTTTTGATGTGAACTAAATATACAATAAATAGCTAAATTTTTATTTCAGCGTTTACAGATTTGAAGATTTCCACAACGGGCAGATGTCGGACCATGATGTGAGATGTCTCTTGTAATATATTACGCTAAGCCAGCTGGAGTATTGCGTAAAGGAAGTGGAAACACTAATGAACTGAAAAGAAGAAAGAAATTCCGCCTTGTCTGGTGCGTGTGATTGGGCGAAAAGAACAAAACAGAAAGAGTTTCAAAATCTACTTTTTGCCTTGCCCAATAGTGGTGTGTATGCAAAAATATATGATGAAAAATATTACACGGTTTAGCACGGAATCATTGGTTTTTAGTATTATTACTTAGAAATATATAAATTTAAACGTAAGCAGTTGCCAAAGAACGAAAGTTAAGGGCGGAGTTTGATCTTTGTTTTATATTTAAATTAACTGAGAAGAAGAATTTAATGCGTTTTAGTAGACTTAAATTTTAGTTTATTCATTTTAGTTAAGCCTCTTTGAAGAGTTTTGGCAATGATTTATCGTTTAAAAAAAAATTAAAATTGCTTATTGCTATAAATACACATATCAAAAATTTTTAAGTTACAAGGTAAGGCCTAAAATACACATACGCATGATTGTACATGTGTATGCACATGTGCATGTATGTATGTATGTATTTATGTATGTATGTATGTATGCATGTGTGCATATATATATATATATATATATATATATGTATATATATGTGTGTGTACTTGCACGTAAGCGTATTTATAAATGGGATTAAAATTAATACTTAATCTAATAATATTTATTATTTATTGTATATGTCTTATAAACAAAATATTTACTTTTGCATAAATTTTTCGTATTAAGATTTTTTGCAATCTTTAATAGAGTTCAAGTAAAAGAAATATTTTTAGTAAGCTATTGTCGATATTCATTAAAGTAAAAATGCTACAATGCATGTATAAACGGGTTATAAACAAATTACTGGAGCATAAATTTTGATTAAGTTTCTTTTGTTAAATGTTTAGTTCAACAAAAATAAGAAAAAAAGAGCAGAGCAGTTAAAATATTACAAATGCAAACTATTATTGGTGTTATGGTTATCTTTAAAGAACTTAATTTCAATTTGAAGGTTTGGGAGACATAGAGAACATCAATAAAGAAAAAAGTTAAGGGAAAATTTATTTAAAAAGTTAAACAATCACTGTTTTAATGATGAATTTGCTGGCAGCGTAGCTGATCTTTGTACATTAACAGCATATGGCTTATAATTGGAACGTGTTGATTGACTGTTCACACGACAAATAAAGAAGACAATTACACAATTATTATACAGCGTTATAAAAAGGAAGACCAAACAAAGAGCGACAATGTTTTATGTTTTAGCACCAACGCACAAATTTTTCATTGTTGTTTAGCGTTCATGATCAAGATGTCGGGATGAGTTATCACACGAGCACATACATACATTCAAGCCATTTAATATACGACATACACAAGAGGGTACAAAAATAAAACCGGAAGAAATATTTGGAAGAAAAGTACGTGTAAATAAAATGTATATAAAAATTTATTAAAAAAAGAAAACATTTACCAAAAAATATATGAATTTTGTTATAATTTTAATAATACACGAAAGCATGAAACAAGAAAATTTTATAAAAAGTTAAAAAGGTTTCGTGTTAATTGCAAAGAATATTTCTAACCCACTTTGAATAATTATTAAATGTTAGAACAAAAGTAGTTCAGTGAAACCCCGCGACATTTAAAACTATCAGGTAGCATTCAAAAACGCATTTGCTTGTAATTCTTGTTTTTTAATAATCATTTATATACTATATAAGTGAAAACCCCTTCTTCCCTTTTCGTAGTTATCCTAAAACAATACAAAAAACGCTAACCGGCACAGTGCGTACGCTGCTATTCTGCATCATTTGCTTGAATAACCTGCAAGCTCACAAAATAATTCAAATAATTTTATTTTTCCACAAGCGAATATCACCACTACTCTTCTCTAATTTTCAACATCGAAAGGTCGCTGAAGCAGTACGCAATATTTGCTATTGAAGTTGCTGATCAAGATTCACAAAAAAGCAGTACTAAACTCGACGACATCCCCTGCTTGGCCCGGTTGCTGAAATCAACTGCTGGAAGTGCCTGTATCCTGAGAACAACAACGATAACAAGAATGAAATCTGCTCGCACAGTAATTCAACATCCCGAAGATCTATTAAGATTGCCAATGCCATCGAAAAATATCACAGACAATTGAAATATCGACAGTTAGAAAAGCTTAATGCTGTGGGTGAAAGTAATAATTGAATGATAAAATGATTAAAATTCTGAAGACTTGTCAAAGAATTTGTCGTTTTTACCAATGGAATTTGTTTAAAACTTTAGACGCTAGGAAGAAAGCAAACAATGAATGATCGCGAAACCCGCTAACGTGGTCTCAATACCTACGTTGTAATTAGCCAAAAAGAAAAACTAAATTTACTGTGTTAATCAAACGGGATGATAGTTATCACCTCCACTTGATCCATAAAAATCATACCGTGTTTTGTAAATTGCGAATATGCCTTCTGACTGACTGGGGATTTTTCCAAATTAATTTCTAAGATTATCTTGCAAAATGCCCATGGGAGCTTTAGATCAATATCAATATTTGCTTTGAAAGTTAAAATCATTTGGTTGAGTAATTTTACATTGGAATGTTATTATGAAGTATGCTATATGGCTGTACTAGTGGTAGAAAGATTGTTATTATTATAGCAAGAACACTAAGTGTTGAATTTAAAGTCTTTTAAGTCTAACTGAGTTTTTAATTTAACAACAAGTTTTTAATAAACAACTTAAATAACTTAAAATAAAACGGTGAGACTTCATCAATTGTTTGAACTGGAATCGCGACTTTCACTGGTCAAGAGCATATATAGTTTGTACGCCCTCCGGTGTTTGTTGATACGCGTTACACCTAACTTGGCTTAGCTTATACTTCAATGTAGATATTAAAATTATTCTCTTTATTTTTTACAAATTACAAATGGACAAACTGATTTCACATAATAAACGTTTCTATTTTACGTTTAATAAATAATTTTTGTTGCAAATGTTCCTAAGGCCTTTTTTGAGAATTAATTTAATGAAAATTCTCCTTGTTAAAAAGTCATCGAAAGCTTTTCCAGAAATTTCTTCCGAAAATTGTACTTGAAAAATTTATTTTGAGAAAAGAAATTTATAAGTATGGTTTGTCGCGGAGCTGTGGAACAAACACTCTACCATGCAAAAACGAATATTATTTTCAAAACAAAATTTTCGGCGCACGGTTTCAAGTAAAGTATCCAAAATGAATTAAAAATTTTTTTTTAAGTAGAAATTTCTCACGTACGGTAGAGATAGATAGATAGATAGCGAGAGAGAGGGGGAGAAAGTACCGTGGCCTGATCGAATATCCGTCGACTTAATACAATTGATTGGTAACATGTGCCCAGATGTACTGTGTGATACGTACAACTTGTGCTTCAGACCTAGCACGTGGAAAAGACAGCTCCTCTCTCCTAGACAACGTAAGCACACTCCCAGAAAGATTCGTACTGACTCATCAGTTCCTAGCTCGCTTGGACACTTTGCAGGCGTTTTCGGGGAATGATTGAAGCACTATTGATCAAAAGCATTTTGAATTGATCACACAACAGCTAATAATGCAAGGAGTGTGGATGCCTAACAAACTGCTGCCTCCCGTCCACGAACCTCCTCATTCGCTCCACATTCAAGGGTTTTGTTTGCAGTCTAGTCTCAACTAGAAAACGAACTGGAGAACCAAGACGACTTTTCTAAACTCCTGTTTGGATTTATCAAACGACGATTTATCATGGATACTATTGAAGAAGTGGTCACGGCAGCACAAAATGGATAGAACGGATAGAAGTTGATAGTCACAGCAGCCAACTCAGTTCCAATTTGACATATCTTGGAGTGCAATTAGATACGAAATTAACATTTGCGGAAGATTTTAGGAGGGTTGCGGATAAGATATTCGCAACTGCAAACACTCTATGCAAAATGAAGCCAAGCAAACGATGTATTTCGCTGCAATTTGGGCGGAAAAAGTACTGCAAACGAAAAGTCTCCTACGAAAGTTTCAAACAGTTCAAAGGATGTGAACGTTAAGAATAATATCAGCCCGCCGCTTAATTTTAACGTCAGCGGCAGCAGTTTTAAGAAGAATGTTACCCATCGAGCTACTGTTAAAGGAGAAGTTATGTACTCAAAGCGGCAAAAAGGAAGGATCGACCGGCGGAAGAAATTACAGCGATGTCCCTGGCTTTAAGACACCTTCATGTTGACAGAATGGCAACAGCGATGGGAGAAACACTCGAAAGGAAGGTAGACCTATAGCCTCATCCCAAACGTAGAACAATGGATGGGGAAGAAACACGGGGAAATTAATTTCTTCCTAAATCAATGTTTTAGTGGTCACGGAAATATTTCAAGTTAATTGTAACGTTTCGACTTACGAGCAGATAACGTATGCAACCAATGCAAAAGCATAAAGGACGATGCGCAACACACAGTTTTCATCAGTACGTATTGCGCATATTTGAGAAACAGGCTTTTCAGAGAGCTAGAAATAGAAATTACGCCAGGTGACTTACTAGCGATTATGTTAACGGACACCGAAAGATGGAAGAAACGCACCGGTCTTATGCAAGACATGCTTTGTTATAAAGCTATACGAAGGCGACATCTGAACATCTAATTTCGAGGTAATGGCAAAGCCGTTCCGGGATGTCTTTGGCCCTAGCATAAGGACACTATATGGCATTCCGCTGCCACTACGCCCAAAAAGCAAAAAAAAAAAAAAGATAGAGAGAGAGAGAGAGAGAAAGAGAGAGGTAGACAGACAGAACATTTTAAAAGAAAAAATTGACACTGCAATCCCTTCAAATTTTTTTTCACACGAAAACTACCTGTAAGTAATCTCACCTTGGTGATATTTTACTACCATCATTATTGCTACTGTTATTTGAGGAGGAATTTGCCTTGTATCCGCATTTTTGAATACGTTTAGAGAGACGTGACACCCATAGATTCTGTTCGTCGGGTGTCGACGCCAATAGAAGCATCTCACGAGCACTATGAGGGTCATGGTGAAGTTTACATGGAGCCAAGGGATCATTATTATCCACATGTTCTTTATGGATTTTATTGCGGCATCTATTGAAATTAAAGTTTTCATTGCTTTAGTCTATTTTATAAACGAATGTAGGCTAAACTTACCTTTTGCACTCGTAGGCCGCTGGCGGTTTAAACATGTGCCATAATGGTTTAGGGCAAACTTCACAAGCCGTAGGCATATGATAGGTAATATGGACAAATTCATGACCTGAAATTTTGGTATAGACGCTAGACAAATTCATAGTTTTTTACTCTAAAGAGACAATACCTTTATGCAATATGGAACCGGGGCGTTCCTCAACACTTGCAGCTCTTAACACACTTATATCCAATTGGTTTTGTTCATCCGGTCGTCGGGCTTCACCTTCACCAGCATAAAGCAATTGGAAAATGCGCGGTATTTCTTTGGCATCAGCTCTTATAACATCACCCTGAGTCACTGAACGTACGTGAAATACTTTGCTGTAAGCAAATTTAATTAATTATAGAAATTTGTAAGAAACTTAAAAAAATCGTTTACTACAAACCTTAAATCTAATATTAGCACAGGATCACTAGTGTTTTGTTTATCAATTTCCGAATTATAGAAAATAATTTTGCGCGAAGAGACGACCACAAACTGGCGCTTCCAACCATGACGTCGTATATTCTGTTTATTGGGCACGCTTAGCCATCCCTCGAATACCGAATCCTGTATAAGGGAGAGCAGAGATGAGTTCTAAGCTCAAACAACAACAGTTGAATGGAGTTACGATAGTAAAGAATTTTTAAAAAAGATAAAAAGTTTTTTGTTTGGTTTAGATGAAATGAAATCGTGACGGTAGTAGATGGTGATGGATGTTCACGTTTTCATGGTGATGTTGAATGAAAGTAAAGAAATTTATGAAAATATATAAAAAATGAAAAAGAAAATGTATAAAATGTGTGGTGAAGCGAAAGGAGTAGACCTTTGGAACTTACTTGATTGTCTTCGGGATCATTGTCGGCCGAGGAGAGAGAGGCAGTTTCATTTAATTTCGATTGCAACTGCTCTATTTCAGTAGCTTTACAGTCAATTTCCATTTGCAATTTTTGCTTAACCTGCATAGAAGATTGTAGAACCTAGTGAGCTATTTACCTAAAATCTATGTTTGGAATCTTACGTGACTATCTTCGATGGCTTGACTTTGTAGGTCTTGGAACTTTGACAACAGTTGATTATATTTTTCACGCTCCTGTTGCATTTCTTGTTGCAATCGACGCATTTCTTTCTCTTTTTTGCGCAGCTCAGCTGATGAACGAGCTTTACCTTTTTGTTCTAGTAAATAAATAAAAAAAATAATAACAGTAGTCTGTTCCAACAGAAATATATCAAATTGTATACACTATATTTTATTTAATATTAACTACATATATTTTTAATGCAAAGAAACTTACTCTGCAAATCAGTATCTCGGCGATTCATGACCTCTGCCAATTTATTAACCGCCACTTGTTTTAACAGCATTTCATTCTTCCATTTCTCTTTTAATTTAACAATTTCCTCTTCTTTCGTGTTTCTTAATTGTGCCAATTCCTCCTGTAATTTCTTATGCTGTTGCATGGCGTCTTCGTACTCGTTGTTCTTTTGATTTAATGTTTTAACAAGATCGCTTTCAGCGTCTTTTGCAGTTGATAGCACAACTTCTTTTGCAGCCATTTCATTACGATGTTTGGCAATGAAATCTTTTAGTTCTAATTCCTTAATAGTTTTTTCCTTCTCCAAATCGGCTACCGTCTCTTCTGCTATTGACCGAGCGAGCGCTTCTGAGTCTGCACGAGCAACTGCCACCTGAACTTGATGTTTCAAGGAAACGCGTTCTTCTTTAAGGTCTTGGATCTCTCTACATCTTTCCTCTATTTCCTCGCGATGTTCATTGGCTTGTGCCTTATACAGACGGGAGAATATTTGTTCAGCTTCTAGTTGATCTTGTAATTCACGTTTCTGCAAAATCTCCTTGTTTAAAGCGTTTTTTATTTGCCCGATATCTTCCTCATATTTTCGTTTATTTTCCCTTAGTGCGGTTAATTCTTTTTGTAATTGGTTTTCCCGCGACTTCAAATGAGCCACTTCCGAAGTTTTCAGACTTAAATCGGAAAGCAGGGAATTCTTTTTAGTGTGTTCCTGATCCAGTTGCGATTGCAGAACCATAACTTTTTCTGCCTCCTGACGACACTCACCTTCAAGTTTTTGCAGCCTTTGTTGTATCTGACGATAGTCTACGGAAAGCATATTGAGTTGACGCTCTTTTTCCTGAGAATTTTGATCAGCTTTAATGCGGGCCGACTTCTCTTCATTGAGTTTAGTTTGCAAAGCTTTAACCTCTTGCAAATTCGCCTCTTCCCGACTAAGCATTCGTGATTTTTCAGTCTCCTGATGGGCTTTAACTTCTTGCTGGTATCTACCCTGAGCAGCTTTTAATTCAAAGTCTAAGCTGGCATTTGCCTTTTCCAGATCTGATATTTTTTCATTTAAAACACGATTATCTTCATAGGCTTTTTGCTCCCGACCAATGGCTCTTTCCAGGTCATTAGATAAATTTTGCAATTTATTTTCAGATTCCTTGTGCGACTCTTTTAATTGAGACCTCGAATTCTTCTCTTGGGCCAATTGTGCTTGCAGCTCAGCCACTTCATGTTGTAATGTTTCTTTTTGAGTTTGCAATCCCGATATCGTTGTCTGCAACTGCAATATTTTCGCCTCTAGTTCCTGCTTAGCTAAACCCCACTCAGCTATTTGCTTTTTAAGTTTCTGAGAATTTTCTGTTTCATTTTTGAAATTTTCTTCCATTTCTTTTAATTGTTTTTCAAGAGCAATAATTTTATCGTTATGATGTTGGTGGTTGTTCATTTCACGGGTACGTATTTTCTGCTCATTATCAAGATTCCTTTGAGTTTCGGCTAAAAGCACTTCAGTTTTCTTACGTAATTCAACTTCCTGCTCCATCTTTTGCAAAGCCGTTTTATATTTATGCTGAGTAATAGCCAAATCTTTTTCATACTCAGAGGCCATTAACTGTATACCTGCCTCTCGCTTGATAACCAGTTCTAATTGTTGTCTTAAAGCCTTATCTTGCTTTTCCAAGGTCTCGTTATGATCGCGTTCTCTTTCCAGCAAAGCTTCCAAACGTTTAATTTCGCTCGAATTCGACGGTCTATGACGGTGATTATGGTTTACTGAATTGGGTACATCTTCTTTAGCTTCAGCATCAACAGTGTCATTGCTTAATAGCTGATAATCACCAGTGTAGGTAAAGCCAATGAAAGGTAAATGGTTACCATCGAAGTTTTTGGGTGTTGGAAATACCTCCTCAGGGGTTTCGTCACGCTCAATATCCTCAAAATTACGAGTGTCATCGTCAGACGACAACTCCGGTACCACTGGTGGCACACTCTCTCGAATATTATCAAAATTCCAAGTATCATTGTGAAAAAAAGGATGGGCCTTTATCTCGTCAATACCTTGGCGACCCAGGCGTTGAGTGCGATCAGTAAGGAATGCTCTTATTAGACTCTTTGCATTTTCACTGAGTTCCACTTCAGCTGGAAAACTTAAGGAATTCTTATGATCCATGATCTTACCATAAGTGCCCACCAAAGAATCCGCATAAAACGGAGTATCGCCTACCAACATCTCGTATAAAAAAATGCCAACCGACCACCAATCACATTCGCGCCCATATTCATTATCTACTCCCTGGGATTGTAAGACCTCCGGACTTATATAGTCAGGAGTACCAACGGCATTATTAGATACTACTAAACCATTCGATCCCATACGCATACAAGTTCCAAAATCAGCGAGTTTCAAATGCCCATAACGATCCAACAACATGTTATCGGGTTTAACATCACGGTGCACGAAACCCATGTTATGTATTGTGTCCAAGGCCAGAACAACTTCCATAGCATAGAATATTGCCCATTTCTCGGGTATCTCATACATCGACATTAACGACACAACATCACCACCCGGCATATAATCCATAACCATATACAGAAATTTTTGATCTTGAAAGGCAAAATGCAATTGAACAATCCAATCAGAATTGGCATGAGCCATTATGTGACGCTCCTCCCAAAAAAATGCTGAATCAGGACGTTTCATCATTTCGAATTTCGAAAGGCGTTTCATGGCATATACCTGCCGCGAAGTTTTATGCCGAACCAATTGCACTTCACCAAAAGCACCAGCACCAATAATCTTAATAAAATGAAAATCATCGACATTCATGCGAAGTTGGCAGATTTGTTGTGCGAGCGATTTGTCTAGATAAAAAAGGGGAATTTTTGTTGGAATTTAGATAATTTCAAATAGCCGAAGAAATAGTCAAAATTTAAGCGATAATAACATACCAAATCTATATATAAATATGCATACAACTTACATTTTGTAGCATACGCTTCGATATTTTTTAGTCGTTTCAATGACTCATGATCACAATCGTTAACTAATGCTGTGACCGTGTCTAGCAGACAGTCTACATTGCATATACTGTACGGATTACGCATCTCCTGCTCTAATATTTGAGCCCTAAAAACAAACAAAGCGATTACTTAAATGTAAATATAAATAAAAAAATTAGTTAATAATAAACTACATGAACCTACTTCATGTACGACGTACAAAAAACTATATTACTTAGTTATATGAATGTATACGTATTAGCTCCTGGTGTTGGCATTACAATGTGTGCATAGCGATTTCATCAACGCATAAATCGATAAAGTAAAAAGTTCTATACACCTTAGGACGTATTCTGAATGCTCACTATCACCTGATGGGAAGACACAAAAATTACAAAGTATCTTTGTTTCTTATTTCTCATTTGACTAAACAGGACCCGTTTGCAAAGAAAATCTCTAGCCCATAATCATCCAAACCTCACTTTCCTACGTATATTTTACAACGCTACAGATAAATGAAACCAGTTAAGCTCCTCACCAGACACATCTTGAGTACCCACTGCCTCAAGAGTCATGGAACTTGTTGACAGTTGCAGTTTCGTTCAATAACCGATTTTGCCATCTTGCTTTAGGTGCACCGAATTTTAGCTCGGTAGTTGACGAAAACAACCTCTGATTCATTCAATTAAAGTGAAACTTGTATAACTTATTTTTTTCGGCCCAAGGATGCTGCTAAATGTTACTAGGTTTTGATAGTTGGCGCTGTAGACAAGTTTCTGTGTTATTAGATCGATTACAATGAAATTTATATACAATATTATATTTATTCTCGCTGTATGATTTTCATTCGTGAGCTGACTCGCTGCACTTCCTTTGACATAGTTTAAAAAAAAAATAATAATAATAAATTAATTTTTTTTATAAGTAAACTCTAAACATGAATATATTTACTACAATAAAGAAATGCTGCGAAGTGGACGGACAAATGTTGCTTCATGAAGTCGAAATGTTCGACAACACATACGAAACATACAAGCAAATAGATATAAAAAACAAATAAGAAAGCTACATTCGGCTGGAGTCGAATCCCGCATACCGAACACCATAAAAATCTTTGGCGCCCAATGCTTTTCCTTATTGTCATAAAAACGTGAATGCGATAAAACTGATCTTTCAAACTTCATTTCGCTAAAAGGTATCGTTAAGAAAAATCCACCACAATTAATTTAGCCTGTCGAATTGTACTCTGCAAGTGCTTTTATGTAATACTCATGTCAAAGGTATTGTAACGAAAAAATCAGTCCACTACGTCGTGACGCCCACCATAATTATTTAGATGCATTTTTAGGCAGATAATTTATCTTTATTTGAAGAATGTACAAAATAGTTTTAAGACAGGATGCGTCTTGTTTACCTTATAATTAATATGCATAAAACCTCAAAAAAGTGGGAAAAAAGAAACTTAATTATCTGCAACTCTGCGTGGGCATGGCAAATTTTTCCCATTTTAACAAGCGCAAAGTTCAGCCCTCTATCTCTTATAATTTGTGAGCAATGAGGAAGAACCTACAAATTTTCATTTTTGAAAAGCAGGGTTGTGTTCAGCTTACGTTTCGTTGCGGGCTTGTGCTTTGACTAATTCGGCCCATTTTAAATACTAACCGGCGTGCAAACAATTCCAACTTTTCTATCAAATTTAAAGTCGATATACTCATTTTTGCCACTTTTGAGAATGTCAAAAACACACACAGACGCACAGATGGACAGACATGAATTAATCAGTTCAGAATTTCACAGTGATCAAGAATATATATATACCTTATAGAGCCCCTGAAGCTTCTTTTGGGTGTTGCAAACATCCTGGCAAAATGAATAAAATTCATATCGTTTAGTGATGGGAATAATAATAGTCACATCGAAATGAATCGAAGAGATTGAGAGAGTACGATCGCGTGTAGGCCGAAATAACGAAGACAGCACACAAGAAAATAAGTCAATGGAATCAAGAAGCGCACATTTGCGTGCATATGATAATCGTCAAAAAAATGGATCACCAAGAGATAGACAACCTCGAGCGGACGCAGGTGGTAACACACAGCAAATGATACAGCGTGTATTAATTTTGTGCGCCCAGAAGAGCTTCAGATAGACCCACATTTTATTATATTGATCGAATCAGAATCAGGTTCTATGTTTCACCTACCACTTCCCATATAATGCCTTATTTTCAGAAGTCGCTATGAAAAAATATAATATTCAGAATTTCTTAACAACGACCGCGGATTAACACTATATCGGCATTGTATATTGGTATGAAAATTTTAAATTGGACAGTGTACTTTCGTGAACCTTTTGCGATGTAACCTTCCTTGCGGAAACTCAATTTTTAGACGGTTAAAAATATAATTTTCAATATTTGATAATGAAAATTGGTCCATAACAGTTAATTAACAAAAAAGTCAACTTTACCAAATTTGGACCATGTATGTCTATTTTTTTGATACCATTGCATAGTAGGATTCTCAGGAAATGCAAACCCTTATATACTAAAAGAGCCTAATTGTAAATGTTTTATGGTAAAAATTTGTTCGCTGTAGCAATTTGACATTGCGTGGACTCGATACAAGATTTCTTATGAATAGTAAGTCGTTCAGAAAAAGGTTTAATTTTTAATACTTTGTGGTGAGAATCGGTCCATAGTAACCGTTTAGCAAAAAAATTAACGGTAGATAATTTGAATCACACAGCTCGACTGTGTGACTCCACTGTAAACAGCGGCTATCGCGAAAGCAAGCCCTTATATGAAAATAATTAAATAAATAAAATATTAATGACGGAAACTCAAAAATAATAAAATTTGTAGAAAGTAAGTTAAGATTGCTCAAGTTGGATCATGCCTTGCGATGTTTTAGGCATCCTCCAATAAGCGGGCTGCCATGAAAAATTCGCCTTCGCATGAAAATAATATGTAATTTTTGTTGTAAAATTATCAAAACGAGTGAATGGCTGTACTAGGCCAAGTGGTGTAGGGTATCTAATAGTCGGCCATGCTACACTATAATGTTCCTACTTTTTTTTCCAAATGTCAAGTTTGCCACCAATGTTTACGAAGAACTTGTAAGTACGCTAGGAGAACTCAAATAGGCATTAGAAGTTCTTATAGACACAATGATTCAATTATTATAAATTAACTATTCTCCATATCAAAGAATATGTTATGGAAATTCAAAAAATATAAACATACATAACAATTATGAACGCATGTTGACTAATGGTTCTCCTGCGCAAAACCTTAGTTTTACAAAGAGCCGAAAGACCTGGTGGCTATGCGTATAGTATAAAGACAACTGCAGAACCTACAGCGAACTAAAAAATCAGCTCAACTTTATTCTTGTCTCACCTAAGCACCTTATTAGCAAATTTCGATATATATGTGAGCACAATATTTTGTGATGGTTCTGCATCATTGGTTCTAATCGGACGCCTACTGATCTAATGTACAACAGACGATTTTACAGAGATCTTACTGATTCCTTTCTTGCGAGTGGGTATTGTGATGTACGTTACCAATCACCTTCGAAAAATTAATTTTGAAAGCGTGCAGATAAAATCAAGAAATACACATACCGTAGACTTGCATACTTGGTTGGACCAAATGCCACTGTATCACAGATGTATAAGTATTAAGATTAATTTTTCCATTTAAAACCGAATGTACTGCTTGCTGTGATTAGAAGCGTTAATAAAAAGTATTCAGTAGAATTCCTCTAATATTTTATATATAGTTTTGACGAAGAATTGTATCTTTTTTGTAAAATTCGCATACTAACCAGCCAGAGTTTTAATAATGGGGGACGTTCGGTGAACCTTCTCAAACGAAATCTAATGGTGAGAATGCTAATTATTATGAGTCATTGGCGTTTATCCATTATGCTAGAAGTTTAACTGTATTGTTACAATCGTTTCTATACACACTGGAATTGCCTGCTGCAGAAGGTGGATCCAGCTAAAACTCTATTCCACTTTTGCAGGATATAATGTTCTTAAAAGCTTCTTCTAATTTGATATCAGAAACGATTTTATATGTTTTGCAAAGTCATTTCCACATTTACAGCATTACGTAAAAAAACTTTATGATAATTGTTTAAGTAAATATTTATGAAAAATTATCAAAAATATTTATTTACGGAAAATTTGCGTAAACATTAATTTATCAATGGACAAGCGACAACAATGCAAACAAACTAAAATTTAGCAAAAAAAAAAAATATATTTCTGCAATATTTTAAAGCACGATAAGTACTGTATAAAAATAAATATTAAATGTAAGTGTCGTAAGTGATAAAAGAAATAACAAAAAAATATTCTTCACTTGAATTGAATATTTTGTTACACACAATTTAACATATTTCGTTTTTTCTTTTTAACGAAAACACTACTTACAAGATGATATAAAACAATAAGAATGCTATTCTTTGGTAGCAACTAGTCTTTCTTAAGGTCGTATTTTTCCTTTAGCTATTGTCACTGTTGCACAAATTCAAGAATCTTTACAAATTGTACTAAATTTACCATCACGTCCATTCCCGGCGTATTAGTGAAATTTGAGATGTTTGTAATCACATAATTGATCGTATCGTGAAAAAATTGTAGTCTCTCTACAATATTTATAGAGTATTGTAATGCCAATAAAAGAAAATCAGCAAAGCAACAGATCAAAAGAGTGAAATAGTTGTATGCTAAAGTTGCCCATTATAAGCCACTTCCAAGAAATGGAGATTCCTAAAAACAGTTTACGGCGCACATACACCTACAACTACTTGTATATAAAATCCTAAGACGACTTGATTAACTTAAGAACGCACACCATTGTACGATATAGTTTTAAAGTGTGGAAGGCTAAGCAATAACAAGTCAAACAAAGCCTCACATTTCATACCAGCGAAGTCATTAAACAATTAACGTGCTACATAACGAACGAAAAAATGGTGTTATTGAAAGCAAAATTTGGTGAGGGCCGCATTTAAAGAAGCACTCTCTAATAGCTTTGTATATTCTAAAAAAGTGGACTGAAAACATATCACAAACTATGGAAGTAGCAAATTCTACCAAAAATGTTGCTGCGTTTTAAGCAAGAAATTTCAACAATAAAGCAAACGACACTTAAATATCATAGTATTAGTGTATACGGCAAAAAAAATAGCGTAATTTGAAAAGAAAAAGAGATGAGAGGTAAAACTTCGCCGTGAGGAACAATTACAAATAACATTATTATGATGCACAGAAGTTGTGCCTTTATTATAAAAACTTTTTGTTAATACTTATCGTTCTACATTTCTAACCACTTCTATCTAAATAATTAAAATTTTAAGCGTAAATCTTATTTTAGGCAAAAACAAAACCAATATGTAAGCCATATTTGTGGATAAAAAGCGAATATGTAGTCTATGCACACATAGTAAGAAGTATCCTTATATTATTCTTCTAAATTATCCCTAATTTTCGTAAAACGGTCCACATTGGCGTGAAGTATAAAAAGCTATAAAAAAAAATTTAATTATTATTTACACGATTACAGCGAATAATTTCAAGTCAGTATATTACTGACTGGCCGAGAATTTTGTACATTATTCCATATCTAGGAGATTTTGATTTGAAACTTTCGTAAATATTTCCTGTACTGTACCAAAATTCGTCTTTGCAAACTATTTATATACGCTGGAGCATTCTGGCGCAACTTTTCATTACGACAGGTCAGAGTCAGGCATATTTGGATATAAAAAATAATATTTATTATGCGATTTTTATTCTTATTGATGGGACCAACCTAAATTCCAGCCTAAAAAAAAAAGAATAACTGATATTCGACTTAGGCCCCTTACCTCTCTGGATTACAATTGCAAAAAAGACCAAAACGCAATAACTCGATTCATTCGTACCATGTTATTGGAAATAGTTGACGCCTATATAGTTTATATGTTGAATTGTCATTTCGAATTACAATTCAGAGAGAATATGGAGCCATCGATTTATGAGAATGTGCGTCTACTGCACTATAAATGAATGTGTTGATAATTTGGAAAACCGCTGTTTCAGGAACAAAATTTTGCACAAAATATCGTACACACTGTCTTTGATAACTAAAATTCATGTCAGCTGTTTATTGCGACTTCACTTTTGGGTTACTGAGCATAAATTGCAATTTCTTTTTTGTTTTCTGATGTAGCATCCCTGGTTTGAAATTAGCAAGCCACCGACAAATGTTTGCTTTCTTAAGAGAAATGCAATAACACCAAGTACTTTTTCCAGTAGTGCCAATAATAATACTTTCCACTTTTTTTTGTTAGAAACGCCACATTTTTATGTAATTTATGAGAATTATTAACAGATAGATTAGACATTTCATAAATATTCTCAACAAATTCCATTTGGCTGACTGAAAAACGTTTACTACACTAGTTGGTATCAACTAAAAAATATCGTACAGCGTTAACGGGGAAAACACTGCGAGAGCCTTCAAAAGGCTTTTTTTAAATTTTTTTGGATGGAAAAAAAGGTTATAAAGTAATGGTATTCCAGGAAGTTATTAAACGTTCATCTTAGTATAGAAAAAAAATTATTTTCGACAAATATTAAAAAGTGGCGACATGCAGCCATTCTCACGAAGCATCTTTAATTTAGAGGACAGTGTGACACGAGGCGTAAATTGTGCAAACTGGAGTCTAAGAAGAGAATTTCATTTATAGCTGGAGAAGCGAGCAAGATTTATTATAAATACTGATTTTTTTGCCATAGGCAAATATATGAATGAAAAAGTTTAATTTGTGACCAAATAAATCAGTCTTTCGTTAATAACAAAAATATTCCACATACTCCTTCAAGGAGCATGCTATTTTTACAAAATAGCTTGTCGTTTTGCCACCCAACTATTTTAAAGATTTGGATTGTGGTGCAAACGCCTTTTTTATGACAACCAATTTTTTAATCATTTCCGGCACAATCGCAGAAAATAAAAATGCGTTTTCCTGTACAAATATTCTGTTTGATTTCCTTTTTCAAGAAAGTGTCGCATTTGCCTTTGCGTATCATTAAATGTACCGAATTGCGTATGAGAGGTTTATCATTATCCTAATGTCTCCGGCATTGCCGTTATCAAACTAACATTCACGTACAATTTTTTGTCTCCCTATAAATCATTCAATTTTAATAGGTATTCGCATGACAATTTTTTTTTTTTCAGCTTTAACACTTTTTTCTTGATAGTATAATCCTAATAATGTTCCTTGATTTGTAATATCGCTACTTTTACTTTTCTCTTCAGCGAACAGTTTTTTAATCGATAAAAATCGATCAGAAATTGAAAAAAAAAATTACTATAATATCATCACTGTAATGCGATGAGAAGGGGAAATACTGAAACTAAATTATAGAGGAAGGCTGCAACACGTGCGACGGGAGCTATGTATTATTTTGCGTTTCTGCACCTGTTTTTTTCAGAATACTATGGTAAATGTTTTTTAATTTTTTTCTTAATAATACGTGACATAGAACTTGAAACGTCCGATTATTCTCCATTCTTTTTTCTCCCTTCTTCTTTTATCAAGGCTGCTCATTTTTTTCCCAGACACACCAATATTTCATACATGCCAACTTTGTTCTTTATGACCACCAATGACAGTCGCTGACGTTAGCAAGCCACTGTAGGGTTGCAATTGAAACAAATTTTTCACCACGCAATGTCCCCACATATTGATGTATGGCATCATTTTGCTTCTGGCTTGGGGCTGGGGTACGGCTATTAACGTTGAATAAACCCGACGCTAATTTTTGCGTTTGGGGTTTAGAACTGTCGACAATGTATACGACTTTTGCCTATGTCAAACGAAAATTCATCAAAATTGTTTTTGAATATCATATTCAAAGGGAAATAAACCGAAATGTCACAGAAAAATATCATATAATTAGTGAATACAAAAAATTACCTTATGCTATTAAGGACGAAAATTCCAAAATGTTGAGAAGAGCAAATAATTATTTTCGATGATTTTCTTTTGCAGTGCTATAAAATAAAGAACCATTTGGGAACCATTAAAACAAGAATTAAAGCGTTACTAAAGAACGTTTCTCAAGTAGTATCAGCAAGAGTTCAGTCATGGCTATGTGTATTGAAATAAATGCAAAATAATTTATTTAGATTATTGCTTTTGCAATTGGAAACACTTTAACTCTGCACACTATCTTTTTTTTGTAACCGCATTCTGGCTTAAGAGCAGAGAAGACTTTCTTTTTTGGCTATATTTTTTATAAGCATACCAAATTTGGTATTCCGAAATAATAGCACAGTCAAACTCTCTAATATCAATTCTTTTGTAAAACAGAATTGTTTAGCAATAAAAAGCGTTACAGGAAGTTTCAAAACAGTGCCTTTAAAAATAGAGCGAATTGAAACGAAGTTATTAATATACTATTTTAGAATAATAGCTAATAAACTGGCAATCTTTTGTGCTGTAATCTAATGAAACTGATAAATAGTTAAATGAAGAGCTTTTATATACACCTATTTTTCTATATTTTCATAAATTTCATAAATATATTCCGAGTAACTTTTTTCCATCTTTTCATTCTTCTCATATCCCCGCTCTGCGCATATGTAATAAGAGCTGTACCATCAGCTCTATAGTAAGTAACTCCTTTTTGCATGCCTGCAAATTTTTTAATAATCGTAACATATCAAAAACTCATAAAAAGTCACAAAATCAATTCAGCATCGGCTTGAGTATGGATTCTACTTGCGGGACCTCTACGATATTGCGCAGAGTAACCCTATTTAGTTTGCTATGTATTCAACTCTTATCCTATAGAAAATTTGTTTGTCGTTCATCTACTGTGACATACTGATATATACACATATATATTTATAAGGGTGTGAAGATAAATTCGAATTTAACTAGTAAAGACACCTACCATTTCTGTTAACATACCTCTGTTAACGACTTAACAGAGCTCATGTTAAATAATTCCAATTGAGATATAGTTGGTTTGAAAGCCTAATCCGTCCATATTAAAAAAAAGAAAATATTTTTGTGGG